>NW_020175831.1:861891-1023332 GCF_003031525.2 Neophocaena asiaeorientalis asiaeorientalis | reverse complement strand
GGGGGGCAGGATGGAAAATAGTGACTGTGTGCCAGTTCCACACAACTGTTAACTTAAAAATTTTGTTTTTGGTTATGAAGACTTTCAAGTTCCCACTCTGAACTTGGGTGAACTTTACCGGAATAAGCAGTGCACACTCTAATAAAGGTCCTCTGTGGGGTTGCCTTTTACCTACACGCACTGAAGTCAGCCTCAGCAGATAAACATTTCAAAGGCATCCTGGGGCAGTCTAGCTCCACCAACCTTACAACAAGGCAACAACACGGAAGTCACTCTGGAACATTCGTGCATTTTAGCAACAGGCAGCTAAGGACGAAGCACGCAGCATAAAAGCTAGCCGCTGCTGTGAGCCGCGGCACAAATACTATTCAATTTCACAAAAGAGGAACTGACAGACTAAAAGAGGTAGCCAATTTGAACTGAATATTTCACAGCTCCTTTATGTGTAACTAGCTTTTTAACATGGCAGCATATATGGAAATTATTTCCTTTATTAGTACAAATGCAAATTTTATTTTTTAAAAAACATCATGGTTAAGGTTATAATACCATACGTACCATTTTTTCAAAGTTTACTAGATTGTCAATGAATGTCTTGTTCCCCTCATGAGTAAATGTCATATCTGCAAAGAAATAAAAGTCACATTCGAATCACTAACAGAAATATGTCATACTAACAAACCAGAAGAGCACCATTAGATTATGCTGGAGGATTTGCATGACACTGCAGTTGAAAAAAGCCGATAACAGTTCCTTTTATGTTAGGTGTTTACGTTTACGTTTCTAAAGCACTTTCCCTGAGCTTAGTAAAATCTCCAAACTGACCCTCTGTTGCACTATCAAGTCTTTCAAACCACGCACAGATCCCTGCTCCTCCAATAATCTTTCCAACCCTTTCAGAAAAGTCAGGGCTGAGAGGAGATGATGAGGAAGGTGGAAAGATGGCATCATTCTTCCCAAGGAGGTCAATCTGATTAGGCCCCTGTTCATTTTCTTCCCCACACACTCACCACTGACTCGGCCTGTGCATTTCCTTGGAATTACCTTTAATGAGCAAAGGCATGAAGGGGATGAGAGGAGGGTCCAGCTTGGCTACCGTCAGCCTGTAGGCTCTGTGGTTTCTTGAAGGATCCTTTAGAGAAACAAAGAGATCCTGGTTAATGACTAGTGACACGTGCACCACCCCCTCTACCTCCCAACACACCCAGCCTTGTCATTTCCCAGTCGGGGAGTTTTGAATCGAGTGTAGCTACAAAAGAAAGGTGGCTTCAGTTAAACTGATTTTTGTTTTAAAACAACTTCCTGTATCACCTGAAAATAATTTCCTTTTTGTTTCCTTTTTTCGTTGACCGGGAGATATGCCTCTAGGGTCCAGGGGAGAGATTCCCGTTGAGAGCCCATTTGAAATGTAAAACAACCCTCCAGCTGCGAGAGTCCCCTTCTCCTGAAGCACAGCCTCCTTCCTGGGAGCCCAGCTCACCCTCCTACCTGCCTTGCATAGCCAGTCCCGACTTGCCTTCTCTGAAACCCTCGCTCATTCCTGCCAAGTCCCACTCACGCCTTTTCTGTCCGGTAACACCTCCCAGCCCATGGGGAAAAATAATTTTGGCAAGCCGAGGAAAATGCAGCTTCCAGTCCTTAGCCAACCTGTGCTAGGTGGAAAGGATCCCCATTACACTGCTTTTCTTAGTTACACAAATTGACCTTATGTGGGACATAAGTCCTGTTTAAGTTAGTACCTGAGGGTGCCATTCATTAGTCGGACATGCTTGTTTTAGCAGCACTAAAATGGGATCATAAACTTCTTAAAGTCATACAAGGACAAAATTTCTGAAATGAGAACTTCAATTCAGCTAATCGGAAATTGGATTAATGCAGACCGTGAACAGAAAAAAGGAGCCACTGTCACTTACCATTAAACTTTCAAACTCCGCATAGAACTTCTTGAACTTGCTTGGCAGTTTCTGTTAAGGAAATGAAAATGCCACACTCGTAAGTCAGATTCAACATCTAGATACGTATCGTGTTACCGTTTCTAGGGGAAATTATCACTTTTGGCTCTTAATCAAACATCTCTAAGGCAGGCCAGACTGTAATCTGTCTTGTCATTTGAGGATAATCTTAGAGAACTCATCTTTCAAAAGTCTTAACCTAGTTGAACCCAAACTAACTATGGATGCTTTGGTCTTAACTGCTTTTATAATGTTTTCTGAAATGGGTTATTCATAAAGAGGGCTGCATTCCCAGACTACAAGTGGTTTGGCATTAACCCTCCACTGTTTTAAACTCTCGCATTCCCACAATTAGGAAGTTAGACCAGGGAATATTAGGATTAACAGTTTTAGAAACTACCTAGGTTCAACCCTCCTCCTCCTCTACGACGTAAAGCTACAAGAGAACAGGGATTTTTATCAGTTTCGTTTATTGCTATATACTGAGGGCCTAAAAGAGCGTCAGGTACAGAGTAAAGTGCTCAATACATGTTTAATTGACTAGATTAAACCTGTGTTTTATAGACGGAAGAGCTCAATACATGTTTAATTGACTAGATTAAACCTGTGTTTTATAGACGGAAGAAATTAAACCTCATAGATTAAATGACATGCCAAAGTCACACAGCTGATGATGGTCAGAGCCTCTGTAATTCACATCTCCTGCCTCCTTTCCTGTTGCCTCTATCATATGCGCTATGCTTTCCTACACAAGCATTTCTCCCACAGGATTTCTCTGCCTTACTATAATTCAAAAATAGATAGTTCTATCAATTTAGTCATTTCTCATGGTTATATTTTGGCCTATGATTCAATATCACACATTCACACCGTAGGTCAATGATGAATCATCTTTCAATCTATTGGTTCTCACTTTGCTTAGGTCCTGAGCTTACAGTAAAGCTGAACTTTTCTAACAGGGTCACACCAAGACATAGCAGCGTGATGTTCCCCATCCCGAGACCGTGGAAGCGCTGACCAAGTGCTGGGCCTTGAATTCCCCACTCAGCTCTGCTTCACGCAGTGAAGTCTACCATCAACAACTGACTCACCCCATCAGGCCTCTGCAATCCACCCAAAAGCTCCTCTCTCTTCTTTTTCTCTCTTCTCTGAATGGGTTTGTCATATTCCCATTTAAACACTGTAAACCATCTTATTTTGTTTCTAGGAACTAGTCTCCTTATAATGTCTAAACTCATTGTCCTAGTGCCTCTTTTCAAGTTGGGTTTCAGGGAAACCTGATATCCTTGTTTAGGCAGAAAGGTTCAAAGTGATGAAGGCTGGAATGGGCATCAAGGGATACAAGGGTCTCATGCTCCACGGAGTGTCCAAATCACCATGCTAGGCGATAACTTTCCGTGAACACAGACAATTTACAAAATTAGGAGCGAATGACTTTTTTTTTTTTTTTTTTTGCGGTATGCAGGCCTCTCCCTGTTGTGGCCTCTCCCGTTGCGGACCAGAGGCTCTGGACGCACAGGCTCAGCGGCCATGGCTCACGGGCCCAGCCGCTCCGCAGCATGTGGGATCTTCCCGGATCAGGGCACGAACCCATGTCCCCTGCATCGGCAGGCGGACTCTCAACCACTGCGCCACCAGGGAAGCCCCGCGAACGACATTTTTGGTTAGATCTATCACTCTAGTTCTCTTTCTGTGCTTAGCTGACTTTTGGGTCAAAAGCCAGAGTGCATATGGTAATAAAACATGTGGGTCTTAATACTATTACCTATCCACATCCCATGCTTTCGGAGCAGGGGTTCTCAACTGGGGGCAATTTTGTACCCACACCCAGGGATATTTGGTGATGTCTACAGACCTTTCCTGTTGTCACAGCTGGGGTGGATGGAGGGAGAGGCGCTGCTGGTATACAGTAGATTGAGGCCAGGGGTGCTGCTAAGCCTCCTACATGGCCAGGACATCACCCCCACCCCCTTACAACAAAGAAGAATGATCCTGCCTGAAGTGTCAACACCACTGAGGCCGAGAAACTCGGCTCTGGGTTCTTACTCCCACTGGCTTTATCTCAGAGGCGTCTTTCCCCTCTATGCTGGACCATTCCCTTTGCCGCGTGGCTTCACTCTGTTTTCTGTTTTGTTCATCGACTCTCTCACGCGTGTTTTCTAGTTCCCAGAGGGCAGGCACTATTTCCCACTTTGCTCCTGCTGCCATCGTGCTGTTGTGTGGGAAGCATGTGGGAGGGTCTTGGCAAGTCCAGGCAGATAAACCCAAATCAAAGATGCTCAAGAATGAAAGTTCTTCCTACAGAATGATCCAATTACATCTCACCTTAAGAGATAAAGGCTTACGAATGATGAAAGGTGACTCTCCTCTTTCCAGCAATACGCAAGGATGGAAACACAAGCTCACAGGCTGCTGTGCTCCTTCCTCTCCCCGTGGAATGAAGGACTGGCCAATAAACTCTCTCCCCTTGCTGCCTGTCCCCCCCGCCCCCCAAGCAGCCTCCTATTTCTCTCTTTAGACCAGGAAAGGGGATTCTGAGAGTGTTTCCCCCATGCTACGGCCTTAATGTCTAGCTGCTGGTATGTGCACTTATATCTGGCCTTCCCGGACCCCATGAGGCTTCTTTGATTTTCCCAGCCAAATCATCTGGACTCCGTGAGAGAGTGAAAAGCTGGAAACAAGTTGGGGAAAGCAGACTCTCTGAGAGGGAACCCTAGATCTCCAAAGAGCTGTGGGCTACAAGAAGGGGAGGCTTGCACCCTGGCTTCACTGCTTACATTTATTGGCAGGACTAACTTTTTTTTACTAGCTGGAAGATGACCCAGCCAAATGGCATGCAGGCCTTGCCAATTCCCTCATTCCTATATTCAGGGGATGAGCTGCTGAGTGCAGCATCTGCTGGGAATTTTCAGAGAAACCCAAGACAGAAGGACCTGTGAGGACCTGTCCTATAAACAGTGGAAACATTGAGGAGGAACAGAGAAAGAAAACAGTTTCAAGAGGGAAGTAGGGAAGAAAATGTTTCAAGGAAAGCATGTAGAGATGCCAACAGCTGCCTTTGGTGCCTTTTTACAGCAGCATTGCAGATTAAGACCTGTGTTACCTACTCCTTGCTCTCTTTTCGTGTCCCACTTACACGTACCTTTTTATTTTTAGAAAGAGTCTATTTTCGTGTGTATGTTCCATTAGAGATTAATATTTCTTTGACTACGTACCGCATGTAAGGGGTCAGGCATATTTTGAGTACTTAGCTAATGAAAAGTGAAGCTGTTCCCTAGCACAAATAACCAACTATCAACAAACCATTAATCGTATTTGCTACAGAAATTCACAACACACCTGCATAACTTTTGCACCAAACCGAATTCTAGCCTCCTCCATACACAGAGAGGTCTGCTAGGTAGTTAGGGAGATGCTTGGCACTCAGCTGGGCCAAACAGTTGGCCTTCTGGTTAATTCTCCCAGGAGCAAAATGACTACTGGGATAAAAATGGATCTTCTGTCCTCTCTTAATTACAGATAAGGCTTATTTAAAAAGCAAGCAGCAGACATTTCAGAGAACAATAGGATCTATGAACAAGATGAAGTAATCCAAGAAATGCTATACCTAGGAACTAGACTTATTATTATTTACATTGTATAGTCCAGGAAGCTGAGACCCCCTCCATCCCCTCCCCCCGCTACAAAAGGCCAATGCCTTTTAAAATTCACACTCTGAGGCAAAAGGAGACAGGTCACCTCCCTCAAAGTGCCCCACCTTTCCCACTGTCGTACAAGCATGCGTGATATTTCTATAAAAAAAAAGACTCACTGGTGAGCCTGTGTTTTGACTCTTCAGGCAAATTCGCAGCTGGATCTCAGCTGAAGCTTACCTCCCATGTTAGTGCCAAGCGGCTCACAGCAACATTGCTTAGTCCCATGACGATGGCAAAAAAGGAATTCAGATTCTTGTACTCCTTACAGCTGAAACACAAGAGGCACATACTGGAGTAAAATGCCACTTTTGAGTGAGATAAAAAAAAAATTAGAGTTCTATTTTCTGATGGTCATTAATATTCGGCAGGACTCCTTTATGAGAGCAGGCCATGACAGATTTAATGCTCTGTGTAAGTTCCACTTGGGTGACCGTGTTCTGCTGTTTGATTTCTCACTGTAATTTTAGGAAGGTGATGGTTTGGGCCATCTAGGTTCAGGTTTTGAGGAGGAAGTTCAAGACACCTGCCCTAGGGATTGCTATTGTAATCCCAGAGCTTGCTAAAAGCCTTGTTGGACCTGGAGGGAAACATCTCACGGGCTAGGAGGAGAGAAAGCAAAATGTCCTTGGAGACTTCCAGACTTTCAGGCTGAAGCCGGACACCTCAGGCTCTGGCAGCATGAGAGGGAACTAAGGAAAATCACACTGCTGCAGCCGTCAGGGCTTCTACCTGCCATGCAAATGCTTCTAATTTGTTGAAAAATGTCAACTTACAAATCATGATCCCTATGTAGCTAATAACCTAAACAACTGACCAAAAAATGACCTTACTTTGTTTTACCAATGTCAATGAAGCTGATCATTTTGAATCTGTACTTATGCCATTAGTAGCTTTTATGAATACATATTTGGGAAGAATATTGTGGAACAACACCAAAGGTTCTTATTAGAATGCAATATTTAGCCCAGGTACTTGGTTTAACTTAAAAAATGAAGAAAAAAAAAAAGGAATCTTCGATTTCTTTATACCAGCTCCTTGCAAAGGGAAAGAAGGATTCATTTTGCAAGGAGCACAAATCATTTACCACAAATCAATATGGTTATCTAAGTTGACTACATCATAATTAAATCTTCTTTGGATTAGCATTTTTGCAAAAGGCTAATTGTTGCATTTGCTGCCTGTGTACTCCTTGCAGAGTGATTCATAAATGGAAATGGGAAAACAGATTTAGAGAAGATATGGTGTGTCTCATGCACCGCTGAGGAAGCAGGCGGGGCCTTCTATGGGCCGGGGGCGGTGGCTCTCAGGTCAGGGGCTGAGAGCAACTTCAGAGTCCCTGGACTGCAGGCAGCGAGGCTGGTCATGGACATGTTTGCCTTTGTCCTATCTGTGCGATCATGAAAGCACACGCAGGACTGCAGGGCTGCCTGTCTGCTCACTGCTCTGGTTACCAACTAACTTTATCACCTTAGGTAAGTCACGAAATTTCTCTCTGCCTCAGTCTCCTCACCTGTAAAAGGCGAGGATAACATCTGGACCCCCAACTTCACGAAGTTCTGGGCAGGTCAAAGAGCTTCAATAGAATACACTGACGTTCTCTAAAAATACCACGTAAAACATGCCAACTGCCACTAGGTTTAAGATCTCATGCGTGTAGATCTTGGTTTCTGAGTCTGCAATATTCTCCAGCTGGGTTGTGTGAAGAGTTCTACTGTGTAGGACGGCGCAGGTTAAATGACATAAACCAATTTATTCCGAAGGCCAAATCCACCCATAATCAGAAGGAAGAGAGATAAGAAAGGCAAAGACATTAAAAAAAAATAATTCCTGAGTTTCTGAAAGGCTCTCCTGTGTTGCCCTGTGAAATAGCAGGATAAGGCCCCCAAAGGTTTTCTGGTCTCCACGTCTGTGTGCAGACCTCCCCTCTCCTCCCTTGTTGCACTCAGCACTGCCAGGCTAAGGTGAGGAGAGAATGTGCTCCTGCTAGCAGGGAAGCACATGCTGTCACAGTTTCCAGTCATCTCCTTCCAAGTAAACGGAGGCATTTGTTCCCCGCGATAAGCCTATTCAGGCTCCGGGGGAAAGTGGCTACACTCTGAACCAGAAATTCATAAGCAACATTTTACCAAATCTTTCTTTCAAAAGGCAGTTTTTCCAAATTAAGAGATACCAGCATTTGAATCCAAGAGATCTGGATATCCCGTTGAACTCCCAAATTTTGGCAAAATAATTCAAGGCATTTGGCAAGCTGACATGTGTAAAACGTCAAGCAGCGTTTGCTTCTTTGTTTAGCTCTGGAAATCAGACTCTGTATGGGATCTAAACTCTTTGGCTCAAGAAAACTGCCCAGCTGGGGTCACTTGTGCTCCCCACCTTCCCGTGCTAGAGCTCCCTGGGTTGAGAAAAGAAAGAAGTCTCCCAGCCACAGCCACAGCCGCATTTAGCATTTTATTTTTAGCACTGTGGTGATACCAAAAACAAGGAAGTAAACAGGAGGCTGTCAGGCATATCTAAATAGCAGGAGAAGATTAAATTCATTTCAGGGAGAAATCTAACTGGCGCCTGCAGTAAATAAATTGTTTCCCATGAAGTGCTGTTAAATAGAATATTTATAAGATGCTTGCTTTTTCTGATGTTTATGGAGATGGTTTCATGGACCAGGTTAGCTCGCCTTTATGCATTTTATGGATTTTATCCCAGCTGAGTCGGATGCATGGTTGTACGTGCATGTCCCCACTGCCCTCTACTGGCAAGAACGTGTCGAGTTAGACCTGGACTCGCCCAGCCTTTCCAACAGAATTTTGTGCAGAACTTTGCTGAAGGAGTCGTTTATGCGGAAGGAGGCACGAAGTCCAAGTAGTACGGAGCAAAAAGAGGTCACGATTTTCACTCGAGCATCAGTGCTGCAGGATGTTAATTTATATATTGGTGTCAAGTATTACAAAAGCTAGACAAAACACATCTTTCGCAAGAGTTCAGTGATTCTTAACGCCCCTCTGGTTGGTCCTGGTACAGAAGGAGATTTTATATCTCACTTTTCTTTTTAAGGTGTAATCTAAGGGGACAAAATGAAAACACAGCGCAAACGTTTTTCTCTCTCCAAGTGGATGATACTTACTGGGCCGCGATCTTAATGAATTTTTTTAAGAGCTGAACACGCTTGCTAGGCTGGGAGCAAAGGCAAATCTCAGTGACAACCCAAAACTGAATTTCATTAAACCTCCTGAGGAACAAATCCAAGTTTGCTGTGGTCTTTTTAAAATGATGCCTTCCAAATGTGTGATAGATTAGCTCCAGCTAGAAGAAAGGAAAACAACGTCATGTCTTTGTTTTTAAATCAAAACGCCAACTTGGCTCCTCCATTTGACGTGACAAATTGATACTGGTCAGCAAATGTGAATACAGTCACTGACCAGGATTCAACTTGAACTTCAACTTGAAGATCTTAATGGCTCAATGAGGCTTATTCAATCTGTTAACTGTAAACTAGGTGCCACTGGCTTAATATACACAGGAAGACAGAGCTCACTGTAAATCATAAAGATTTTTCTTTAACACTGAAAGGCTTTATAACAGCCTTTATTAATGTACCCAATGATTTTAAAAAACCCTCGCGTGGCTTCCACACACTGCAGCACGTATTAACGTTTACAGGCTGCATCCCGAATTGCCACGATACCTACGAATGAATGCTCTAAATGGAGCACCTTACCTCATGCACACAGCTGAAGAGGTCCCAATCATAAACTGTCATCTGGTATGCCAAATCTTTGGAGCTCATCAATTCAAAAGTTCCCATTGTTCCAACAGTTGGGCCCTCCTGCTCTGGCAAGGGAGTCTATGAATAATAATGCAAAAATGTATCGGAATCTCAAAACAGACACGCTGAGTGCTGTCAGGGCTTTGAGGGAAAAGGATTCTGGAGAGGCCTTCAGGAATATCTTGAAACTGATTTTACCCCGAGGAGAAAGATGCCTTTGCTCTTAATGCTCACTTGCTTCTGTGCCATTTTTATAGTAATCATCATGACTAATCAATTCCACTGACTGAAAAATGTGGACCATGGCAAATAAGATTCCGTGAAGACTGACCCATGGAAGTTCTCTTCTGCATGGACCTGGGAGCTCCCAGGGAGTGATTCCTTTTCCCTGGCAAACATGTAAGCAGTTCTTAAGGACTTTCTTCTCCTATTTCCCACTGAAGCCATTCCAAAGCAGGTGCTGGCATGGTGGTTTTGGATGTTTAGCTACAGTGCTACTTACTATTGCAGGGGCTGGTAACAGTGGTAAAGTTGCCGCATCTCCATTTCTCATAACACACTGCCTGGGGTACTAGGTGACAGAGGGCTATGTGATTACATGTGATTATATATGATGTCCAGTTGCTCCACTTTCTGAGAGATGCTGAGCTAGGAATGACAGTCACATGGTCATGGTGTTTTGGGCTAGGCATCAGAAAACTAAACTCTGCTACTTTCTGGAAGACCATTGGTCAAGACTTTCCATCCAACTTATCTCATTTTTATTTTACGGGAAATGAGTTATAGTGCTTTTCCTTAATAAGGTGAATGGTTTGTATATATTAGAAACTTACGTATACTATATTAATACCTATTGATCTATAATAATGTGTTTAAAGTTACAAAAGTCACACGAATTAAAAGATAATTTCCCCAATATGATGCTAAACATATTTGGATATTCAATATTTATGTTGAAAGTACTAATATCGTTCCCATTCTATCATCATTATAATCATCACCTATAACCTTGACAGTCTATGAATGGCCACTGCATTCCGGGCATTTGCAAGTTGGCAGTTTAAAAAAGGAGTCAGCCCTGACCAGCAAGTACAGCACTGCACGCCAGTAAAGAGTCAGCTCCTGGCATTCATTTGCACGTATAAAGGGATGGACAGAAGCATCAAAAAACACCTGACTCACAGATACACGGAGAAACAGGTGAGGAAACATGAACGGGCTTTTTGAGAGTTAGTAGGCGTTTGGAATGAATGTGTGGCCTGAAGAGGTTCTTGGCGAAAGAGATGGGCCTGAAAAGATGAAACAGACAAAACCGGGTGGGTTTAGAATGGCAAAGTTTTCCCTGAGTATCCAGGATGGCCTGTCATAGGTTGAAGGATGGCGTGAGAGGCATGAAGGTGAGGAAGCCGTCATGAAACTTACTTGGCAGGAACAGAGAGCTCAGGGGAACCAAAGGGACAGCTTAAACAGCTTTAGAAAGTCTTTGAGTACCAGATGGGAGTTAGGGTTATGAAACAGACCAGGTGAGTGTCAGTTTTAGAGAGCAGCAGATGCTAAATGTAAGCCCCACTCTGATTACATAGACTTGGATGATTCCCTAATCTCTTGACTGTTTCTAGCCCTGATGAGTTGGGGCCCCAGTACCCAGTACCCAGGCTTGTTAAGGGAATTGGATGGGGATAATTTAAGTGTAGCACGTGAGCACAGTGCCTAGCACAGAGGAGGTCCCCACCGTCCCCTCCAAATTCGTTCCCTTCCCAGCTCTGCTGCACCAATGCAGAGGTACGGGGAAGTGTGATGAGTACAGGACCCGGATGTATGAGCCAAATACTGTTGTTCCTGATTCGCTTTATGCAGGGCACAGACAGCATGGAAGAAAAACCATTCCAAAGTTTTAAAACTTAGGGAGCCGACCTGAAGCTGATAGGCAAGCAGCTTATGGAAGCAAATAAGGGGAATGGTTTCAAGCGGGGTAGGTCTCAGGTAGAAATGTCGGGGAAGCTTTTAAATACTTGGTGCGAGAACTCTGTCTCAGGCTCAGACTGGCTCTCCACATTCTGCCTTCCCTCTCGCCCATGTGCTCTGCTGTGGACCTGCCCTCTATTCCTTGGGTTTGCTCTCTCCTCAGTCTAACTGACTCCTTATCTCTTTCCCTTGAGGTCTTATGGCTTTTCACAGAGGGGATAAATTAACCCAACAAATACAGGGAAGATGCCATTAAATTCTTTTAGTCATGGAGGCTGGTATATCATCCTGAATCCCTTTTGAGAGAAAAACAGAAACCCCTGTCGAATCTCTACTTTTTTTGAGTGAACAGGGCTCACCAAGCAGAGGGCAGGCCGATCCCTTCCCTCCGTGAACCACCAGAGAGGCAATCTGAGCAGCACAGAGGGCTCCTCTAACTGAAGTGGGGAATTAACATGCTGGCCCCATAGGAAGCAATTCCTTGGACCATTTTCTCATAGATAGCCCTGTGGAAATTTCCTTACAGATGAAGTGTAGCAGAGCCTATGTAGGGTCTGCATTACCCAGGCAGATCTGAAAAGTGCCCACACAGAGGCAAAGAACTCTGATTCTCTCTCTCTGCTCTTTCTGAGAGCTGATTTCTCTGTTAAGCCTGGATGGTGGTGATTGGGAGAATAGCACTGTTACCCTCCCATTGTCCAGATGAGGAAACTATAAGGGTAAACAGTGACAAAGCGAGAGAGAGGCATGGACATATATACACTACCAAACATAAGGCAGATAGCTAGTGGGAAGCAGCCGCATAGCACAGGGAGATCAGCTTGGTGCTTTGTGACCGCCTGGAGGGGTGGGCTAGGGAGGGTGGGAGGGAGGGAGACGCAAGCGGGAAGAGATATGAGAACATATGTATAACTGATTCATTTTGTTGCGAAGCTGAAACTAACATACCATTGTAAAGCAATTATACTCCAATAAAGGTGTTAAAATGGAAAAAAAAAAAAAAAAGGATGTGCTGATCGTCAGTGACAAAGAGCTGGCTAAAGCAAGCCGCCACCTCAGTATCCTCTTTCCTCGTGCTCCCACACCTCTGTGCCTAGCTCTGCAATGGCATTCGTCACACTGGATACTCATTACACTCTGGTGTCCCACGCTATACTGTGAGCTCCCTGAGGCCCGAGGACCATGATGGGTTCATCTTCAAGAGCATCCTAGAGCCAGAATCATCCACCTGGAATGATATAGGCCCTAAATAAAAACCTAAGGAGCTAGCGAATGGATAAAAGTATTTAGAACGAAATTACAGTGCCGTGGGGTTTTATTGTAAGTTGCTCTGTACTGACATTTATGTTCAAAATGTCAAGGAAGTAAAGCTCTAGAATCCAAGCCCTTAGGCCACTAGGATAAATTACTAATTCCAGACAACACTTCAGCACTACAGTTTGTTCTGTTCCAGGCTGTCTGTGTTAGTTTCATCTCCCAATCTGACCATAACTGTCTTAAGGGCAGAGGCTCTGGGACACTGGTTTAGTGTCACACAGAAGCTAGCACTTCATAAGTATGTGTTGATGGATCAAAGGTTTGGCCAACATTCTGTACTGCAGGGGCATCCCGTATACGACTCTTCCTAGATGGACTGTCCTCAAAGAAATCTTTAGATAGCCAGAAACGGAGCTCCGTGCCTACAGTTTTGTGAGGCAGGGACAGCTCGACCACTCCTTAGAAACAACAGCATAGCTGGCAGCCCAGTGAATGGCAGAGCACCGACAGGGAAGAAGTTAAGCAAGTTCACGTCTGGCTACTTGCTGCAAAGTAAACTCCCTGCAATTACTCCGGCCTTAAAATGGAAGACGAGCAAGGACTAAGAACGTATAAGGCTGAAGGGTTGTGTGCAAATAAACAGAGGCTTAAAAAGTTAGTATGTGCCCCACAGGGAGCTGGAGATGGTCCACACTCTCCATCTCTACACCGCATCATCGGACACCGCGGCCAAGAACCAGCCGGCAAGAGAGGCCCGAACGCTGTGTGGCGAACACATCGTGTGGCACCTCTGGCAGGGCTCCGGCTGAACTGGCTTTTGATGGCTTTCGCTTCCAGAAGAGAGCAGTGCAACTCATCCACGCCATTTCCCCCCCCCCAATCCCTCAATACTGGGAAATCTTTATTTTTCAGGAAGCCACGAATGTAGATGATGAAAAATATACGAAAAGGACTGGGGGCAGACTCAGATCACACAACGCTGGTGGTTGGTTGAGTGAGGCAAGGGTGCTCACGGGCCAGACGGATGAGGGAGGGGCGGGAGAACTAACGCCCCTTCTGTGAAGCTCCCCTCCAGGTGAATTCAAGATGTTGCATAATCTGCTCGGCTGTGAGACAGTGCACAAGATAGCTCTCCCCAAACTAGAAGGTCAGAATCATGATGAGGCTAAACAAGCTCTAAAAAGTCCAAGGAGGGGAATCTTGATTTACCTACAATGTCTGATCTGATTAAACTGAACGTATTCACGCGTCACTTACGTATTTAAGTTTTCCCCCTAAAACGCAATGCAGTTTCCCTGTAGCGCCCGTGTTGCACTTCTCTTGGTAAAGAAGCCCGGTGTGTCTAAAGATGGAAAAAACTAGTCCTCTATCCCCTGAACTGGCCCCACAGGCTCTCTAAGATACTCTAGTAGCTGCTCACTTCTATGCCTGTTACAGGAGAAATAGAAACGAACCCTACCAGCTGCAAAAAGAAGAGAGGGCCAGTCACTTATTAGCAAGGGCCGATGAAGCCTTTACTCACAGAGAGCTGGGTGGGGCCGCGAACACTGTTTTGGAGACTTAGGAAAGACGGCTGGCCTCTGAGATTTCCTACACAAGATGGAGAGAGCCCTTTCAGGGAACGGCATTTTCCCTGGACCGGAGAGTGGCTCTGCCATAATGCATTTCTACATCCCACCTAAGGGGTAGGATAAATTGCAACGTCTTGTCTTAAAACATTATTTCTATCCTGGTGTCTAAGTATTCAGATTCTTAATAGTAACATTTAAACCGGGGACACTTCAAGGACGTGAATTACTACAAAGAGTTCTGAAAGCTGAATTATGCCCCAGTAGTGGTGTTACTTGGCGAATTTCCACAAAGGAAAATCTAAAGCTCAGAGCATCTCAGATGAACACCTGAGGCTTACCTGACAGACTGCAGAAAAGAAAAAGACAAGTAGCGTTCAAGATTTTTTAGCAACTAGGTTCAACGTGACTGCAAAATTAAGCTCCAGACAAGTTTTTCTGATTGCAGACGCTGCTCTGAGGTGGCCATCCACACCTACCAGTGAATCGAATTTCTCTCGCGGGCAAGCAAACAGGCGTCCATTAATAGTGAGCGTCGTAAATACTGAAACGTCATTAGGCTTGAGCACCACCTTTTCTGTGAACATAAAAAGCAAGAGATTGCCTATTAAATGCACCTGAGATTTGCTGCACTGCCCGAATCACACCAACAAATTACCAGCTTGGTGAATTACCGGAACACGCAGAGTGACTGCATAAAATACAGTACTGAAGGCACCCACCGAATAAAAAAGACACAGCATTCGTGCAGGCGCACGACGCTCAGGATGCCGTCAGAAACGACCGCAACACAGGAATGGAAATACCCGAGGGTCAAGTCACCCGGTTCTGCATACAGAAACCGCACCTGCTTTTTAAAAAACAAGTCACGCTTCCAGATGGTAATAACGCCCAGCACTCTGGAGATGACAAGATAACTTTTAGAAAACTTAGGGGGTTTCTGAGATCCCACATGACTTTAGATGTAAAATTTATTACCGTGTTTTATCACTCATTCCCTAATTTGGAGGGCAACTGCATTATTAGATTAAGTCTTCTATATTTAAAAGATAATTCATACAATAAATATTTAGCATTTACTGTATGCTGGACACTGCTCTAGGCACTGAGGATACAGAAGGAAACAATACAGGGAAAAAAAACCCAAAACAGTCCAGAAAGAGCTTATAGTGAGGGATGCAGATGGTTCCAATGTACCAGAGAGTAAGCTGTGAGGAGGGGAAAACAATATAGCAGGGAAGGAGGCTAGGAAGTACGTGTAAGGGGGAATTTTAGAAAGGGAACTGGAGAAAGGAAGGAGGGGGCCTCCATGAGACAATGACACTTGGGGGGAAACCTGAAGGAAGGGAAGGAGGCACCTGGGATAGCTATGGCGTGAGTGTGCCAGAGGGATCATCACGGCAGACAGACATCCTGGGTCGTGTGTGCCGGGAACAGAAATGGAAGGGGATATCTTGGGAATCCAAGATGCATTTAAAAATCCTACATCAGTGGAATCATTTGTCTTCAAACACGGCAGGGATGGCTCACCCGATCCTGAAGGGTCTTCCAATAACTATCAAATCGTACTGGACCAGCTAGCCTGACGGCTCTCTCCTCCAGGCTCTCACTGCAATGCATGCAGACCCTTCCAAAACTCTTGCCAGCATGGACTATAATTATTTATTTATTGTCTCCCGCCTCACCAGCCTGTGAGCAACCTGGAGGCCCAGGCTGTGTCCAACACCTCCTCTCCTCTCACAGCCACACTAAGTGGCCAGAAACGACATGAAGAATGAATAAACGACATTTCAGGAAAGCAGAGAGCAGTCTAGTAACCCTGCGAGGGAAAAGACTTCTCGTTTTGTTTGACGAGCTGAGTTCCTGCCCTCTTTACTGGGAAAGGAGGAAAACCATCATCAGCTGGAAAGAACCAGCCTATGGCCACCTCCGACTTCAGACTTGTGAAAACCTACAGCCTTTAGCTAGAAAAGCCAGGTGCCCTCTTAGGGCCCACGTTTCTCAGAGCTCCAAGGTCTTAAGCTTTTTTTTTTTTTTTTAATTGCAGTACGGTTGATTTACAGTGTTGTGTTACTTCAGGTATACAGCAAAGTGATTCAGTAATACATACAGACACAGATATTTACATGTATAAATTGTTTTTCAATTCTTTTCCATTATATGTTATTACAGCCTTAAGCTTTTTTGTTTAGGGTTTATAGGGAAAGAACTCCAGGCTGACATGCACACCAGAGACCTCAGTTCCAACTGCCTCGGATAGATCATTTCACCCTGTTCTGCTTCACAGTGGTTACCTACAGGATAGGGGATATTAGACACTAGCCCAGCCCGCCTCTGACCACTTTATTTCTGTTATTTTGGGGAGCATACACAGCACCTATCTGTCCCTTTGGATCAGCTTGGAAGGGCCTCGCTAACTTCTGGCAGGGTTCTGTTTGGATGGGATATTCTGCTTTGCAGAAGGCGGTTACCTCCTCCGGAACTCATCTTGATGATGATCAGGCCTTCCCCAGAGCCTAGTTTGTCGGCAACTGCGCTGAGGACTTCCTTCACCGAGGCAGCCACCGGCACCCGGATGGTTGTGTAGGTGTGGTCCGTGCAATAGACTTTAAACAGAACTATCGGGAAGGCAGCAACAATAAGATAAGTTGGTCTTGTGAGTTCTTAAAAGAACAAAAGCTATGCAAAATGTTTAGACATGCTCCAAAATGTGCACCATCTCGCCATTCTTAAGATTTGTACTTATTTGTACTCATTTATGCACGCCTGCCCCCTTCTGAAACTTCTTACCTTAGCGCTGGTCTAAGAAAAGTCCGTGACTGCCAGCTCCAGTTACAAAAACCACAACAGATATTTGTGAAAAACCCACACATAGGTCATGCGAAGCGATGAGAATTATGTTTAGGCCAATTTTCTGGGTCTGCCTTTGTTTGTGAGCCTCTTTTTCACAATACCGGGAGTGCTGTGTTGTAGGCAGATTACTAGATTCCCGCAGCCCGGCGCAGTGGTGGGGAGCCAACATTAACGCCTCTGCAAACAGGAGTGCTTCCGCCTGGGGCCATGAACATTTGCTGACATGGCTGCTCACTTGTTCCCTGGTTTGTGTACTCGGAGGCCAGGCCAGGTGGCATGGGTGGTACTCAGCTCTCAGCAGACCCCTATGTGGCACCCAGACGCTCAGCTCTGAACACATAGATCTTGAAGGCAATGCCAGCTCCTGTAATTCTGGAGTTTGGGGCACCGCTAAATTACAAGAGTCATCTGTGGCTTAAGATGAAGATTTTATCATGATCATTCATCTTATTTTGGTCGTGATTCTTTGGAGAAATCTTAACCAAGCAAACAATAACAGCCAGCATCTCTGCCTCCCTGATGGCTGCTAACGAGGTACTGCTCAGGGCCAGAGTGCTCTCCCTGGGTGGGAGCCCTGCTCTGCAGGTGCCCCTGGCGCTCCACCTCGGCGAGGCATCTGCAAAGCGCCAGCCACCCTCCTGCCACGTTGACAACGGGTGCCTGAGATAATCTTTCTCTCCTTCAAGGAGAGGTAGCAGCGGGGGAGAGGCAGAATCAGGGGAGTGTGAACAAGCGCCCCAGCTCCAGGCACAGAGTTCAAGAACATAAATAACTGGAATGCAAACGGGCACCTCCAAGCAAACCATTTGGAGTACACAGGGACAGCCAAGAAAAGCTATTCTGTGGGCCCAAGGGGTGATTCCCAGGGGGGAGATTTTATTCTGACTTTCAATAATCTGCACAGGTTGGAAGACATTCTCACCTTCATCAGAGCCACGGATAGGCTGGCGCTTCTGGGCTCTGTCATCCCCTGTGTTGAACTGCTGCAAGAGAACTTTGTGCTGTAAAAAATAATAACAGCAGCAGCTGTCATAAGGAATGAATGACAAATGCACGTTTGCAACTCAGAGGACACACATCTGAGCAGCAGAGTCGAGAAGTAAACATATTTTGTCTTTACAAAGTAGCATATTGCAATGTCATGTTTCTGGAGAGCTGTCATTCTACAGGGCACAGTTAGAGAATCCTAATCCGTTGCCACTTACCTTCTTTTGCGGAGCCTTTGCATCTTCTGAACTACGAGAAATAGAGAAAGCACATTATTTGATACTGTGGGTACTATTATTTTAAATGGCTTCATTTGCATATAACTTTAATCTTAACATTAGAAAATGAAACCACAGCATCCCTTCAGGAGGCAACACGAGCCTTCTGATTTTAATACTAAGAGGCCAAGGCCCAGAGGAGACAGCTAAGAGATCAGCTTTTGTCACAGACAGATCCCTGGTCGAACTGATGAGAAAAGCCAGAATTTCTTGATCTCAAAGTCTGTTCGGTAGCCAGTATTTAATCAACGGCTCGAAGAACAGCGTGTGAAAACCTTCTGTGTTGCCACCGAGAGGACACAAATATTCACCACCAACAGCACAGGCAGCCAAAAGTGAATTTACCACGTAAGTAATTCTCCTCAAACTTTCTTTAGGTGCCACTGACCACTTTACTACTGGATTCACTGCCTTGAACCAAAGGGACCCGAGTTTATTGAGTCAGACACTCAGAGAGGATCTCTGGCTCCCCAGGCTCTCTCTCGGCGGCCATCCGGCACAGAAGGCAGCTAAGCAGACTCTCTGTCCTTTTGTTAATCTGGCCTGACGGCGCCTCTTCACCCGACTCTCAGATTGCTCAAATCAGAATAGCGTATGGTTGTTGACAAAGCATCTTTCACCTTTTGGGAGGTGGGCAAAGGACCTCCTGGAAGATGATGTGATTCAGAGGCAGCAGGCACTTACTTGATGAAAGCACACCCCAAAGCCAAGCCCTTCCTTACATTTGCTTGACAATCTTCTCCAACTCGGGCAGTTGCTCCTTGAGGGCAGCAATCATCCGGGCATCATCTGATACAGACACATAAAACTCCTGTAATTGGCAAAGGTCACAGGCTTTTAACAAGAACTGCAAAAGGGACGTAATTCTGTAAAGAGCAACAAAGACGTGTCCCTACGTCATCTGCCTCACTAGCATCTCCAGACCATGGTTTCATGGACTGGGGACAAAGAAGTAAAAGAGAACGTTACGGCATGCCTAAATTCACAATTGCAAGGGAGAAAACATTTTGGAAACTGATGGTGGTGATGCTTGCGTTACACTGCGAACGTAATTAATGCCACTGAATTGTATGCTTAAGAAAGATTAAAACAGCAAATTTTATGTTTGATATATTCTACCACAATAAAAAAAATTTAAAAAATTGAATTGCAAATGAATTGTTTATATGATATTTATACCAAAGGCAATGCAATGCAGTGTTCTGGAATGGGTTATTTTATAGTCTATCCTTTAAGAGCACTGTTTTCACCTCAGTGTTTTTTCAGGGAAATTTTAATATTTATTTTGAATATTATTTTAGTATTTGTTGTTTAATATTTACCACTGGTCGCGGTTAACTGTTGGTGGTAAAAGTACAGTCGTGGTTTTCAGCACTGAACTGAAATTCTGCTGAGTTCATGTCACCAACTCAGGACTCTTCACTGACGTCCTGGGAATGGTCCCGCCCACTGTGCAGCAGCAGCCGTGCCCTGCTTTGTGCAGGAGCGGTGGCCTCCCCAGCAGGAGCTGAGAGCTGTGGCAGTGGCAGCTTCACACCACTTTGGCTCATCTGTAAAGTGGTCCTTTACTCGATGCAATGGGTAGAGGCCATGACCCAATGACCCAAGCTACTATTATTCCTCTACATTTTCAAAATCCTTTATCCCACAGCCGTGAGGGACTCTCATCGTCCACCTTTCCTCCCAGCCTCACTTCTCTGCCTGCCAAATGACATGAGTAAAAAGGAGAGAGTGGGGACGTTTCTTTTGGATAATTCATTCTTGAACAGACAGACTGATAAGGTTTGAAACAGAAGCCACACTGCCTTTTGCCTGCACAGGAGTAAGGTCCCCATCTCAGATTCGGAGGACAGAATGAGTCATCAAGGATTAAATGCCCAGGTCAATGCTGTAACTTGGGCTGGAGCCATGGGAAGGAAAAGGGAAGCTCAGCTTAAAGCAGTGTTTACAAAGTAAATCGTTTCCCTTCAGAACTACCTCGTGGCCCCAGGAATTCCTCAGTAAAGTTATCTGCTTCTCTCTACTCAAAAGTATCCACCATTTGATCTAGTAATCCCACTGCTAGGAATATAACCAAGGATAGAACACTTTTGGCACAAAAGTGTTCACTACGCTGTTATTCTAGGAAGGTAAAAATGGAAATGATGTAAATATCCAATAATATGGGAACAAATAAATGTATCTGTGGCAGGGCCATTAGAAAGTTTTATTAGAAAGACTCTACTGACATGGAAAACTCCTTACATCAAGTGGAAAAAGCAGCCTGTAAAATGATGGGTACTATGTGATTACAACTATGGAAAATATAACAGAGAAAATAACCAAATGAAGATACATTAGAATGCTACTTCCAGTTATTGAATTACAGGGGCAGGATAATGGATGATGCTTTTCTTTACTTTCCTTATAGTACCTTTCTGATGAGAGAACATGTTAACAGAATCTAGAATCGGCAATTACAGTCCCTCCAGGGAAGCTGCCATGCCTATGGGTAGTCCCTGCATTGTAGGACAAAGGTGCATTCTTGGCAGGGACGACCCCCACGTACCTCCAGGAAAGCCATTGCCACATCATCCTCTTGCAGGACGTCTCCATACATGGCGGCCCACTGCAAAACCAGGTGGATGACTCGCCTCTTATTGTTGAGGGCATAATCCATTTTCTCCTGTTCTGTACCTTGTGAAGGCTGTGCGTGGTAGGTGCCAAGGAGTCAAGGAAGATATTTAGCCATTCACTGTGCTACTTGCAAAGATAGGGTGACAGATCCCAGCTTCAGAAAGCCTGCCTCCTGGACTACTGGAAAACCTTCCTTAGGCCCTCAAGAAGACCCTCACCTGCACACGGGTTCTGGACCAGATGCAGACAAACCCAACTGGCTTTGCCTTGATCGCTGCCCAAAGAATTAGACTTGCATGGCTCCACTTGGACTTGTGTGTTGACAAGGATTCTTGTTGCGCCTGGCTCCGGCTCTCATCACATTCCCTGCCTGCCTGCTGCCCTCCTTCACCTCTAGGGCTGGTAATGCTTCCTGCTGTTGCGCCTTGCCACCTCTTGTTGGCTCCCACAATTCTGGACACATCTCTACAATCCTTCATTATATGTGCTTCAGTTAAACACTTACGAGTGGCATCTAGTCCTGCTGGAACTGTGACTGACACAAAAAGCACGCGGGAAGGAAGTGAGGCTGAGGTAGATAAACTCACCCAGGGTTAGGACAAGGAAAGGTTCCTGCTGTATCCGTCTTCCGGTGAGGGACTCAGACACAGTTTTTTTTAGACACAGTTTTTATACCATCCTTTTTTCTCTTGCTCAGAACCATTACTTAACTCTTACTGGCTTTTTGTGCATCAGTGGTTAGTCATCTTAACTATAGATTCCTTGAGGCTTGGGGTAACACGTTATTTTTCTTGTATTCCGTACCATGCCTAGCACAGTGACATTTACATAGAAATTTTATCCATTAATACAACAGATACCTGATTGAGTGTCTACTGTATGTGTCTGGTGAAGGTCCCTGCTCTCAGTTTACATTCTTCTGTGGATTACAGTAGGGAAAATATAGTATGTGACCAAGAAAAATTTTAGATTAGACATACTGTTCCTTTTTCAGTGATTTATAGTACATATTATAGACGATTCATTCATAAAACAATTTCCTTTTTATCACTTACACTGTAACTTGCACAGAGAGTACCTCAGTTAAGCCCTACTTTATAGTCTTGGGATGAAAACATCATTCTTTCTACAAGTGAGCAAGCCGACAGTAAAGGAGTGTGAATGGCCAAGATTACACAGTGAGATTGTAGAGCTGGTTTTAAATCCAAGACTCCTAATTGCAGCTAGTTTATTCTGCATTATACAATATCCCTGTGCCTCACACCTGGCTACAAGACTGGGCATGTCTTAGCTTACGACCATGACTTAAAAGGCACTGTAGAAAACTGTCTTGTGGCAGTGCTATGCTTGGGAGCTAAACCAGTCCAGGGCCTTTTCTAAAGGGACTATAAGTAATCATGATCAAGGTAAGTGACAGAACTTTAAAGCAAAGGTTTACTGCATGTAAATGGGTTGCAAAATGGCTTTCATCAACCGAGCACGGGATTCATAAAAAAGAAAATTGCTCAACCTGTATTGCTACAATTCTCTTCGAGCTTACAATAAAAAAGGGAAGAAAGATCACTTTCTGTGAAAATTATTTTTTTTCTGATTAACCCTTTGGTCGCTTGCTGGGATGCACACATAACTCAGTTTTTCTTTCCAAAGAATTGTAATGCTGGGCACTACATTTTAAGACTATCTTTTAGGGTACCTAGGAGCATAGTCAGGCACATGGTGGGTACCAAGCGAGTAATTCTTGACTGACTGAAAAATACGTACTGGTTCACTCATAAGTCAGTAAGAGAGTGAGAGAGAGAGAGAGGTTCTTTCCTACTTGTATGAGGCTGAAATGGTTTGAAATATCTAGTTGATAGTAAGTGGATATGATTCTAACTGTCCAGGTTATCCCGACTTGGACTCAAGGAAGCAATACACATGCTTGTATGTTGCATCCAGAGGCACCAGCTGCACACCTGTGGCTAATCTATAGGGCCCTAGTGTAGGATGACTAAATTGTCATTGTCTCTGTGGGTCAGGACACAGATTTTTCTTGGCTTCTCTTCTGCTGGGGAAATCTGTCTTTTGTGTACAATAAAAACACAGGATTGCAAGGATTAACGTGATTAACACTTCAAATATGGGTCGGGCTCTACAGTTTATAATAAATATACTCAAGTGCTTACGTGATCGTGTAATGCTCTCCACAAACCTGAAGGGTAAATATTTACAGATGAGGAGACCGAGGGTCAGAGAGGAGATCTGCCCAAGGTTGTTCAGTGAGTAAATGGCAGGGCTTACAAATCCAGGCAGGGCTCTTATGGCCACGCCTGTGGCCCAAACAGTGGCTATAGTGACTACACACTGGTGCTTGGGTTCATGAAATTATTACCAGTAATTGCATCTGGGAAGCAGAGATCCTAATGGGAAAGAGATTTCTCCTCCTCTCTCTCTTTCTCCCTCTCTCTCTCTTCCGTCCTTCCTCCCTCCCTCCCTCCCTCCTTCTCTTCGTTCCTTCCTTTTGGAACTTTTTGCTGAAGTTCCTAGTTTCCTAGAGCTGACTCAGCATGTCCAGTCCCGAAACCAAGGGCTGAGTGCCCCCCACTCTTCACGTATAGCTCCACAGCCTCTTGGGAGCTAGAACTGACTGAATCCAGAGGGAGTAGGAAGAGGCTTTCTCTTTTTTCTCATGAAAGTTACGAATCTTTACCTCTGGAAGAAACAAAAGGAAGCACTGATTTGTTTCACAGAGTCTTGCCTTTCCCCTTCCAGGTGTTTATTCACTAAGGTGGAGTCGGGAGTCATAGTATTTTCAGAGCTGAATCTAGGCACGGGCTCAAGGATTCGGCCCCGCCACAGGCATTACACCATTCCAGCCCTCGACGGGCTGCTGAATCAGATTCTCAGGGGACACGGAGGAGACTCTACATGTAACTGATCTGCCTGAAATGGTCCCAGGGGAGGTGCTGGGGCTTCTATTTATTCCCATAACAATCTCCCCAGGTTTTTAGAATATTTATGTGATTTTTAGATTTTATTTAACTCCTACAAAAAAGAAGGGGAAAGAGAAGAAACCTATATTCCCTTCAGAAAGCAGCCAAAGAATAAAGAGCATCCCACCAGGTCCCTTGTCTCAATAGGATGTCAAAAATGCAAGCTAACAAGAGTAACATTTCAAATATAGTATTTGTAAATTCACACACATCAGAAAGGTTGCAGAAACCATTACTTTCTGTGGCTAAAGCTGGGATAATAATGCATGAACCATTTGATGGAGAAAGTCCTATGTGGAATAAAAATCTAACTCTTCTCCAGCACAAATAACAGTTTAGAAAGGATCATTAATGCATACCACACACATTTTTAACATACGAAGAACACCATCTGAAATACATACTTAGCTAATGTCTGTTTCAAGAGTGGGTTAGTAGAGAATATCAAACACATAATAATCTAATGATTTTGTCATATGATCAGGAAATACTTGTATAGAATAAGGTCATGACTCGTGATATCATGACAGCTGGGTTCTGGTAAGAAGCAATATGGCTGCTTGAATTCATGGGAAAAAGTCACAGAAAGATAACATGGTTCTGGTATTTGATTCTGGTAGCTCAAGAAGTGCTAGTTTAAAGTCTGGAAGAGAATCTGGAATTATTCCCTTAATTGTTACTTTTAACACAATTAAGAAAAGGCCATAGTAGTCCAAGTGGCCAAACTCATCAGTCATATACTGAGTTGATTTCAGATGATTCACAGAATCATAGAATCTGAGCTTTATCTCCTTCAACTCCACCATTTTTAGAGGTAAGGGAACAGGTAGAATGAGGTGGAGTGATTTTTCTGAATTTATCAATGGAATTCTTCCAACTAGAACTCGGCTCTCTTACCTCCCGCCCCAGTACTCTGTTGACTTGTTTATGTTATTGTGTTTGTCTAATATTATTATTTCTTTATCCAAACATATACCATGCAGCAGAATTAGGTAACCTAGAAGTTTGTGGGATTACAGGGAAATCCATGTGAGATGTAGAACTGATCCTCAAAAGCCCTCAAAGAAGACAAAGCACATACAGAAAACCAAGAGTTAATTGTTGCAGCCTTGACCATCTGAGAGTCAGCGAAGCAGGATCCCTCATGTCTGAACTAGACCCTCTCTGCTATATATATTCAACCAGTTCTCTTGTCCAACGTCTGTTGATTTAGAAAGCAGTGGCTCTCCACTCCTAATCAGACCAGATATTCTTAAACTACTGATGATTCAAATCCTAATTTGAGGTTTCTCATTATGGTAATATGACTTTTCACCATCCAAGAGCATTAAATAATCCTTCAGCAACATAGATGGACCTAGAGATTATCATATTAAAATGAAGTCAGACAGAGAAAGACAAATATCATATGATATCACTTGTATGTGTAATCTAATAAAAAGATACAAATGTGCTTCTATACAAAACAGAAATATACCCACAGACATAGAAAACAAACTTATGGCTATCACAGGGGATGGTGGGGGGCAGGGGGAGAGATAAATTAGGAGTTTGGGATTAACATAGACACACTACAATGTATAAAACAGATAATCAACAAGGACCTACTGTATAGCACAGGGAACATACTCAGTATCTTGTAATAACCTATAATGGAAAAGGATCTGAAAAAGAACATATATATCTATAACTGAATCACTTTGCTGTACACTTGAAACTAACACAACATTGTAAATTAACTATACTTCAATAAAAAAAGAAAACAAATTCAAAAAACAGAATCCTTAACTGCAGGAACCATGTCTTAAATTCAATGTGAATCTCTACATTTCCTAATCAAGGACTGGGCACGCAAACATAAAAAGCCTCAAATGTTCACCTTAAACTATTCAGTGACACTGTCTGGAGTGCTACATATAATAGAATATTCTTTAAACTGTTTTCCCCCCAAAATATCACAGCTCTTTAAAACTCTTTATTATCTAAATTACCTGAAATTCCATTTTGTCGAGATATCAAATGCAGATCATAGATACATTCTAAACAAGTTCATATTCAATGTTACCAGGTTGACTAAGTCTACAGTAAATACCAAAATCTGGTACATCTTTTAAACAGAACCTTTTAGTTATTGGGTCTTTAGTCTATAGGACCACAGCCTTTCAGAATGACTGAATCTTTATTGAACTGGACCAGCCCCTTTGACATCATATAAACATGGATGAAGACAAATTGGATCTGTTTTCAGTGAGGTATTAGGGCTGAGAATCAGAAGAGGTGAAGGCCACAGAGTCTTTCTACCCTGCCAACAGCAGGTTTAATATTCCACTGAGGCATTTTCCTCATGCCGGCTCTGCCGTTCAAACACTGTAATTATTTCATATATTTTTACCTAGTTATTATCTTACTCACCACAGGCACCTGTAATTTTTCTGTATTTTTTTTTTTTACTGCTCATTTACTTATTCTTAATTCAGCTAATAATGGTTCCATGTATTAAAATTATCATGGGGAAAGTAAGTGAAAACCTCCTAGGATGTAGAGGCAGCAGATTCATTACAGCCTACAACAGGGAATAAAATATTATGTATACTTTTTGCAGTAAGTACATGCTAATTATGCAGCTATTTATAAAACACTTATCAACATTCAAACTGATACTCTTCAATGTTGTTGTTTTTTAAAACCCTGCTTTGCATACAAGATCTCTGCTTGAAGCTGAAAACAAACTTTGGGGGTCATCTGCCCACTGACTAGACAAAGCTTTTGCACGTTATTTTATGCCATATTCCCCTCATGATGGTACAATCATTTATTTATAGGGGGCAATATTTACACAGGGCTTTAAGGTTTATAATGTATTTCCCACACACAGCCTTATTTGATCTTCGCAAAAACCTGGTGAGGTGGGTAGGGCAGGTATAATTACCCCTATTATATAGATGGGGTACAGAGAGGTTAATTGCCAAGTAATATAGGTTTCAAGACGCAGGTCTTAAACACGGGTCTTTTGACTTCAGAGCTCTTGCTTTTCCGACTGTAGTATGGGCCTCTTTACTACTCTGCTTGACTTTGTGGAGCCTCCCCACATCCTGAGCACCAAGTCTACTCCTTCCTTGATGCAGCATGTGCTTGGGAATGCAAGTTCTGGAATTAGACCACCTGGGTTCATCTCTTGGCTTCCCCACTTATCAACTGTGAGACCCTTGGTCAGTTAACTGACCATTTAGAGCCTCAGTCTCTCCATCATCAGTAAACTTCATAGGACTGCTGTTAAGAAGGAGATGAGGCAATACTGGTAAACCGTGTAGAATGGCATCGGAGACATTAGGTACTCAGTTAAAGGTTATCGATTATCATTATCGCTGATCCACCTCTGGAAGTAATACAAAATCTTTAAATGGATGGCTTTGGAAGTTTTCATAAGACCAGGCATTTCTGAGTTTAACACTGTGATGCTATTCCTACCAACACGGCTGCTCTTGTGTTTGTGTGCACCTTCCTTATTGCTTATTGTGTGTAACCAATCCTTATTGCTGATCTATTAACTTGGAGCTCACATGAGCTCTTCCTGCCTCCCATTTTCTTGCTCAGGGTATTTTTTTTCCTCACTGATTTTCAGACTTCTCTGCATTTTCAGAAGCCTTTAGTTCTTGGCTATTCTTTTTAGTTTTAGTCAGGGGTTTGTACTCATAGCAGAGCAGTTAGGACTTGGCCTAATGCAACAATTGCTTGGGTTCAAATATTGTTCCAACCCTTACTAGTATGTAACTTGGGACAAATTATCTGCTCAGTCTCGCTTCCTTAATGCAAAAAGAGTACACATCTCACAGTGTTGACATGAGGCTGAGAAAATGTATATAAAATACTTTGTAGAATACCTGATAATACAGCCATTTTCTCTGAAAGAGGATACCATGTTCGTATCATCATCAAACCAAGCCTTCCTTATTGGAAATAAACTCTGAAATTGCATATCTGCAGAGATAAATTGTTCTTATAGTGCCACATGGATCAAACACTTTTTGGAACCAAGTAAAGGACTAAAATGGTAAAATTTGGCTTCAACAAATTTAAGCTGACAATCTTCCTTACAAATGCCAAGAATATTCCTAAAAACATGGCTTTAAGAATCTGATGCTCTTCTGTAAATCTTGATTTACCAATTTTGGTAATTGTTCCTCTTAGAGAACCCAAGTCAACTTATAAAGAGAATACCCCCAGGTCATTTTCACAGAGAAATAAAAGATGGAGACTCTGCCTTTTCAGTAAGGAAAGCTATTGTGTTTACTTTGTTTCTGTATAAGGGACGTCATACGTACAAAGGCAGTTTTAGCTAAAACTTAGTGGCAAATCTGTATTCCATTTTTTCTTTTTAACTCAAGAAACTAAATTATTTCCACGCCAGAAGCATAAAATTCATGTTCAATACTAAGCCAAAAGAAATTAGGATACTAAGAGAAAATATTTGACCAAAATTATTGCTGTATTTAAATTTTTATAAATTTAAACCATTTATCACTTAAGGTTCTTTCAGCTGAAGTAACAATCTGTTCGAAACAACAGATTGTTGTTTAGAACAGATAGTATTGTTGTATGTATTTGTTGACATAACAGAGACTCTGTCGGTAGGGTAAGCTTCAGGATTGGTCTAAGTGCAATGATGTCGTCATAGACTTCATTTTTTCCCTGACGCTCAACTCATCTCAGCTTTGTCATAGGGCTTATTCCCCTAATGGTTGTAGGACGGCTGCCACAGGCAACTGGGGCAAGAGGCTGCCTGTTCTTTCTTTTTTATTAAAGTATAGTCGATTTACTATATTGTGTTTGTTTCAGGTGTACAGCATAGTGATTCAGTTATTTTTTTCTGATTATATTCCATTATATGTTATTACAAGATACTGACTATAATTCCCTGTGCCATATAGTAACTCCTTATTGCTTATCTATTTTATGTATAGTAGTTTATATCTGTTGATCCCATACTCCTAATTTGTCACCGCCCCCTTTGGTGACCGTGAGTTTGTTCTCAAAGTCTGCGAGTCCGTTTCTGTTTTGTTCCTGTTCTCTTAACTGCTTTTTACTCAGAAGCCCCAGGAAGCCTCTCTTTGAATCTCATTGGCCCTGTCTACATTGGGCCTGCAATGTGAGAGCCAATCACGGTCAAAGGCAGCCAATTACCATGACCAGCTAGACTGACCACCTGACATGGCACTGATGGTGGGGACTCAAATACAATGTCCATTGCAACTGGAATTACATTAATGCTACACGGAGTTCCTCCAAACATCTGTTAGTATATGCGGAATCTTAGGTGGTTATTTGGCTTCCGAGTGCCTTGTAAAATGTAAATAAATATCATACCAGTGCCTTTTTTGCCTCACATGTGGGGGCTGGTGTTGGAAAGATAAAGTAAATGATGTGAAAATGTTCTGAATCAAAGATACGTTTATTAAAATTCAAAATAATATTAACTCAGTTGTGATCACTTAATTGAAGGCTTGCCTGCATTTGTACAGACAAAAAGAAGGCAGAGTTTAACCATAAAAAACACAAAATTACAACAATAGGACAGCAATAAACATCAAAAGCGTTAAAATATTCCATATTCTTTGCTTACATTTAGAAACTTAAAGTAAGGAATATATGTGGGCAAAGGTTTAGCTGGAAGGATGCTGATTCATCCCACTGTGTTTGCTATAGGAAAAAATGTGGAGATAATCTAAATATTCGATAGGAAGAGGCTAAGAAAAATAATTATGACATATCTACCATATAATATTGTGAATCAATAAAAATGATAACATGTTATTCTCATGCATCCTCGTCACCTTGTTGCCCAGCACAGTATAACATTGTAAGTGTTCAGTGTTTGTGGAATTATCTGGAAAAAATGATGTAGTTTTATTTGTATATACTGATTTGAAAAGATATCCACAACATACTAAGTGAAGAAAACCATATTTTTAAAAACCATATACAACATAATTTCACTTATATAAAATTATACACGTATATAATTTCTGAAAGCTTTTTCATAATACAATGGTGAGATACCAGGTGAATTTTGTTCTTTTTCTGTAAATTGAATTTTTTACAATGAGAATGTTCTATTTTTAAGGATGACAAAGCTATCTATATTTAGAAAAATGGTGTGAAAAAAATTAATGGGAGAGAAATGGCTCTGTTTGTTTAGTAACAAACCATACACAGTTATTTAGCGTATGACCCCATTATTATATTTCAAAGCATGTATCTATATGTATAGAAAAAAGACTGGAAGGCTACATACCAAAATGTTAACTACAGTAATACCTGGTAGGTTTATAGGGGGTTTTAATTTTCTTTTTAAAGACTAATGGAAAATTGAACTGAATTCTAAGTACAGTTTTTTAAAAGATTAAAGAAACTAGAGATGAAAAGTACAGAAATTGAACAAATATAATTAAAAAAAAACTCATTATAAAGCACTTGTATTCATCAGGCCAAATCATGTTCCAAGCATATCTAATGAATAGAGAGTCTCTCTCATTAGCACATAAAAGGCCTGAAATATTAACGTTAAACAGAGTTTTACCATCTTCTGTGCTAAAAGCAAAATTGGAGGAGACATACAATGTGGATTAAGGACAGAAATAGCCACCAGTGGCTCAGGGCTCAAATCTTTTCTGTACTTTTCCGTACTTTAATTCTGAAAGTAATTACCTTTCTCTGAGCAAATCGTAATTTTTCATTATCCTAGTTTATTGATTTGGAAAAAGAGCAGTGAAAACACTGACTTCTTCATAGAGCTGCTATGAAAAGTCACACATATTAAGTACTTAAAAACACTCAGCCAAATCAACTCACTCAGTATAAGTGCTTTAATGGAACGTAGTTAAGTATTATATTTTACTATCCCTAAATCCCGTAACAATGTGGATATTAGCCCACTTGTTCCGTTTTACATTCTATCTCCCTGTCACATGAGGACATGGTGCTAAGGAGTTTATATGTGTCTGTTTTTGTCTTTTTTTTTCTTTTGACTGTTCATTGTCTATTTCTCCACGTTCTCTCTTTTTCTTTACAGGCAGTCTCTATAAAACTGTCCAGTAAAGTGCTTTGCCTTTCTTTGACCAATATACCAGCAGTGACTCAAGCTACTCCCAGGGATGTGGGAATGAGGTGAGGGCCCAGGATGTTTGGAGTAGATTTACTCTAAAAGCTGTTCCTTAGTTGCTACCCCCGAGGTTCCCTTCTAAGGTCTGGACTCTTTAAGGATTCCTTCAGTTCTCTGAGTTACCCCGTCCCTCTGATGAATTCCTTTATTCCTTAAGTCACTCACAGTTGGTTTACGTTACTTATGACCAAGAAAAGGAGCTTACATAAGAAGCCTATATAACATCTCCCTGGAGGCAAAGGGACTAAAACTTGAGTCTTTAGCATGATATAAACACACTTACACATATGTGACTTTCAAGGATAGAGCCCTTTCCATTCGCTTGCCTGTGGCAGGATAAGTTCCTGGCCTCCCTGGCATGCTTTCTCGAGGCATTAGAGGACAGTAATTCTTGTTTTACTCCCAATATCTAAGGACTGGACTTAAGCTGTCCAATATGGCAGCCACTAGCCACATCTGGCTATTTACATTTAAATTAATAGAAATTAAATAAAATTAACAATTCAGTTCCTCAGTCATAGTGGCCAATTTCAAGGCTAGTGGCTACTGGACTAGCACAGATATAGAATATTTCCATCACTGCAAAAAGTTCTATTGGACACTATTTATTTGGTTTTAACAAATTAGGCCCACTTTGGTTTTTAGCCAACTGAAGCACAGATGAACATGTATCATGCATGCAATACGTTACCAAGAAATGTTCTTCAACTCTAATTAAAAGATAAGCTTTTAAGGAAATAAGTTGTGAAAAAAAAAAAGTGACACACCCCATGCTTTGAATCCTAAGACCTGGATAATCCTAGTTCTGCCACTTGCCTTGGGTATGTTTGTTTTTGCCTCAGAATCCTCGTTTGTAAAATAAAGCTGATACTAACCCAATAGAGTCCTGTAAGGATAAAGTAGTCTAATATGGGTCAGTGGTGCCTGACACGTAAAGAGTTGATTCAAAATAGAACAATTAAGAGAATCTAAGTTCTCAAAGGGCGGGGTGTGAAGGAGGTGGTCTGAGGGCACTAAGTAGTGTAGATGATACCCAACCATCCTGATTCCTTCCATCTCTGAGAAAAGAATTAGGATTGGATATCACAGGCCTCCCTTGATTCTACTGTCCACTTTCCTGCCTTCTCCTCCCTGCAACATCATCCCTGCCACATCCCTACTGGGGCATGGCATAGACTTTCCCTCTAGGATCTTCTATTTTAAGAACAGAGGTCAGTGCTATGAATGTTCTCAATCAATTCTGAAGGAGAATAAGCTAATAAGAAATCAGAATTTGCCAGAAGAATATAAGCTTAATGTTTGGGGCTTTGAGTTGTAAAGGTATGACTTGGCCCACTACGTTCTCTCACCCTTCTTTTGGTTTTGTTTGCCTTAAGCTTATCAACATGCTAACTGTTGGAGGAAAAAAAAAATCTAAACTCAGTGGTGGTTTTTATTTTTCCTTCCAACAAATCTCAAAGGTCTAATAATGATTACTAAGTATGGAGTTAAAGAGCACAGAGAGATCCTGAATGTGTTAATTTTACTTGAGAAAAACTATGTATGAGCCAGAAAGAATGTGTAATATATTTAAGTCTCATTAAGCTGTCATTACTTGGAAAGATATTTTCCAGGCAAATAAACACCCAAATCTCACTCTTGCAGCATCCTCAGAATAGCACATTCAACTCCAATCTCCTATCCTCATACATTCTGTTGACTTCAAAGAGAATTATGGGTGAACAAGAAAATGAGAATCAGGTAGGGCAATTATAATTCTGAAAAAGGAAAACAGGCCACATTGATTGGGTTGCTCAGAGAAAAGAGAGCCATTCTCCTTCAATATATCTCGTTGCTCAAGAAGGCCAAAGTATTTGGGGGCCTAATTTTTTGCTGCTTTAAAAATAAAGCAGAATTGGAAAGTATACTTTCACATTCTGCCCAAGTTGAGGGTGTATCTCATTCATAATATTCACTCCTCTTATTCAACTTCTATCTTCTGAATGTTCCCTCTGTGCCAGACACTGTGCACCCACTGGTCAACTCAATAGACTATTGAAAAGCTGCCCCAAACAAGCTCAGTATGAAGCTCCCTAGAGGAACTGCCATTAGAATTTCAAGTTTTATATCTTTGACATAAGTCCATGGGATAATGATAAAAATAGCCACAAAGGAATACATTTCGGTATCTAGAGAACAGGGTGAACTAGGACGAATGTGAAAGAAAAGTGACCCCCCAATGATAACTTGTATCTATCTCAGCAGTTAGTGTTCTGATTAATACTACAGCTTAGAAGGACACAAACAGATCACCGTCCATCCTGCCAGGTATCCGGACAGAGGTACAAAGTCTGTCTCTGAGCTTAGGAAACTATCCCTAATAATATTCCCTAATAATATTGGTCACCATAGCCTTCTCTGGCCTACCTCCCAGGTATGTATATTTCTCATCAGCATTACCTTCCTTATAAGGGTAAACTGGCTCACTTTTCTCTGCACAGGGAATAAGGAGGAAATCCTTAAACATGGCACAGCAAAACCATGCCAGGGAGAGCTGGAAACTTGTGCGAGGGGAAAACTGCTGATGTTTCAGAGTTCGACAAGGGCGGAAAGCACAATTCTGCCCGAGCCATGACTTACCTTGAGAGCATGCAATGAGATAATGGCCACGTACATGTGGGGTGTTGTTGAGGGAACAGACTTCTCACAACAAAAGGATATTGGGCCACCAGAGCTGGGCAAAGCTGGGTATTTGGCATAAAAACACAGTGCATCATAACAAAGTCATTTAAAACTGAATCTGCAGGGGGCAAAACAAAGCAGAAGAGGAAATTAGATTCCTGTAGAAATGTTTAGGAAAGCAGGAGTATCCATTCATTTGATCCTGGCCAGTGGTTCTTACACATCGGCTTGGGGTATTGTGGTTTTACTGTACAAAGAAGCACTGTGTATAAAAGTAATACGACTGACAGAGCTTGAGATCAAAACTCAATTTCTTAGGACAATGGACAAAACGCATGGTAGTTTTAAAAGAGACAGACTTGTAATAATGACACTGGTCACCTGAGCCACAATTAATTAAAAAAATAAATAAATAAATAAAACTAAAGAGCCACACATGGGCAGTACCATGTATGCAGGATTAGGACATGGTCATTTCTTTGTCTATTTTACACCACCTGTCTTTTGTCAATATCTCTTTTCCTTTATTTCTTTTTTACCTTCTATTTCCAGAAGGAGCAATAAAAGATGAAAGGGTGATAGAATCACAGAAAAAGGAGGTGGTAAGAGCAGAGAACTGGTGAGGGAAACAAAAGCAGAAAAAAAAAAAAAAGACAAGATAAAGGCTGTGAGCAGCAATTGAAGCAAAACAAAAGCTCTCCAGTAGATTAAAATGGTGTATGTCCTATATTTGAAGCTATTTTTAGATAGGTAAGTGGGGGAGATGGCAAAAGAAATAAGGCAAGTCCCCCCAAATAAGCTTCATCTTGAATTTGTTGCTGCTTCTTCATTGCAAAGACTATATTATCCAGGCAGCCTTAATGGGAAAGCACGTAAGGACAGACCTAAAAGCCTTAGGAGTACACAAGTTAAAGCTTTGGAATCCAAGATACTTATGGGGGTTTTCAATTAAAAATGAACTACCATGGCTGAGATCTGTGAAACTCACATAACTTCTCAAATAGAAAAGGGTGAGAAATACGAAAATTGTCTAACTGTATGTATTGAATTTTCAATGTCTATGTTTTAAATTAACAAATACTATCAAAGTTGGAATCAGTGACTAAAGGTTTAACTGTTATACGTATTTTTAAAAAAATGATATAACTGTCATAAATTATGTAAGTTTAAGATACACAAAGTGTTGATTTGATACATATACATACTGCAGTATGATTACCACCTTAGCTTTAGTTAACATATCTATCACGCCACATAATACCATTATACTCATTTAAATATAGGTGATGAGTGTAATCCAAAGTTGTCATAACTAGGTGTTACTAGTGATTTCAGTCCCATTATACTGAGCCAGAGAAGATGCCGAGGCGTCAGACAGAAGATGTACGGAACTTTTTTTCTTAGGTATCAAAGGACGTTCATTGGCATGTCTGAGTTGAACATCTAGTGTCATCTTTATATGTTTTAGAGATAAAGGATTTCTCTGAGGATAGGAGAGAAAATTCTTGCTTATAAGGCTCCCCGAGGCCTGTGCTATAAAGTAATTTAAATTTTGCTAAAGCAGAGATTTGAGGAGCATGCTTCAAGGCTGGCGAGACCGTCAATCAGCATGGTAATCACCCAGCACCCACATCTCAATGTGGCTTTCTTATTCTCTGCTCATAAGCAGTAACTCTTGAGGACTAATTAAAAAAATCATTTCCTCTAGAAAATGATTTTCCAAGTCACTCAAGGACTAATTCTGGTCGTAGAAGTAGAAAGTCTAGGAAACCAAAAGGTCTCAGGCAGAAAATACGTGTTTTGGGGTAAACTAAGAGAATGTACTATCAAAGCCAGGGGTGTTCATTTCTGCGATGTAAACCAGTTTCACTGGCAACTCTGACATCTCTTTCGTATTGTAAATCCAGAAATGCCAAGGGTCTCCCACCCTATTGCATCCATGAGTTTCATGGGGCTGAACTAAGATTATTTTTAGTGTCTAGGAGGACCATACAGTAATTCATATTTTTGATTATAAGAAAGACAGATTTATTCTTTCATCCAATCCATGAACATTACTTGCAAGAATAACAAAATCAGAAAAAAACTGCAGGGAATAAAGTTCAGTATTAAATTATGACGTGAACTTAGTTCTAATATAAAAATGGAATGGTCAAGAGTCATATCCTAAGTGGCAGTCACGCTATATACACTGATTTCTGGCCTCCAAGTTTTTAAGGAGCAATAATCCAGTCCCCTCCTCTTTCAGAAGTGACTTTAAAAGGAAGAATATATTTGTTCTTCATGGGTAGTAAAGATCTTACAGATCTTTTCTTAGATTCCATAGTCTCTAATGCACCAGAACGTTCCTTTTTGGACAATATTCACTTTAGAGAAGATGTTGTTTCTTGTATTATGCAATCACACATTCTGGGCAACAGTTAATCGGAGGGGAAAACTCTGTATTTTTCCTGACCTCGGGTCCTAGAAATTTGGTTTGAGGTTATGTTTGCCTCTTGGAAGCAAGCAATCCTCTCCTAACTGGTCCCTCAAGGATTTCCTTTTTCAAGAAGAGATCTTATCACATTCTCCTTGCTCAGACATCTTCAACCACTTCTCAAGGCTTAGCTTCACATTTAAGATGGCTCTGAGATCTGAACCCTAATTCTTAGACCCTACCTTCTTTCTGACACTTATGTATACAATAGTCTAGCAAAGCCAGACCACCTGGTCCTCCTTGTCTCTTTCTAGGTCAGCACTCATGTTGTCCCTCGGGATGGAAGACTTCATCCTTAGTCACTGGATGTGACTGGTTACCTGCCTTCCTTCAGGGCCACTTCAAAGGCTGTATCCTCTGTGACACTCTGCCTGGTCCCCTCAGCCTTACGATCAAGTTGTCTGCACATTCCTTTAGGCCCTGTAGCAGGTTATATAAGCTTCCTGAGGACAGGAGGGTGGTCTCTTGTTCACACTGCCTTTCCTAAGCGTCCAGCTTAGCACCAGCCCAACGGGATCCTCCACAAATATTGAACTGAAAATAGCTGCCCTGGAGCCAGAGATCCTGGCTTTTATATCTACTACTCCCCGATTAATTCACTACATAAAAAACCTTAGATAATGTATATGAAAAAAGGAGAAACTGGAATGGGAAGATAAAATAAGAAGTAAATCAGTGGTAAAATACTTTTAGAAGGCATAATAATGTTAACTTTACCTTGAGTATATTGCAAAGATGACAGAACTGGACGTTGAACTACTACTAAGTTTTTTAGATAAGTCTTTGAACTTCTTTCAGTGAGAAATCTTCTTCTATGGAGTTCAGTGTGCTTAAAAATATTAACCCATTATTCTGAGGGGCCAGTAGCAAATGAATGTGGGCTGTTCCAAAGTCACACATAAGATGGTAACCAAAGTGGAGAATGATACCAAACTCTGAACACTTAATTCATTGGTAAGATTCATCTCCTTTACCCTCAAATCTCTGTGTCTTAGTTAACAAGACTGGTTCACTGGAAGGTGGTATTATGAGTTGATTTTTTCCCCCAAGAAAGATACGCTGAAGTCCAAATTCGCAGTACCTCAGAATGTGACCTTGTTTGAAATAAGGTCTTTACAGATATAGTCAAGTTAAGATAAGATAATTCATGTGGGACCTAATCCAATTATGATTGATGTCCTTATAAAAAGGGGAAATTTGGACACAGAGACACATGCACAGAGGGAAAACGATGTGAAGTGACACAGGGAGAATACTGTGTAAAGATGAACATTGGAGTGACACATCTACAAGCCAAGGGATGCCAAAGATGGCCAGCAACCCCCCAGAAGCTAGGCAAGAGGCACGGAACGGATTCTCCCTCACAGCCCTCAGAAGGAACCGACCCTGCCGTCACGCGGATCTCAGACTTCTAGCCTCCTGATCTAAGAAGCGATACGTTCCGTTGCTCAAGGCACCCAGTTTGTGGCACTTCGTTCTAGCAGTCCTAGGAATCTAATACAGGTGGTGTTTCGTTACACTCTGGGGCAGCCCAAGCATCTCAGAAAGAACCACTTTACTCCCAGTTGGAGCACAGTTGTGCCTTTTACGAGGCAGCTTCGAATCCTTTACGGGAATAGGTACTATTTAAATTATAGCCTAAGAGGTGCCTACGGAAGGTGGGATCTAAATGATAACTTAACAAATGCCTTTGGAAGGCTACTCTTAATATCTGTGAACGAGACTGAGCCATCTACAAAGCACAGCCAGGACGAGTAGGCAGAGGAGGGTCAAGAGGATGCTCTTCTAATGGTCATACACATGACCCATTTCTAAAACTGCTGTGGCTACACACACTGAGAATGAACTCAGAACTTTTTTTACAATGCTCTGCGTGGATTTAATAGACACACAACCGTTCTAGGTGTTTACCTGTTGCTTCATTTAAAGCTGGCTCAAGGCGTATCGTTTCTAGAAAATGCTCTAAAATTTTTTCAGGTGTTCCTGACATCACAGTATACCTGGATAAGAAATAAAACCATCATTAGTTTTCCAAAAGTGGGCAAATCATTAATATATAACATTTTACATATCTGCATTTTTGGGTTTTTTTTTTTTTTGAGATCCCAGGGAACCATATGGACTCAACTTGTGACCCATATTCTCCGTAAGGTAAGAAGGATCATGTACCTTGTCAAAGTCACATAAGCAGGCAACAGAAACATCTCAAATTAAAGTAGTTACTAAAACATTATTCTTTTTTCCCTACATGGGACTAAAGTAAACTTCTTAGAGAGTGGCTCCAGCAGGCTGGGAACTGAGGCATTTCAGCCTTGTTTCAAGGGGGAATGAAAAGGAACATGTAAATCCCGGGGCAGCTCAGGGCAAGGGGAAGTGACAGTAAACTAGGTTATCCATATATGGGTTACTTGTTGCAAAATTTCAACCGCACGCTGGATTCCCCTGACTATTTCTGGAATGCTCTGTGTTTCCCAACTGTACACTGGTATGTGCTTTGGAAATGCAGCTAAGAATAAGAGAAAAGAAAACAAACCCCCAAAACACCAATGAGCAAACAAACCCCAGTAGCATCTGAAGAGGAAATAAATCAGTAGTGGAACATCCATGTAACTTATATCAAGGTCAAATATCAATTAGTTGGCAGGGTGGGGGACGTTAGGCATCATATCAGAAGATCCAGCCATGAAGCTCTCCAATCAACATGGGAGGATGTAGTTTTTAAAATTGAAGGTGGGTTATTTCAAAGTCATATTCAAGACGGTCAAAAACAGTGGGCGAAAGCTATAGGCAAAATACATTAATGGGATCTGGGTACTCCTATTCCAAAACGTAGACTTTGCTCTTCTGCTTGGCATTTCACTTAGGGCAAAATGACAGGGAAGAAAAACAACAATGAAAATAAAATTCTCTTGTGTTTAGAAAGCAGCGGTAGAATTCAGTTCCAGGAGAGCTCAGGGCTTTTGTGCCTCCTCACCAATACCCTTTCCCTGCCTGTTTGAGACCTCAGAGGAAGTGTGTTGACAACACAAGAATATCTCTAATGTATTCAATCTCAGGGGCTTAACCTCCTGCCTGAGGGAGTGAAGAAGAGGCACAACATACGACCCTGTGCCCGGCGACACGGAGTGAGTGAAGCAACCCGGTTTTGAAGGAGGTAGCAAATGCAGTCTATTTGGAAGGTAACTGTTACTTAAACCTATCGTGTGTGTGCATGTGCGTGTGTGCCCTCAGGACCAAAAGGAAGCTGAAGAGTTCAATCTCTGAAAGAATCTGGCTTTGGAGCCTAGAGGGAGAGCCAGGGAATAAAAAAAACAAACTACTTTAATCCGAAAAGTATGACCCTTTTCTCAAAGTAAACAGCATAGAAGATGAGGGTTTTTCCTCTTACAGGCAATGACTATTTGAGGGAAGGAGAGGGCGAATCTATAAATGGCTTTCAATACTTAAATGGAGAAAATTGCTGAGTTCATTCAATAATTCCTAAAATGTATGATTCTTTGATGACCCTTCCAAGATGACCTGCAAGAGAAGCAGCGTGTGACCACACGAGTAAGGAACTGGAGTTGGAGAGGGCAGCTAGAAGGCTGGCTTCCCATCCTGGTGTTCTTGGTGAGGACATTTCTTAGCTAGGGTTTTTGTCTGGCCAAAAAGAATAAGGGCTTGGGGCTTCCCTGGTGTCGCAGTGGTTGGGAGTCCGCCTGCCGGTGCAGGGGACGTGGGTTCGTGCCCCGGTCCGGGAAGATCTCACATGCCGCGGAGCGGCTGGGCCCGTGAGCCATGGCCGCTGAGCCTGTGCGTCCGGAGCTGTGCGAATAAAGGCTTACCTGGGTGGCAAGCCTTGAATGCTCTCGGCTCACTAGTAAGAGAAAATGGCGTCCTACTCTCTGCCCACCTGGTCAATTGCAGACATCAGGGCACGTGTCGTTTGCTGCCAAAGTCTTCCTCTAGTGGTACAACTGCCTTACCCTATCCTATCTCTCTTCTCAGCACCACAGAAGGCTATTCAGGGGTTGGTAATCTCTCAGGACCAGGAACCCTGAAGAGGGAGGGGCAGGGAGCTTCTGGCCTGTGATCTTGCAGCTCTGGGCTTGGCTGAAACATGTTATTACTTTCTTTCGGGCTGGACACTGCCAGGTGCCTACTGCTTGACCTCTGTTTAAATGGAGAAGACTTGAAGACCAGACAGTATGGCTCTCTTCAGTTTATTGCATGAAGAAGTTACTGTAGTCCAAGTTAAAGAGAACCCTGATTGGTTACATTATCTAAGCTGTGAGGTTCTAAACTTGAGAGAGAAAAATCTTTTTCTAACACCAAGTCCGGAAATGAGGACATGTCTATCTGTATCCAGAACAAAAAAAGAGGTGGGGAATGGTGCCTAAAAGAGACTATCTTTCTGCAAACAGGATGGAGTTGAACGATTGGGTGGTTGATAGTCTAAGGAAAAAGCAACACAGTCACTAAAAACAGGAATAGTCATTTTCAAATTCTCTCTTATTAAAACCACATAACCACAGAGCAGGAGATACCCAAAATGGTAGATATTTGAGGGCTTCGTATAGTTTATCCATCATGAGAAATACTGTCTTGCTATTGACATTTTAGTATCACACTCAGAGTTGAGTGGCTTGAGGAGAGTCAGGCAGTTTTGAATGGTTAAAATGTACAGTTATCCCTCGGTATCCGCGGGGGGTCGGTTCCAGGACCCCTGCAGATACCAAAATCCATGGATGCCCAAGTTCCTTGTATAAAATGGTGTAGTATTTGCATATAACCTACACACTTCTCATATACTTTATTTTTTTCTTCTTATATACTTTAAATCATCTCTATATTACTTAGAATACCTAAGACAATGTAAATGCTATGTAAATAGTTGTAAACACAGTGTAAATGCTATTTAAACAGTTGCCAGTGTGTGGCAAATTCAAGTTTTGCTTTTGGGAACTTTCTGACAATTTTTTTTTTCCAGATATTTTCCATCTGTGGTTGGTTGAATCTATGGATGTGGAACCCCCAGATACAGAGGGCCAACTGTATGTATAAACTATTCTGGATTTTTCTCAGGGTAAAGGTAAATCAGAAAAATAACGTTATCAGCACCAACATGGTGACCCTCTTTGAGCTGAAAAAAGATAATTTCTGAGGAGACAGGGGCCCTAAAGGATCCTAAATTTTAAGTCCCTCCAGAGACACGGTTGTTGCCACGTTCTTCGAGTTGTCCAGAACATCAGGCCAAAATTCACTTACACGCGCCCCCCCCACCCTTTTCAACTCTGGTCTGGCTCGGGAAAACTCAACACGGAAAATGACCCTTTGAAACAGTGGCTCCTTACTCTTCAGGGAATGGTTGGCACGGTGCACTTCTGTGTATGCCTGATATTTCCTAAATGGTGTGCTGTGAACATGCACGAGGCTTTGAATTCTATAAGAAATTTAGATTGGTCTACAGGACACCAATAAGGAGATATAACAGAAATCAGATCTAGGCCTAAAATAAATTGAATGCGTGTGGGCTCTCCTTTTCCCTTTAGTTTGATTTCATAAAGAAGTCTATATTTGGAGAGCACTCTGAATGGAAGCTGTTGTAACATGCAAACGCTTTTGATCATCTTCCCGTGCCATAAAGAGGTGAAGGAAGGCGGCCTCCGGGGCCCTCTTGGTCAAATGTTTTAAGGTTGTGAAGAATTTAAGGCTTACTTTCTCAGGTAGCAACATTTTCCTGAGACATCTGAGGCATTATTAAAGAATGCAGATGACCACTATAAAATGGTCTAGTTATACTTAAAAGCACTAAAGAAAATCACTGGGGGTAGTCCCAGACTTCACATAAAAAATATTTTCATTCTCATCCTCCTTTGTGGGCTGGAAGGACAACTGCTGAAAAACATTTGAACAAGAACATTTTTCAAGAATGCATAGTAGTGAAAAATAGAAGAATAATAAAGAATTCTGGATGGTAATTTTATAGGTTTGTAAGTGAAGGGATCTTTTTTTTTTTTTTTTAGGGATCGTTTTTTATATAGTCTATTTTATGTCAGCCCTTTTGAAATATATTGCTTTGCAACGTTTACTAGATAGTGTTGAGGAGAGAGTATCTAGATACCATATTTTGCTAGAGTAAGTTGTGAGGCTAAAGGAGCATAGACTCAGAAGTCGGTCAAGCTGGACTTGAATGCAAGCTGTATCATTAAAAGTGCTGTCATCCTGGGCAAGGAACTCACTTCTCTGAGCCTAAATTTTTCCATCATCTGTTAAAAGGGGTTGTAATAAGGATTAGATAAAATATGCAAGACGTTCTATGGCTCTTCAGTAACATTGTATTTCTTCCTGCCTTCTTTGCAGATATGCTGACTCATCCGGATGAAATGTCTGAGCCTTGGGCTTTCAGTCTAAACAATTAAAACTCATCATTTATGGTGAGTGTGTTGATTAATGGGAACATCCCGTTTACTTGGCAAAAAAAGAAAAATACTTGGGATGCACTCCATTTCAACATAGTCTGTGGCCGCATTTCTTTACAGAATTGGTGTTTTTATTACTCTAAGATTAAAAATTAACGTTTATTTAAAAAATGAGATTCTGTAATTTTTAAATAATTTCTTAGAGCTACATTTCCTAATTTCCCTAACTATTCAAATGTTCATACATTTGATTAAAAGAAGTCTCATGTAAGAAGTTGCAGCAAAAGATAGAACCGAACATAGAAATACAGAAAAAGAGTCAAGTTAAATGGGTGACCTGATGTTAAATGTGAAGCAAATACCCTCCAGACGTTAGCAGGAATAAGTATGGATGAGGCCAAATGGATGTTTCCAGGCCACAGTCAATAGACTGCGTTGGGACTTGCCTGGTGGTCCAGTGGGTAAGACTCTGTGCTCCCACTGCAGGGGGCCTGGGTTCGATTCCTGGTCTGGGAACTAGATCCCACATGCCGCAACTAAGAAGCCCGCGTGCCGCAACTAAGACCCGTTGCAGCCTAAATAAATAAATATTTTTTAAAATATAGACTGTGTTATATTTGAAGTGTGGGTTTCCATCGAAGATGCTCATTCTGACCGCACGATGAAAACACTTCTTGAGAAATCCTACATATGAAATTCAAACACCAAAGGTTCTCCACACCCAGGCGTCTACGTATCCCTTGAGCTGCCTGGCACTCCTATGCCCATTGTTCTCTCCAAAGCTATTGCCTTCTGCTCCAAGCTATTACAGTTGCACACAGACAGAGGGAGTGTTTTTTACAGTGGGGGAATATTCTCCCCCGAATTACTCTAGGCAGCACCGAGCTCGAAGCAGTGCCAGAAACGGATACATTATACTCTACACGATGTGTGATTAGTCAATAGAGAGAAAAAAAGTCACACACACTGCCGTCTTCCACAAAAAAGGAGAACGTGCTATTGTAGAGATGATGATACCATGTGAAAAGGTTAATCATAGTCTGGCATTTGCAGTGTTGGGTGCAAACCTACTTTTGCTGAGGCTGTGAGTTTCCTTGATTAGAAGCCCTGTTCCCTGCTGGGACCTTCTCCAGCACCAAGACATCTTGGTCATGTTCTTTAAGTCTGACTGTATTCGCCTCAACGTCCTGCAAATACAAATTACACCACATACAGATGCTGCCGTTTTCTCAGACAATGAAAAAAATTTCAAATGCTTCAGAAACTCATTTGGTGCTTGTGATGCTAATTGTTGCATCTACAAATTAAGTCATTTTCAAAGTCAAGGGCTGGAACGGTCAGAGAAAGGACCAGATGAGGTTGGAGACACGTGGTTTTAAAAGTCTGCTGTTACCCGAGATGCAGAAAATCAGCTGAGGAGAGAGGAGTGTGCTCAGAGAAACCTTTGGGAGAGGGTGGTACAGCGGAAAGAGAGAGGAGCCAGCGCTCTTATTCTTGATAAATATATGTGGCAAATAGCACTCAGCTTCAGCAGAGTTCTTTCATTCTGATTAACTTCTGAGGGTACTTAGTTTTCTTAGGAGTGGCATGTTTTCCCTCTAATCAAAAGACTTGTAAAAACTATCAGTTTGAAATGTGTTAAAAACACTTTTCAGTTATTTGGAATAATTTTATAAATTACATCCATGATAATGGTCCTAATCTGATTCTTTCAAAGAATAATTGTGGCTGAGTGCAAACTTCATGTGTGTCAACTTCCAAAAGAGTAAAGTTCAAATTTCAATGTCATTAAAAAATGACTTATTAAAAAAGCTTAATGCACGTTTCCTCCTCATTTGGTTCCTATTTTAAGAGACTGGATAAAAACCACATCAAATTCCATGTGGCGTTTTTTCTATATTAGTCAATGCTTTAATCTTTAACTTAACTTTTTTTGCATCAAGAGAACGCATCCCTAAGACAAACTTTGTTGTCAGAAATTTTGCTGCCAAAGGCAAAAGCTTAAGGTTGTGTAGGAATAGGTGTCCACACCATAAGGGATGGGAAGGAGACTGTAAATCTTCATTAAATAATGCCAAATGTACCAGAAAGCACAGAAGGTGCATTTAGGATTTCAGGGTAGGAGAGAGAAAGATGCTCAGGCTGGGAAAGGCATAGAAGGGAGTCTGCTCTGTGAGCCAGCAGGGAAGGGGAAAGAGCAAAGTGATCCTGGAGGGAACAGTGTCTCTGGGTGAGGTGGGATAGACCATGGGCCACCTGGGACAATATCACCATGCCCAGCGGTCCACAATCAGGCTTCCACCAGCTAAAGCTGGGTTGTCCCTCGTAAGGGACCAGGAGCTGGATGGTGGGGAGAACCTAGGAACCATCTATTCTAACCATCACCCACTCTCACAAATACTTTAACAAGCTTCCATTAGGCCCATCTGCAGAGCCATCTCTAAGTGCAATCTCATGGCTCCTCCTACAAAACCCCAACTATTCTTCACCTACTTGCCAGAGTCTGAAATTCCTTTAGTGTGAATCAATTTGACAAAAAGCACTTGAAATGAAAATGCTTGGTTAGAGTAACCATGGTGGACATTAATTGCCACTAAAATGTAGTCACTTAATAAATCCAGAGGGAGTGTGAGGATATGAGAAACATTCAGATTTGGGAAGAGACAGGAGGTTTAGGATAGAGAAAGACATGGAGAGGGAGGTGGGGAAGGACACAAAAGGGGAAACCTAGGATTGCAAAGAGAAATGTCTCAGGCTTTGACATTTTGCCAAGGCATCCCTATTTGTCTTCAGTGCTCATGGACCAGGTCAGGTGTGTGCAGGGTTATTTGGTCCAGCACAGCGTGGCACATTTGCAGCCTTACTGGAATATCACCTCTGGACCCCAGAACCCACCCCAGCACATTGAACATGCCAGGTTTGTAAGCAAGGCCCTTTGGCCCTAGAGCATTCATTAATCACAGTGCTGGCTCAATTAACACTACACTCATTCTTCTTATCTGGCAAAAGTGAAAATGTGACGCCCCTCAGCCACACTTCACCTTGGACTCACCCTCAGGATCCGGTTAAAATCCTCCTTGTCTACTCTTAAGAAATGGCAGTTATCTTCTCGCAAGACGATGGAGGCAGCTCTCGGGGCATCATTCACTAGCGCTAACTTGCCAAAGTCATCGCCTTCGTGCAGCGTGCAGACCACACCCTGGAGAGAGCAACACATCCAGATGAAGGTGATCCCTGAAAGGGAGCAAACACCCACCTGCACCCCCCCACCCCCTGCAAAACACTGTATATATCAATAGGATGTACCCAGGGATGTCAAGTGTGGGGGGAATCAGATAATTACGTTATAATGTTTCATTCCTCTTTCATTGAGTAATCTGGGCTAGGGCCTAACTTAAATGTATACATTATAATCCAGGAGCCCCAGAAAATTCAGTACTACTCTGAGTATAATAACTTAGATAACTTATGATTAGAGATGCTATAATGTCTTTTCTGCATAGAGTAACAACGTTGTAGCAAGCTTAATTGTAGCATTAAGTTGTTAATACTTAGAACCACTAGTATATGGAGCATAATAAAGTTTCAGAAAGAAAAAAAAGATATATATACCTTGCCATAAATGACTACATTCACTGATCCTTTTAGAATAATGTACCAGGAGGTGCCTTCTTCCCCCTGGTTAAACACTAGATACAAAAAGATGAAAAGACTTATGACAAGAGTAGAAGCACATCAGTATAAATTACAGCTTATCAAATCATCATTTTTAAGTCCCCAGAATTATGCATTTAATTCCAGAAGGGAAAAAAAAATCACTGGCAAATACGAACTTATTCATGTGGAATATTACTTCCTTTTCTTTAGAATGTGAAAGGAACAGAAATATTGCACTCCTGGCTGTGCCCTAAAGATACGTATTCACTAGACACAAATTCACCAGCTATCCATTCCTTAAAGCAATACATTTCCCCCACAATTCATCAAAACTTACTAAGCTCTAGAACACAGTTTTTAAAAGTATTCTGAATGGTAAAGTGAAGTTTGAAAACATACAAATCAGCATTACATAGTGTTGATGGATGCATATCTACATATTTTTAAAAAAATGGGTTGGAATGATAACCGCATCATATAGGGTAGGAGTTAGCTTGGGGAGGGGAAGAGAAGAATGAGATAAAGGAGGGAACAAGGAGCCTTCACATGTAGAATTTCATTTTTTAGAAAATATAAAAAATGAAAATAGGAAAAAATATGGCATAAGGTTACTATTTGATAAAAAATGTTTTTTAAAAAGGTGTTTGTGGGCTTCCCTGGTGGCGCAGTGGTTGAGAGTCCGCCTGCCGATGCAGGGGACACGGGTTCGTGCCCCGGTCCGGGAAGATCCCACATGCTGCGGAGCGGCTGGGCCCGTGAGCCATGGCCGCTGAGCCTGCGCGTCCAGAGCCTGTGCTCCGTGGCGGGAGAGGCCACAGTAGTTAGGGGCCCATGTACCGCAAAAAAAAAAAAAAAAAAAGGTGTTTGTAACAACCTCTAGTCTTTTGTTTGAAATATTTAAGTATTTCATGATAAAATGAAAACCATCAGTAAGAGTGAGTGAAAAGAATAAGCAAAGTTGCAAGTCATCAGTGATCATAAAAATTAAAAAAATATTAAAAGTGAACCTTTAAAATGTAAAGAAAAGACATTCTTACTAAAGTAAATATCAATGTTAGAAATACCACTTTTGATGACTAAAAGTAAAATATTTGAAACTCATTTTTAATTCTTTTTGCTTTTACAGTTCATGGTCTCTGCTTATTTGACTAACACAACTCAGTCTGAAGAAAGAGCAAGATTTTCCAAAGAATGTCTCTTGAAAAGTTAACACGTGTCCATTATAAATGTTTTCTATGTTTCACTGGGTTTAGGAAGTGTCAGTTTACATGGTGTGAAATTTATCTTTACTGTAGAACTCCTGAGAAAGGTAGCATGCTGGTGTGTGTTACTATTCTCCAAGAGAGATTAGAGAAAGAGGCATTTCCTGATCTGAATACACCACTAACCATGTTTTTCAAGAAGGGTTTTGTAGGACGAGTGGGAAACGCCAGCCGTCTCACGGGCCCAGCCGCTCCGCAGCATGTGGGATCTTCCAGGGCCGGGGCGCGAACCCGTGTCCCCTGCATCGGCAGGCGGACTCTCAACCACTGCGCCACCAGGGAAGCCCTTGCTCACTTTTATTAATATGAAATTTCAATTTCTTGCTCCCAAATATGATCACAGAACTAAACTACAACGTGCATGCTGGAGAGATACTACACATTAGTATTGCATAAATATCTGGGGCAAAGAAATTCTCTCAGGCTTGGAGCTGATAGTGAAAATGAGAGAAGAACAAGAAGGCAGGAGAGTGTGCCAGTCTAACCAGCCTCTCAAGAGACAGATTAGTTCCTCTCAAGCCACGAACTGAAGTGAGGTCACTGTGAGAAGGTTTTGCCTGGGGTTCCCCCTGAAGAGCACTGACTTCATCTCACCCTCTTTAAACACTGCTTGAGCCAGCAGGGGAGGGAGCAAGTGGAGACACAGGCTGGCAACTGCTCCCAGGCTGGCACCCAAAACCCAGCGGGCTGCAGAGTAAGGGATACGTGCTGGGAATAATCACAGGTCCAGAAAAACAAATGGTGCCACATGACATCCTGGCAAGTCAGACCCAGGCCCAAGAAAGGGGAGCATTTGCAGTCAGGCTCCCATGGCACATCCTAGGGAGGGGACCAGCCAGGCACCATGCACGATTACAGTCTTCACTTACACACGGTTCCTCCTTTGGCGTGAGACTCGAAAATGAGAACACCTGCTAACTCCCGTTTCACCTAGAAGGAAAAGAGAAAGAATGTGGGGAAAGGCCAGATTTGGGGGGGCTGGGGAGGGACTTGTTCTCTTTCTGAACGGTGCTAACTTCCACGCGGACACCTCCCACTCTGATTTGCTGCTCCTCCTGTCTAGAACCACTTCCACTAGATGTGCCACTAGATTTTTATTAGTTTTTTAAGAAATTGAAGTATAGTTGATTTACAGTGTATAGCAAAGTGATTCAGTTATGCATATATATATATTTTCAGATTCTTTTCCATTTTAGTTTATTACAAGATATTGAATATAGTTCCCTGTGGTATACATTAGGACCTTGTTGTTTATCTGTTTTATACATAGTAATGTATATCTGTTATTATCAAATTTCTAATATATCCCTCCCCTCCTTCTCCTTTGGTAGCCCTAAGTTTGTTTTCTATATCTGTGAGTCTATTTCTGTCTTGTAAATAAGTTCCTTTGTATAATTTTTTTAGGTTCCACATATAGGAGATATCATATGATATTTGTCTTTGTCTGACTTACTTCACTTAGTATGATAATCTCTAGGTCCATCCATGTTGCTACAAATGGCATTATTCCATTCTTTTTTATGGCTGAGTAGTATTCCATTGTATATATGTACCACATCTTCTTTATCCATTTATCTGTTGATGGACATTTATGTTGTGTCCATGTCTTGTGCCACCAGACTCTTAAAGCTTTTACAAAAGCTGTTTTATAAGCTAATTCATACAATACAACCTCCCTAGAGAGTGTTTAAACTTGGTTTCACGTGTATGAACTAGGCAATTTCTTTGCCTATCTTTCATCTTGGTGAGAGGGTGAGAGCAACCACAATATCAAGACTCTTGCTCCTGGAGGCTCTTCTTTGCATCACACATCATGCATCACTGCAAACATGTTAGAAAACTCAATGTCTTCAAGTTGAATAATTAAGCTTAAATGTGTCAGCTATTTTTCTTAAATTCCAAACTATGGTCCCAAATTATGTTCTCTCTCCCTAAGAACCAAATAACCTGAGATCTTCCACAGTGCCTGGGTATCTGGGATTTGAGGTAGAAGACTCCTCCTTTCCACTACCCACAATCCTCCCAATTCCACCAAGGCTGGGGAAGTCAGAACGTGTGCATGCTGGGGACCCGGACAACAGGTAGGGAAAAGGGGTCTTCCCTCACTTCCCTCTCCAGCATGAGCTCGTGGACCCTCGGCTGCTGCCCCCACAGATGCAGGAGCTCCCCGGGTGAGGCCCCCGGGCACTAGACCTATCCCACCATGGAGAGAGTGAAGATGACAGCAGGGTGGTGGGAGGGAGGGGAGCCTGGGCTGGACCAGACCTCTGGATACTCCATGTAGGTGAGCAAGCTCCCGGATCCCCAGTAGTGCAGGGAGTGGGAGGGATGTGAAGGCAGTCCTGTCTGGGTTGAAGGGGGAAGGATCTGGAACCCTTCTGCTTGGGGTTGTGGTGAATGCCTCACTGCTCTCAGTGGAGACCTGAACTCTACCCGCGCCCCCCCCAAAGCAGGGACTACAGGCACTGCCACCATGTGAGAGCGACAGCATAATATCGCCTAGTGAGCTGGGAATGAAAGACAGATTAAGCAGATGGGCATTGCTGAGGAGTCCAGCATAAAACCTGTGATCCGTGGATGCTGAAACAGCTTCTTTTATTGTCATCATTATTGAATTATTAGCATATAGGAGACTTGTGTTGCCTGGAAATTGTGTTTCTCTGTCCCTCCTATGGCAGGAGACATTTCTGTCCGCTGTTCTTCTAAACACCCTAGTCACGTAAAAGTTCAGAGTCAGATACGGCCGTTGGGCCATTTTTCACTAGCAGGTACTGCTCTTGTGCCCTAAGATATCTGAACTAATGCTCTCTTGCACCTTCTGCTTCCTTCCTCAATTTGGCAGCAAACCTGGGTGGAGCTGGCCCCTTGGGCCAGGGCTGGTCGTCTTGATTTCTTCCCCCCCGAGCCCCGCTCCCGCACGCGGCTCTACATGTCATGGAAGGGACACCCCTCTTAAGGCCTGGCTCTCTTGTCTAGGTATGCGGGTTCCAAGACTCAGGAAATTTGAAGCATATGTTCCAGTTCTACTCACATCATGCTGCCTCGGTGTTTAGGGCAGCTACTAATAACGTAGTGATACTTGATCCTTCTTTGGTGATTGCACACGCGCATAGCTTCCTTAGCATCTCGTGAGAAACAGGAGGGGCCGTTTGTGAGGGAGAATTCAGGCGTTCCTGCCCCTCGCCCACACTCTCCAATACTCTCCTTCAGGCCGAACAGTGCATTTAACTCAAACTGTGCACCCCTCCCCTCCGCCTCAGCTAAGAGACAACTTACCGTGGTAGAAAGATGGGATAAGGCTTTAATGTGAAGGAGTTCTTCATAGATAATTTCTAGGTCATCCACGGTCCTCTGGCCAGGTCTACAAAGAAAAAAAAGTAACAAGGAAATAATGAGATAAAAGTCATCGCTAAGGGCTTGAAATATAGAGGTGACTTCGGGGGTCAGTAACATGTTCAGGGAATTCTTAGGAGAAATCCCGATTAAAAAAACATCGGCAGAGGGAGAGAGTATGCTATGATCATTCCTAAAGGGATCTTTGACATGAACAACATGTTCCTTGATGGAAGGACATGGAAGAAATCAGAAGGGCACACAATCCCCTTCCCTTCCATCTCAGAGGGAAGAACATCTCTGTTCACACTGTAGTTGGCTAACTGATCTCTTACTTTGTAGATGTTCGTTCTACAAAATTGCTTTCATCACTACCTTAATCAGTAACAACAAACTTATCGTTTTAGCATCACTAGGAACTATTGGTTCTATCAACTTGATCAATCCAAGTTTCTTGGGATCCTGCTATCTTAGCTTAAAAGAATAATAATGCTGTTGTCACTATTGTTTGGGGTTATGTAATAGGCTTCCACCACAGGACTCAGATAAAGGATGCATATAGACAACATTTTCTCACCTATCCCTGAGGAAGTGAGGGCATGAGATGGGCAGAAGGCAAACAGTAGTGTGTGGGATTAGTAAAAGAGGGAAAGAAGGGAAGAATACACCTGCATTTCCCCAACTCTGTTCCATGGAGGACTACTGTTCCATGAGATGTTAATCAGTACACTATGTACAGTTTTTTCCCTATAATTTATTATAAAACTAGTACCTAATAGTCTGAGGCTTGTGGGTATTATGGACACTTTGGCACGGGAGGACTGAGTGGATTGCTGATCATCTTTCATGTCTATAATAATTCTGGAATCACTAATAGAGTTTAATTATGCATCAATGGTAAAAGGCATGACTGGTCAGTAATTTGGATTTTCTATTGCTCTCTCCAGTAATAAGAAACCCTGACTAATATGTTTTGGAAACTAAAAAACAAACAAATGTGTTATTAATTCTGAGAGTGCTAGGAAGGCAATCTCCACATTGATGGACAGGTGACATTCACTCTCAGCTAACTGCTATAGTCATGAGTGTTACCTATTACATAATCATCATCTGTCTTATGCATTTTGTCCTAAAATTTCAATAACTTGTGGTATTATCTAATGTTTCTGTATATTAAACATTTAAACCTCAATGAGCTGCTGATGGTGTTCCATCATTACACTGTAGTTTAAAGAGTGCTCCTTGATCAAATAAATTCAGGGGGTGTTGGTGTACTGAGCAGGGCACTGGGTTGAGTGTCTGAAGATCAGGTTTTAACCTTGGTGCAACCATTCACCAGCTGTGTGACATCAGAGGCTCAGTTTCATCTGTAAACTGGGGACAATATCTTTCTGAGAGTGATGTGAGAGCTAAAGGAAGTAGCGAATGGGAAGGTATCTACATATTTATTTGAGTGAGCGAAAAAAAAAAAACCCAGCAAAGTGATATTCAAAACTTAAACCCTTGCACGAGAAAAACAAACTTACAAATTAAGTATGACTCTTGGTTCAGCAAATTACATCTAGAACTTAGTCAATTATTAGATAAGTACTTGGAGCTATCGAAACTGAATTGTAAATATTCTAAAAGAGTTGAGTTAGATAATTTTGCACCTATATTCCAGATCAAATGGGAGCTAACTGGAGGAAGAAAACTCTGCATCCCTTGGGCATTACCTTCTCAAGGACAGCTTTAACACAAACAAAAGAACATGATATCCTTCTCTTCTAGAAACAACAGAGGGTATATTTCCTAATGCCTGCCTGTACTAAATCCATGACCCAGGGAGATGCCAGCCAGGTTCACCTCCTGCCAAGGATCACCACTTAAGGATACACCGTGCCCCGATCTAGTGGAATGCAGAAAGTAGGGGACCCACCGAAGGAAAAGCTATGGCCCCAGGGACTCTGAAGGAGCCAGGCCTTCTTAGCAAGGGGCCTAATCTACTACTTGACTTAGACATGGGGATTTTGAAACTAGGACCCTTGGAGATTTAAAAGTCAATTGAGTCACCTCAGTCCATCTACTACTACAGAGGCAGCTAATGTGAAGTCTCAAGGTGGGCTTAATAGGATTATGGCTCTTCAGCACAAGGGGCAGCCCTGCTGTTCCTGCTACTTGACATCAGCCGCAAATAGCACGGACACTCCTAGAAGCTTGGCTAAAGGAGAACAGGGTCGCCAAGTCTCATTCTCAACTCCATGGAGCGGGGCTGTTATGGAGGGAGAGGAAAAACTCAGCTGGGAAAAGAAAGGGTTAGAATTTAGCTCTAAAATCTTGACAGATTCAGAGTTGGAATTTGGGGAGCAGATACCTATGAGTTTAGGAAGAGTTTTCACATAATATCAACATGAAATCCACACTGATCAAGGTTTACAGATTAAAAAAATAAATGCTGCCTTTAGGATCTGTAAATCCCATTATATTAAAGGTCACTGAATTTCATCCAAGAGTTAAAACAGATGATGATGAAATCTGACAGACCCTCAATGCAGCATACTGAAAATGTGACAGTGTGTCAAGGCTGCCCTTTGAGCCGCTGAGTTAGTCTTAGGACCTGCACCGAAGTGTGGGAGAAGACAGGTAAAGATGGCAACTTTCAGGCTATTTTCGAAACCCACTCAACTTCCCACTGCCCCACACTACTGAGCACGGCCTGAAGCTCTCCTCCCCCAGGCCACCGCCCTCCTCGATCTCTCCCTGGTCTTCCAGATGTTTCTTCTCAGTGTCCTTTACGAGCTGTTGTTTTTTTGTTCACCTCCTGAATTGTGCTGTGCCCCCCAGGCTCTGCCACCTTCAGCTCTGTTCTCACTTCGTTCTACCTTCTCTCCGTGGGAAAAGTCCCCAACTTTCATCTATACGATGCCGAGACCTAAATCTTTATCTCTAAACAGATTTCTCTCTTGAGCTCCAACAGCTTCCTGGCCATCAATTCCCAGACAACCCACAAGTGTTACAAGCTCAGTCTGTCCAGAAGTGCTCCCTCATCATCATACAAGGCTCTCTTAAAGCAGGTCTCAACTGACTTTCCTAGACTCATCTCTCTTTCCTCTCTTCACACCTTCCCTCATGGCTGTCTACGTTCTTTGCTCCAGGGATAACCAGACATCTCCCTGATCCTCAGACACGCGAAGCTCTTTCTCGCCTCCAAGACTCTTCACGTGCTCCTCTCTTTGCCTGGGATTTTTAATTTTTTCCTGCTTCAAGCCCAGCTCAGATGTCCTCTCGCCTAGGTAAAACTGGTTCTCCAAAATGTATTCTTCCATGGCACATGATCCAACTGCTGTGGCAATTACAACGTACTGTGAAGGATGTTATTTGCTTAAAAATCCGTGATTTTACACTGCTCTTCTCAAGAGAAGCAGCATCTGGTAGTGCAAAGGGTGCTAAGCTAAAAACAGAAACGGGATTTGAGGTCTAAAACAGGAACTTCCTAGGTGCCCAACTGGTCTAATGCCTTGTCCCTACATCTGTAAAAATAGGGATAATAAACCAGATTGTTGTAAAGATTAAACGAGTTAATATACACAAAGCATTCATACTTTGGAAATATGGCACACATGCAGGATGGCGTTATTAAGGGGGAGGGTGTTCAATCCATCTCGCCAGATGAATGCATGCACAAGTTCTCATGATTCGTGCGGAAGTCAAGGTCTGCCCAGGGGAGGTGGCAGCAGTGCCAAGGACCAGTTCCTGTTCTGTGGCCTGAAGGAAACAGGGCCTTACGCTCTGTTATCCTTCCCACTGAAGGTCCATTAGGACAAGGTGCCCATGACACAACTCACTTTAGGTACAGCACACATAAGTGTCATGGTAAGTAGTTAATTATTAATGGAGGGAGGAGACAGGATGAAAATGTTGGATCTCATCTGTTACTCCAAATCCCATTCAAAGATAGAAAAGACAGCTTTTTCTGTAGGATTATAAATTTATTCATCCAGTTTTAAGAAGTTACCATTTTAGACCAGCTGAAGGTATTCAGTCTAACTAAGTCCAGATCAGTGGGGGCCTGGACAGAGATGACCATGAAAGGCCAAGCAGCACCTGTTGGGTAGGACCCTTTTTATAGTCAGAATTTTGTCTGCCATGCTAAAGGTCTGATAGGAAAGATATTTAGAAATCCAAAACAGCACTGAAAATAAGTAATGTCACCACGACAAACCATAACATAGCACTATCCGTGGACATGAGAGTTTCAGGAATTCTTGGGTGATAGGAAGCAGATAGGGATAGAATGGCTGAGATGTGTCTGGAGGCAGACACAGCCCTGGACTCACGGAAGAGACCATCACAGGAGGGAGACAGCACTGCTGATAAGACAAGGGCAGGAGAGGGTCCCAGGGCTCATCAAAATACTGCTCCACTCAGGACAGGGGGCCGCTGGGCCCCTCTCCCACTCTACGCGCCGAGCAGCAGCCTGCCCCAGGGTTCACTGCCAGGCTACACTCGAGACCTGCTTCAGAAGGAGCCTGAGAAGGAAGCGGAGGCCTGGGCCCTCCTGCCAGACACAGAGGACGGAAAGAAGTGGCAGCTCTCCCAGGAGGGACTTCCCGGGAAGGGCTCTGTTCTGGGAGAGCCTCCTTCGTTTGGCAACTAGTGGGAAGACGGTAGTGGCTTCACCCTGCCTGCCCCCCTCATGCCTCTGATAAAAAGCAAGGCCTGTCCGGAAGCATGGCCCCCACTGCCTTCACAGGGGTGGGAGTGTGGATGGCCAACCTGCAGAGACCCACGTGGAACTTATTCTACCCCTGGACCTCCATTCATCAATAACCAAAACGAAGAAATGTAGACTTCCACGGGGCTTGCTGGATGCCCTGGAGAAACCCGTGACAGCCATCTGAAACAGAACGGAACAAAGCCTAGAAACAGTTTAGTCTGCGAGTCCTAAATAACATCCCGAATAAAAGGGAAAAAAGGAAAAAAACAAAACAAAAACGAGCCTGTGGTCTACAGTGGTCAGTGTCATCACAGGGCAGGCCACTGTCCCTGGGCGATCCACCCAGGTAGGAACCAACTTTTTGGTCCTGTTTACAGCACGTGTTTTAACAAGGTGAGAGAAGTCAGGACTGCAGGGTGTGAACAGACTTGCTTTAGAAAATGAGCATATTCACAGTTAACAAAGCAGCAAAAGCGTTCGGGAGAGGTGTGCCACGAGGTGTTTCCATGGACGTGCTGTTAGGGTTGAAAGTTGAGGGAGGCCCCAGAGAGGAGGCCAGATGGAGTGAAAGTCGGTGTGGCCAGCCTGTATCCACCGAATCAAATGGGAGCCCCTCCCCCATCCCAGTGGACTCTGTGGCCGCAGTGACAGAACAAGCCCAGCCAAGCCGGAGCCGCCCGCTCAGAGCCGCTGTGCCATCTAGTGTCTCAGAAGAGACTCACCTCTCTGCTCTGGAAACAGACGAAAGCACTCTCCTCTCGATGTACCCCACCCCCTGGAAGAGCGTCCGACACCACATCTAACATGGAGCCATCCCTACCACGATCACTGAACAAAAGCGGGTTCGTCATGGCAAACAGTGGCATTAAGTACCTCTCATGCTTTGGTCTTTGTGGGGCGGACAGAGAAAAAACTGGAGAATAGATCCTGCAGATCAGCCCCCAGCCTGTTCCAACAGTAATGAAAGGGTCCCAAGGACTGAAGGCAATTTGGCTTTCAAGAGTCAAGGGAACACTGTGCCCCACGTGGGAGGAGGGAACTCCCAACGCACCTTCACAGAGGACATGCGAGGCTGGGGAAGTGAATTGACTCTCCCGGCTGCTCTGAGTGGCAGCCGGTGAATGTACCTGGTCTTTACTCGTCCTTCTCCAGATGTCACAGGGAGAGGTATTAGGCATCCCTGCTTCTTTACAAATCTGCGTGGTGCCACATTGATGTGGATTTGTTGGATCCTGCTGTGGAAAGGCCTAGTTTCTGCAGGGGATGCATTCCGGCAGCAATGCCTTAGTTACAGACAAGATAATAAACGGGGATGGAGGGAGAGGCATTTTATACATTAAAGGATGGGAGGACTCAGGTGATATTGGAAGCTGCTGGTAAATACAGTTTTATCAAGGAATTTATCAAGGTCAGAGACAGAGCAACTCAGTTACTGGAACGTGGATAAAACGAGGGATTCGTCCAGGCACTAAGCAGGCACACTGGTATGGCCAGTGGTAACCTAGGCAGGTGAAAAGACCCAGTTCTTCGAGAACTGTCGCCTAGTAGACGTATTCCCTGGTGCATGGGGAAAATACCCAGAAAAGTCAATGTTATAAATATCTAAGCAAGACCTGATCACGCGTCAAAATAAAGGAAACGCTTTATTATTTTTTTCTTGGGGGTGGAATGCTTTATTTTGGTGGCAACACTTCACCTCAACCCACCTGATCCTCTTGCTTTCAAGTCATTTCTCAAGCGTGGATCATTTCCCAACACTCTTCAGATCTTGGGATCTCACCTCACCCCCCTTCCCTTAAAGGAAAGTTTGGTGTGGTTTTCCACCCCCTTGTCTAAAAAACCAGCACAACATGTTTGTTTCTTTCTCTTTTCACCTCCCAGGACCCTTGCTTCCTAAGAGTTAGCTGTTAAGTATTTGAGTCATTCCAGGAGCTTGGTGACTTGCCATTTAAGGTGTCCTGCCCAGCTCTGTCTGCTCACTTCCCTGCCACACCACCACCCCTCACCTTACCTTTAACCCAGAAAAGGACATCTTAAGCTTATCAGATACAATTAGGCATTTTCTAGTTCTGATAGCAAAGCCTGTGCACACGGGGATTCTTCCCTTCTCCGTAAAGTTGGAAATGAATACAGTTTACAACTGCAGTTAAGGGTAAAAGCTTCATGAATATTTGAGAGAAATGAAGTCATCCCCATCAGGACATGGGGTCAGGGTTCTGTGATTCAGGGCCTCTGAGGGCTAAGTGTTTTGGGGACAGTGTGATTTGAGGTTTTTCTTGTTTAGAAACCGAATATGCCAGAAATTCTCCCAGCAGAAGTGTTTACTATAAGGGCACGATAGAAGTGTACCATTAAACCTTTTAAAAGGTACAACTATAAATATTTTCCTTTAAAACACTTAAGCAGCAACTTGAGAAAAACAAACAAATTTGGATAGAAGCAGATAGTATAGCAACCTGCCTTTGTGTATAAGACATACATGTCAGATAGAAAATGCAAATGTTTTTTGAGCAGATGCTATGTGGATATATTATTTTTCCTTATAAAAATTAATTCTTCATGAATCAGGGACAGAGAGATTATCCATATTTCTTTGGACTCCACTGCTTGTTCAGTAAATCCACCAGAGAGGAAGAAGTTTAGGCAATCCATTAGAGAGGAAAGATTATTATCCATGAAAAAAGTGAATGAAACTGGATTTGGAGTAAGCAGACTTGGGCTCAGTTCCTGGTTCAGCCACGTACACTACTGTGTGATGTTAAAGAAGACACTGGCCATCTACTAAGCTCAATTTCTCCATCTGTAAATTGTGGATAATAACATGAGTCCTACTCAGTTCATAGTTATTCTGAGGTTCGAAGAGGTGATATATGTGAGGTCACTATTTAAAACGTAGAGTGTGACTCACTTTTAGTTGTTAAGTTTTGTTTGTGATCCTGGCTAGTGTGTTGATGTAATTTTTTTCTACGGTACATTTGTACCTCATCCAGGCCTATACAGTAATAACTTAATGAGATGAGACTGCTCTGCAATAATTATTTTAAAATCAGATTTCCATGACATCTTTCCTCAGTAATGCTCAAAGAACAAAGCCAAGAGACCATTTTGAAGCCTTTTTGGCCTGGGATAGGTGGTAGACCACAGAACAGAACACAGGATCCAGAGTCAGAAAGACCTGGACCAAATCCTGAGTCCACCACTTTCAGGATGAACACAGGCAAGTGACGTAACCTAAGCCTCACTTTCCTAATCCGTAAAATACGGATAATATTAATAACTACCTCATGGTTCTGTTGAAAGGATTGAATTAGACAACTGTTGAGCACCGTGCCTAGCACACGTGTGTTCAATAAATGTTGGCTGTGATTAAATACTATTACATTTGTTTTTCCATTCACAATCCCTTTGTGAAACTGGGAGAGAGTAAGCAGATATTAAATTTATAGTTTAAGAGATCTGTAATCTGGAGATGTTGGGGGACTTACCGGTAACTTGGTAATACTAGAATCCGGGGCTCTTGTGCTTAACATTACTTTCACTTTATTTAGCAGACTCTTAGGTCAAATGCATGTATCTCAAATGCTGTCCTTAAATTCTTAAAATATAATTAATTGTGATCTCATAAAACTCAATATCTGGCGTTCTATCTTTAGTCTCAGCCCCTCCAATCCATTCTCTACAGATAGCAGAGAAACCTACCTACTGCGAAGCTGGCCATGCCACATCTCCCTTTAAACCAGTCAACGGTGCCCCAAATGGCTATAAAATAATATCCAAGGAACACAGAAGCAGACCTTCTTCAATCTGACCTCAGCCTAACTCTCCAGCCACATTTACCAGCACTCCTGGTCTGGGCACTCCTTCGCTTCCCTGCTGGAACTTCCTTGACATCTTTCTAGCCACAACCCCACTCCTGCACCCCTGCCAGGCTAGGAATTCTTTCTTTGTTCTGGGAAGAAGAGCACTGGAATATTATTTTCTGCTGCCCTTAAGAAGAAAGGGCTTGAGAATCAACCTAAACATCCAACCATGACAAACTGAATGCCTTGAGGAACATTCAGAGGATAGACTACTATGCACCTATTAAAAATTCCACCTTTAAAAAATACTTAAGGTTAAAAGAGAATGCCATGACATATTATTAAGTGTAAAAAGTTAGGGATTGAAAAGTAACCAGAGGGATAGGCACCAAAACGTCAATAATAATTATCTCTGGAAGATGTGATTGGCAGGTGTTATTTATTCTTCTTTGACTCTTTTCAGTAGTTTCCAAATTTTCTATACGAGGAACAGATTGACTTTAACAGTAAAAAGTCATAAAAATCTTGAGGCAATCCAATAATGATCCCTAAACTGTAAACGGCAGCTACACCCATCTTTCTGTCTCCCAGATCTGAATCCTAATGGCAGCAATCCAATGGCTGGGTTCCTGGGCATGTAAACATGAGGAATAAGTGGTAAATTGCTTTCATAGGGGAGAGGCAAATCTAAACTCAAGAAACGAACGGCCCACTTACTGCAATCATTTCTTCTGGTAAATTCCACAAGCTTACACTTAGGGCACAGAAATCTTTCCAGGAAAAACAAAGGCAAAGTTGGTCACGCAGTGAAGAAAAAGAATCAGAATAAAATCTTTTTTTTTTTTTTTTTTAATTTCATAAAGATTAGGTCTTTCAGTCATGCTTCTCTTTTCATCTGATTTGCATCTGAGGATGGACTTCATAACTCTGAACATTCTCTTGGCATATCCCAACAGAAATCAAACCCCTAGGCACCACTCATTTAGGCTTGCTAATCTGGGTTCCCCTGAGGAAACACATTTCCCTGTAACTATCAGGATTTCAAATTTCACACCCTCCAAAACAGCTTGGACAGGTAAAGACCCTATTAAAAGCAGGTTCGGGCTTCCCTGGTGGCGCGGTGCTAACGAAAACACACAGCCTCTCAAGTGCCCTCTAGAGCAAGTGCGTGGAACACAGGGTGGAGGCTGTCTTAATGTAGCCAACTGACTGATAAAACAACCCTCCTTCCCCCTTCTGGTATTTTCTCATATCACTTGATTATCTTAAATTGTTTCCTTTCAATCTTATGCCCCATAGGATATGTTAGAAAATATTACTCGATCACATGAATTAAATGAACTCAAGCTTATGAGTTTCTGACCCATTTGGAAGACTCCAGAACCTACCAACAATTCTCTTATGTGTTTATATATATATATATATTTTTTTTTAATTTCATTTTTTTCCCCCTTCTGCTCAGGCCCAACTGTCTTAAGCTTCTAGGCTTTTAGGGAATTTCAAAATTGCAGACAAACCTAGAATTAGATTTGGGAAATGGCATCTTCTTCATTTCCCTCCCGCCTTTAGGCTGGTTTCTGATCATTCTAAACAGTGCAGCAGTAGGTCTCACTTTACTTGGAAGGAGAAGTTGGGACGCTTGTATGGCAAGGGCCTTCTTTGTCTCCTTGAAGTCTCTTTTTATCCAGCTGGCCTCAAGTTCATAACATCCTGCTTACCTGCTCATTCCACATCTCTTTGCCCATGGCCCCTCTCCAAAGTACCTGCTCAAAGGTAGCCAGAATCCATGTTTCTGCTGGTAAGGGTCTCCACTGTATCTATTTGCTGTAGGGTAACCTCTTGTTTTTATACTTTTAAACAAAGCAAAATCAAAACAATAAGCTCCAAAAGCTCATTTTAGGTTTGATGGCCCTGTCTGGAAGCCGCAACAACAGCACCATCAAACTGTCACTGTTCTATAGCACTTGTCCCCAAATGCCATCCAGGTCTGCACCTGTAAAACCGGGATGGGCATTGTGAGTCACTCTGCCTGCCACCACATAAAAAGCTAATTTCGCATTCAGAATGTATGTTTTTTTCAATACCAATAGCAACAAGAGTGTGCCAAAAAATTTCCCCTGAAGCTCTATTCTGTTTTTTAAACTACAGAACATTCTTTCATAGTTTGACAGTTAAAATGCCGCAGTTAATGTAATAAACAGAGAATTTTTCTAAGTAGCCTGTCAAAACAAGTGACACGTTTTTTTTTTGCTAGTGAGTCTCAGATTCAGAACAATAGGAAGTACCTTTCAAAGCAACATCTTCATTATACAATCAAATTCTCAAAGTAATCTTCTCATCAAAGAATATTGTGTTATTTCTTTCTCAGTAATTATCAGAGTTCTGCAACCTCTCTGGCAGTGGTGACTATTATAAAATGCCGCTGTGCTGAGTTACTATACTGGGGGGTCTTGCCCCGGTCAATATGGAACCAATGCATCTCATGCCTCCATATTTCTTAATGACTTGGCAGTTTGGGCAGTAAAAAGTCAACATTTACAGAACCTGTGAACATGCCCTCAAGTTCCCAGGAGCAAAGTGCTCGGCTGCTCTCTTCAAGGACAGCAGTGATACCATCAATTCTTGATATCTCAACTTATTTTCTTTCCACTTAAGTAAAGTAGAAGCTCCAAAGGTTATTATCAGATCAAAAAAATGGTGTTTGTTTTGTGTGTGTGTGTGTGTGTGTGTGTGTGTGTGTGTGTGTGTGTGTGTATAGTTTGAAAGTCTGTCTCATAGAATTAGATTCCTTCTTTTTCACTTTTCCACTTCTTAGGGGCTGTCATTCCAATAGAAAGGAAATCTAAGAGTACCAAGTCAAAAGAACTACCAGCCCAATTCCAACATTTGAGGTTTCATAAAACCTGAAAAGATGGGAAGATCCCAAGGGCGCCCAAAATGATGTACCTTGGGATACTGGTGAAACCTGTACTTTAACAGCCAGTGATAGGTTAAAAAAGTCCAAACTTTGGAATGTAATTTTCTCTGAAGAATCTTTGGGCCGCCAAGGATCATGCGATTCAATGATGTATGGAAGAAAAGAGAAGCACAAGTACAGGCTCCTATTTCTAAGGGTAACTCACGAACCCAGCTCTCAGGCTCTTGTGAGGGTGAATCAAACAATTAGCACAAATATCCCTTGCGTGGTGCTTTGCACACAACCAGCACTCAATATATGTTTGTTGCATCTGAATCTAATTTGGGAGTGCCTATCGCATTGGATTAGAAACTCTCCAAAGGCATGAACCATTTTGCTACTTTTTAAAAACATCTTTGGTAGATGCTCAAAAATATTTGTGAATTGAATGGCATTTCTGTCTCCCTTGAAGCAAGGGAGAGCTGAGGGAACATCAGAGCTGGGGCTAAATGTTCATTTATTCATTCATTCACTAAGCAAAGGTTTACTGATGGTCAGCTTGGTGTAATGCACAGAGCTAGGGATACGGCCTTTCCTAATTTCCACAACAAGTTCAATTTCCCTCTCCATATTACATTCTATCAACATACACTACACTTTCCTTTGTAGCACGTAGTGCAGTGGTGATTAAATGATTACTTGCATAAGTAGTTGTTTACGGTCTGTCTTCTGTCCCAGACAGAAAGCTCCAGGAAGGAAGTGCAACCCTCTAGTTCAATGCTGCAGCCTTTGCAACTAACATAGTATCTAGGACAAAATAGATGTTCAATAAATATTGGTTAAATGACCAAATGAATGAAGTAAAATGAGCTATGTCTTTGCCTTTAAGAAACTCACAGTTTCCGATAATGTTTCTCACCAGGGGCATTCTTTTCAGGGCAGCTTGTTTTGGAGGGTTCTAGGTACTGGTGTGTGTTCAGCATCCCACATTTCCTGACGCCCCTAGGGGCTGTCCCCATCTGATTCAGAACCACTGTGTGATGTGGGCTTGAATGAAGATGGCAGCAAGAAGAGCAAGAAGGGATGGAGTCAGCAAATGATGAGGTAAACGAAGGACAATGAGACACGGGGGTGTGGGGAAGAGAGAGGGGAAGCAGTCTGACAGGAAGGAGAACACGGTTTAGAGTGGGGGCCTTCATCGGAGTTCCCCAAGCCCTGGGGATTCTCCCTTCGCTCCCCAGCCCCTGTGGTCCTTCAGGGCAGAGAAAACGTAAATTCCTGGGCAGTTTTCTTGACTATGATGCATGATTAGGTCAGTGAAGCTCTGGCTTTGCTGTTTGATACTTTGGATTTTCCAGCAACATTTTTGTTTGAAGAAAGTGTTTGGAGGCTAAAGGAGCTATAAACCATGGCTCTGAAGTTAAGGATGACGATGCTAACTGGGTGGAGGGAAGGCCTACTGAAACACACGGTGCAGGACATTGAGACCCGAGAGGAAGCTGTGACAAAGGGGTCACGGTGTGACCAAAAAATGAGCTATGCTGAAGAGCCTTTTTGCAGCACGGAGTAAGGGCAAGGGAAAGGGGGGAATCCTGGGGAAAGGGAAGGAGGGTGCGGTGAGTTGGTGTGCAGGGCTCACGCCGGGAAGCTGGTCTGAGGGACACCTCGCTCTTGGAAAGCGCCCAGGGGACACGCGAGACGGGTAAAGTATAAGGCTCTTGTCGAGCCCCGCTGACGAATGGAGGTCGGCCAAGCCAGTGACTCAGAGTCGACACCCACAGCTGGCGCACACCGGTTGCCGGGTGGAGAGGGATTTTATTTCCAGCAGAAAAACATAAGATGTGTGTGCAGTGGTTTCAGATTCAGGGGCCAAGTCACCCCTCATTGAAAAGGTCTCCCTGAGGTTGGGACTGAGGCATATACCCTTCTTCATATGCCCTGTGGCAATTAGCTGAGTGCCCTGAACAGATGAGGGGCTCGATACACTCTTTCTGGATTGATCTGATAAAACTCATCGGAGTCCTCAACTTCAGCTGATGGTCAGGTGGGTTTCCACTGAGCTGGAAGGGAGGGAGCACCTCACTGGCTGATTGGAGGCCTTGCAGAGTTTAATGGAGCCGTGGTGTTCTCTTAAGAATGTGCCCTTAAGATAAAAACTCTAATTCAGAAAGATACATCCAGCCCTACGTTCATAGCAACGCTATTCCCAACAGCCAAGACATGGAAACAACCTAAATGTCCATCGACAGATGAACGGATAAAGAAGCTGTGGTGTGTGTATATACACACACACACACACACACACACACACACACACACACACACACACAATGGAATATCACTCAGGTATAAAAAAGAATGAAATAATGCCATTTGCAGCAACATGGATGGACCTAGAGTATATCATACTAAGTGAAGTAACTCAGAGAAAGACAAATATTATATGGTATCATTTATATGTGGAATCTAAAAAGTAATACAAGTGAATCTATATATAAAACAGAAAGACTCACAGACATAGAAAACAAACTTATGGTTACCAAAGGGGAAAGGGAGGGGGGAGGATAAATTAGGACTATGGGATTAATAGATACAAACTACTATACATAAAACAGATAAACAACAAGGATTTACTGTATAGCATAGGGAACTATATTCAATATCTCACAATAACCTACAGTGGAAAATAATCTGAAAAAAATATAAAACTGAATCACTTCGTTGTACACCAGGAACTAACACAATACTGTAAATCAACTATACTTCAATTAAAAAAAAATAAAAAAAGAATGTGTCTTTAAGCCAAGGAGCAGAAGCCTCCGCATGGGGTGAAAGTATGTGCTGAATGAATGAAAGTAGGCATACAAGCACAGGTATGAGGTCTAATGGTTCTGACGACCTCTGTCCTATTGCGTCAGGAAGAAGGGGGCTTCCACAGTCTGGCACAGAAGCAGAGCAGTTTGTTTGTCATGGACCAAAGGTCATTTCATACGTGGACCCAGTTTTGACACCCCGAGCCGACTGCGAAAAATCTCTCTAGCTTTAACTCATGCAAAAGGGAAGTGGAACTAAGAGGCAGACATACTGTCACTCCTTCAGCATCTCTCCTTTGGCCCTGGGGGAAGGAAGGCCATGTCTTTTTTTTTTTTTTTTTTTTGTGGTACGCGGGCCTCTCACTGTTGTGGCCTCTCCCGTTGCGGAGCACAGGCTCCAGACGTGCAGGCTCGGCGGTCATGGCTCACGGGCCCAGCCGCTCCGCGGCACGTGGGATCTTCCCCGACCGGGGCACGAACCCGCGTCCCCTGCATCGGCAGGCGGACTCTCAACCACTGCGCCACCAGGGAAGCCCGGCCACGTCTTTTGAAGTCAGCCTTGCTTTCCTCCGCCCAGGTGTGCACCTTTGCACGGGTGACCTGCAGGGGGAGCCGCACGGCCTCACTCACGGTTTGCGGAGGATCATCCTCATGTGGGCGTCGGGGCCCAGCTGCGACAGCAGCAGCACGGTGTCTTGCAGCTCCTCGTCACACTCCTTTTTCTCCTCCTCTGTAGGCAAAGGGGCGTCCTCATGCTCATCATCCAGAAATCGATAAAATAAATATTTATCTTGGAAATGATGCTCCTGGTCCACTATGGGAAACACGGAGGCAAGCGTCAGCTGCTGCACCTCTGCCGCACGGGCCTGTTTACCAGAAACGGATGGACGGTGTCGGGCAAGAGAGCCAAGTGGCAGCAAAGTGGTGAGACTCCTCACCCGTCTCCCTCGGCCTCACCCAGGCGGGTGCAGCTGTAGGATGCGACCTCCGGGCTGCAGTCATGCACCTCACGGTCCTCTCTGACCCGCCCATCTCCTGAGCTGCCCTGGGACTCTCGTATGAGAACCCGCCAGCTTTCCTGAGATGGGCACTCTGACCAGCAAGAATTGCCTTGGTGACATTTTCTAGCATGTGGGTTATATGTCCTAAACAGGAAAATAACCAACTACCAGATCATGCTCTATAACGTTTGTTTGTTTCAAAGTAGAGACTTAGCAAAAAACAGAAAACCCGACTTCGTCAGGATCAGAATTGATGTTTTTCTTTCTATGTGTACTGCTTATAAACACGTCTGTCTGCAGTTAAAAAATTAAAATTGTCTGAACAAAGCCGACAAGACCAAGCATCTAGGTCATATACCAAACATCTAGGTCATATACCCCTAGGATATTATGGTAATTTCCTTCCAGTTCAAGTTTTAAAGAGTTTTTTTTTTTTTCTCTTATTCCCTTTAAACAAGAAGATTTAGATCTCAGTAGGACAAACTCATAAACTTGGCTTAGAATCCCTCATCTTTTCAGGAGGGAGCATCAACCCTATCCAAAGATAAGGAGGAGTGGGAGGATCCTTGCTGCTCAAGATATGATCCCTGGAACGGCAGCATCAGCGTCGTCTGGGAGCTTTTGGAAACGCAGACTCTCTGGACCCATCCCGGCCCTGATGAATCAGAACCCACATTCTAACAAGAGTTCCAGGTGGTTTGTATACACAGTAAAGTCTGTGAAAACACTGCCAAGGGCATCATTAGATTCCCAGGTATTTAAAAATTAAAGGAATGATTTTAATAGTTTGTCAGTTTGGAAAAGTGATCTTTAAACAAATGGCATGAGGAGTTCAATCACAGTTCCACTCCAGTCCTGAAGAGCTACTCTGCTCAGTTAGAGCCCCTGTGGATATCAGGGGCTACGCCACAGAGCACACTCCTGATATTACGTGTGGGTACAAAAAAACTGGCTCTCCCAGAAAACTCAGCTTCTGAATTCAGTACTCTCTTTCATGTTATCAGCCCGGCCACACACTCTGTTGCTCTTCCATCGGCCCCTGCATCAGGACTGCTATGCAATGCTCAGAGTATAATCGTGCTATCGATGGACCGTGAATGCAAACTAATAAACATAATTGGAACTGATGCACTCGGGTTTCAATTTCATTTTCCCTTCATCCGCGCTCCCAACTTAGGAAGGTACAACGGTGGAACACTGCAATCAACGGCATCCACTTGCTGCATTTGTATTGCCGAAGGAAGATGCTAGCTCTGCGTGTCCCTAAAGGGATCATAATTCTTTCTGGCCCATGTGGGAGTTCAGCTACAACCTACCTAGGGGAGCGCACTTCCTAGCATTTCTTGAGGGTTTTCCAGGGACCGTGGCTCATCTTACCGTGGTTGAGAACACCGTCTTCTACCAGGACTTGCCACATGCCAACAGCTTGAATCCGGGAGTGAACACATGGAGTCTGCTGCAGCATCCAGTCCACCAGCTCAGTCCCCACGCAGCATTGTCTGAGGAGCGGGAGGACACAAAGGAGGGGAGGTCACCCCCGTGCAGATGAAGGACGGGAGATGGCTTCTGAGAGGAGACCGTCCCACAGGGCTCCACGCTCTTCCACCCTAAGAGGTCTCATGGCAAACAAAGCACTGCGTGACGTGGCCTCAGGTTCTCAAACTTTTGTACAAACCAATAAAACCACTCAACGCACGAGAGAACCTTCTAGGCAAGGCTGGCTAAACGAAAGAGCATTACAGGCGGCAGCCCCAGGGGAGACTAAAGGGCAGCTAGACGGGGAGCGTGATCTGGCAAGAGAATCCCAGGGCCAGAAACCCTTGAGCCGGTCCCAGAAAAATCTCAGTGTAAAATGAAGGCAAAGCATAATTCTGACTTCCTTCACCGGAGCCTTTTGAGGAATGAGTTAAGGTTTGTGAGGCCCTAGGAGGTGCTCCGTGAAAGGCTACGTGTAAATGCAAAATGATATAGCACTTTCTGTTTTCAAGTAATACTACTGAGCTTCCTCAGAGGGGTGCTGGGAGAAACAAGCAACTAGCGATGCAAATCTCTGAAAAAAGTGTGATGCAATGAGCATCTGCACTTCGACAGAGCCTGTCATCTGAAGAGCTCCAGATCCTTTCTGTACAGGCACGCGTTCATCCCTATGATGACCCTCTGTGGTAAGCTGGTCAGGATGGGCAAACTATGTGCGTTAGTTCGGAAACATATAACTATACACACATATTAGGAAACCTTCAGTAGGGAGAGAGGTGTTTGTGGCGTGACTGTTCAACCGAGGAAATGGGATCTTGAAGTCCGGGGGAGGAATCCCAAGGGACAGGAATAAGCAGGGAGTTTCAGAGCAGCTGGCTGCTTGCAGCTGGGTCTGAGTCACTGGTGACCTCCCCTCCTGTGCTGAGGATGCCACCATCTCTGGGACACTAAGACTGGTCCCAGCCCAGGGAGCTCCTCTCTAGTGTGAACTGGAGGAGATTCCCAGTGCTGGTACACTTTAGGAAGAGCTTAGCCTGGGAGAAGTCATGAGATTCAGCACCAGGTCTACTACTTATTAGCTGTGTGACTCTGGCCATATCGTTTCAAATCTCTGGTTCTCAGTTTTTTCATCTGTAAAAGAAAAGAGGAGGAAAAGATGGCTTCAAAGGCCATGTCCAGTTCTAAGACTCCAGGAACTCTGAAATCTATCAGAACTCCTGGGATGTCCTGATTCGGGTCTGACCCAAGAATACATCACAAGGAGGATGTCCTGAGAAAGCTGTTAGATTTCTAGGACTGCTCTGATTACAGTCCATACCTACACTTTAGAGCTTCAATAGGCGAAGAGGCACCTAGTTACTATTCATTGTGAACCAAACGTATGATCTGTCGTGTTCCTCATCTAATTTGAGAATTTATTAATGGGAAAAGTCATGTAAAAGTATAAAAAAATCAATTTCATGTGGCTTTTAATTCAATGATTACTTTTACTAAAAAGAGCATATGGCGTTGAGATGATCCCAGAGCCTCTTGGCCCTGGGACAGGGTGTAAGAGTCTTGCAGTCAGAACACAGAACAAAGACACACAGCTGTGCCACTTGTGGCTGGTGGAATCACCGGGTTTCCTCTCTATTAATGATCTTTAGCTATTTTAAAATCGACAGCTAATCTCTAGTGTGGTGATCACCGGGGGTGATGCTGCATCTGGGGAGACTTCAATCCCTTTGCACTGCAGTAATGGTAGAAGTGGTGGCAGGTGAAAACAGGAGGGAGGGAGAGGATGGGACTGGAAACAAGATCTGGGACCAGGCACTCAAAATGTCCTGCAGGAAAAAGAAATCGTGCCTCTGGCTTCCGGTTGCGTCCATGGGTCATTATCAACAGATCATTAATTTGTGTCATAGGGTGTGGAATAGACGTAACACCTATATTTCAGGGGGTTAAAATCTTAGGACTATGGAGCAAGAAAGAGATTATGGTTTCTGACTTCTAGTTCCCATTATTTGTCACCAAAGATGACATCTTTAATGGAATTTCCCTAATGCAAGTCAACACTTGGGAAAGCGTAGTCACATCTTAAACTAAGGGAATATAAATTTAAAAAGAAAAAGGTCCTTTAGCTGTATGAGATGTTTGAGATCCACTTAATGAGTTAAAGAGTTTGAACTCTCTCTGAGGACATGGACACATGAGTTTAACCTTTACTTCCCTCAAAATTGTAACAGTGTGTAGGAACCACAGACGCCAAAAAAAGAATGGACTTCCAGAGTTGAAGGAAAAGGCTTCCAAATGTAATCAACCAAAATGGTAGCTGGTAAATATCCACATTAAAAGGGCAAGGGGAGCAATCTGCCTTAAGAGAGGGAACATGCCCTAAGAGGAGCACGCTACTGATTAAAGTGTTTCTCAAATCCCATCTCATTTCCAGAATTCTATCAAGAAGAGGCCAATCTAAATGTAACAAGCTGCCAGTTTTGGTCTTATAAGCATATTCATGACAAATGCAAGCAGAAGAGTGTTAGTTTGCAGGGAGTGCCGAAAAAGCGATCCAAAGAGAAAGCATTTGCAGTGTGTTTCCATCTCTGTCCTTGGGAAAGAGACTGGATTTGAGGTACATATACTGGAAGGTTTGCTCTAGGGTAAACCAGGTATAATTTTACAGGTACAATCATGGTTGACGGTCATCAGAAAGATTATATATATATATTATATATATATATATATATATTATATATATATATGTATTTTTCCTTTGTGGTAACTTTAAAATTTGTATTCTAGCTTTTCACTGTGTCTTATGAATTTGGTTCATGTGAGTCAAATGGGTTTTGACTCATGCTAAGTCTGATGGGTTCTGAGGTCATGTCTAAACAAGGCTAAATGAGAGAGTCCGACTGATTGCTGAAAGAGGGCTGTGAGTCTGAACCGTGGGCGCAGGGAGAGGGAGTGAAGGCTTTTGTGGCATAGACAGGACGTTCTAGTTCCTAAACCACTGCTGAGTTGATAAAATCAAAAGTTAAAGATTAGACATGAATCCTTCATTTACCCACCATGGTTCAGTCATTCCAGGAGGTCGACTAAATCATACAGCCCCTGTCTTTATCATTTCTTAACTCCAGTGGCAGCTATAATGGGTCTTTATTCTATATGATTACAGAAGTGAAACAGAGTTGCATATCTTATTATATGCATACTAGAATGAAATCCTACATTAGAAAGTAAATTATGTAAAGGGCATTTTATATTTTTTTCACTCCTGTATCCTTAGGGTTTGGAACACAATAATGCCGGGTGCCCAGTAGGTGCTTAATAAATGTGTGGAATGAATGAATGACAGAATGAATGAATGAAACTTGCAAATAAACCAACCTTGGTTTAAATCCTGGCACTGCCATTCACTAGATTTGTGACTTGGTCAAGGAAAACTATTTAATCTCTTCTGAGCCTCAGTTTTATCATCTGAAAGATGGCCACACACCTACCTCGCAGGGTGTGATGAGGATGAAATGAGATTATATATATATATATATAAAGTGGCCTGGTACAGGGCTTCAAGTACAAATGAACACTTAGTGAATGTTAGTTGAATCTCATCTAAATCTAGTAGTTTTCCTAAAATACACTTCAACAAACAGAATTACAGAAGTTTTCTATGTTCATCACAGTTAAAGCAATGTCTAAGCAAATTAGTTTAGGAGTAACTCCTGGGAATATGAGGGCTAATTAGAGTTAAGTGGGGATCCAAGATAAGGTTAACTTCCAGAACCTGGAGGATTATAAAACATGCTGCCCATGGATGGAAAACAGGGAAACACAAGTTTGTTCTAACTTCACTAATCACTAATCTGAGGGGGCCATAGCCTTTAGAATTATTGCACATACCTGTATGTCTTTAGGTGGTATTTTCTATCTCTTATCATGTGAGGTGCTCGAGAGAGAATGGCATTTCGTAATATTTTTCCAGCCCTGAGGATCTTCTCTGAAGGAACCTGAATTTTAATCAGATGGGAGGAGGGGAAGAGAAAGGAGAGTTTATAGATGGAAAAGAAACCAGAGGCATCACTAAATCACTTTCCAATCTGACTTTTACTTGAAAAATACAATCCACTTGTACATTTGCATTGTTCACTCGTGTGACATGTCACTGTTTTATACTGAGAACTGAGACACACCGAGATATACTGTTTCTAGAAACTGTATCCACAGTTTCTTGATGTGATGCTCTGACATATGGACCACTTCCAGTAGTTACTTAAGAAGCTAGCTCTGCTGGCTCATCAACCCACCTACAGCCCATTACCTTGGTAATGGTGTTAGCAGGACGAAGAGGAACGTGAGGTTCAATGAGAGGTGTCTGAAAAATAAAACGTTAAAGCAAAAGAAAATTAAACAAAAAGCTCACTGAAGAAAATTATGGGTCAGGGAATAACAAGAAACATCCATTTTTATAAAACTCAAAATAGGATTAAAAAAGCAAGAGAGAAAATCTGCCTAAAGAACTTGAATGCACAGGCATTCAAAGGGCAAAATTAAGACCATTCGATTTGCCAAAATTTAAACGTAAATTATTAAAAATGAAAACAACCAAACAGATAGGAATGATTAGATGTTTGCAGGCTTAATGAGAAGGGAATCAATACCTACCCACAGCATAACAAACATCAGGGCAGGGGACAAAACAAAAGATAAACATGAATACAGATTAAAATGACCTATCTCAGGGGATAGGGATAAAGGACTGATTTAGAATGGAAATGAGCGACTTCATCCTCTCTCATGTAGTTAAGACTCTCTTCCTGCAATTTGTATTGTTAGAAAGTTTTAATTTTTTTTTTTTTTTTTTTGCGGTACGCGGGCCTCTCACTGTTGTGGCCTCTCCCGTTGCGGAGCACAGGCTCTGGACGCACAGGCTCAGCCGCCATGGCTCGGGGCCCAGCCGCTCTGCGGCATGTGGGATCTTAACAGACCGGCGCATGAACCCGTGTCCCCTGCATCAGCAGGCGGACTCTCAACCACTGCGCCACCAGGGAAGCCCAAAGTTTTAATTTTTAAATGATGCTTCTTTGTGGTTTTACATACTCAAGTTCCTGGAACGCACTGGGGCAGCTAGTTTACCAACTCTTTCATCTGCAAAGTGGTATACAAAGTTTCCAGGATTTTGCAACTATCAGAACAGCTCTAGAATCTAGATAAAGCCCCTAGCACTATCCACATTCTTCAGATGAAGGTGCCAAATTGGAATCCCAGGGAAATGACTTGCTACACAGCTACACAGCTGAGTCCCCCAGTCCTACTGAAACCCCTTCACTCTATTTTTCTGAAATAGCTGGTAATGGCAAAGATACATTCTGTCAAAGGTGGTGATAGAACCATCAACACAACGCTGTTTATGCCACTTCCAGAAGGTAAGTAGTACATTTACCTATGAGATTGCCGTGGGCAGAATAATGGCCCCCAAAGATGTCCATGTCCTTATCCCCAGAAGCTATGAATATGTTAGAGTACATGGCAAAAGGGACTCTGCAGATGTGATTTAGTTAAGGATCAAAATAAGCAGATTATTCTGATGTTTCTAGGTGGCTCCAACGTAACTGTAATCGTAGGGTCCTTAAAAGACGGAAGAGGGAGGCAGAAGAGTTAGAACCAGAGAGCTAACAGTGGGAGTAGGACTCAGCCCGATTTTGCTGGCTTTGATGGTGGAGGAAGCCAACAGCCAAGGAATGAGGGCAGCCTCTGGAAGATGGAAAAGGCGGAACAATACATGATTTCCCCCTGGAGCCTTCAGAGGAATGGGCCTGCTGATACCTTGATTATAGCCCAGTGAGACCAACTTCAGACTTCTAAACTACAGCACTGTAAGGTTATTCATTTGTGTTTCTTTAAGCTTGTGGCTTACACAATTGGTTACAGCAGTCACAGAAAACTAACACAGAGATTACTATACTTTATACTAAAAACCCATACTTTTTGCAAATAGAAGCCATTGCATTGAAAATAAATTGGTAGGTTTTTCCTTTGTCTTAATATATAATCAATAGGGAAAATGAAAAGTCAATATTAATCTTAAATACTTTAGGTACCTAAATATGAATATACATGTATAAACATATGCCTTCCTTTTTTTTTTTTTTTTTTTTTTTTTTTTTGCGGTACGCGGGCCTCTCACTGCTGCGGCCTCTCCCGTTGCGGAGCACAGGCTCCGGACGCACAGGCTCAGCAGCCATGGCTCATGGGCCCAGCCGCCCCGCGGCATGTGGGATCTTCCCGGACCCGGACACGAACCCGCGTCCCCTGCATCGGCAGGCAGACTCTCAACCACTGCGCCACCAGGGAAGCCCTATGCCTTCCTTTTTATTAACAATAAGTTTCAGATGGGTTGCTGCTTTTAATATTATAATAGAATTAAGGAAAAAAGGGAAAAGAATCCTAAGTTTTAAGAACAGCATAGATGAGACACAGATTAATTTAGAATGAAATCGCCCTGAACTTAAACATTTTCATCACCTTGCTGGCATCTAGACCTTTTCTTCCTCTCGAAATCACTAGAGCACAAATGTCAAGCAATATTATAATATTTGAGCAGCATTCTGTTTACAACTAGCATAGACCAAGGAATGTCAATCTGGTCGAATTCAATAGCAGCTTTAAACAGAGACCGACTTTGTCCTGAAGTAGCCCACGCTCTCTTATGGCAGACCTTTCATGGGAAAGGGACCATGAGCTCACAGACTCCCTGTACCACCTCCTCAAAAAAGACAGAGAGAATTCCGTGATGCCAAATCACCTGGAATCATGTTCAAAAGGGGGGAGGCCAGCATGCACCAGGGCGCTGGAAATATGTGCAGTCAAAACAGTTGATTATTTCCAGGTTGTGAGTTCCCAGTACTCATGTACCTTGTCTCTTTACGTTACGCAGGTTGGTTTATAAGTCTAGGACTGTGCCTGGTTATGTATGCAAATTGTAGAAGCCTCTGGCTATTCTTGAAAATAACAGCAGAAACCCATTTCTTCTTCCTGTCTTAGAAGAAGGAAGTGTAGGTATATGTGGTCTAGAGTAGATGAATGTAGGATAAGCTTCTGAGGTAACCTTTTCTTTCCTATGGGGGAAAAAAACCATCTGTTTTCCTTTGCAGTAGTCTTTGAGAGGCTGGCTGAGCCAGAGATCAAGAAGATGCCCGTGCTTGAGGGTAACTGATGAATGTTTATTCTTTGGTAGGCGTGATGAAACATTATTTGAAGATTGCATCTTTTTATTTGTTTCTACAAAAATGACTATATTTAAGCAAAATGCTAATAAGTGGTCCCTAGGTAGTCAATTTGGTTGGACAGTTCCCTTTTTGCTTCCTTGGAGCCCTGAAAAGAAACTATTACCAAAGCAGGGGAAGCATCAGACTTCAACCAGTTCCTTTGATTTGCGACTTCTAAAGGAGCAAAACGTACACAGGTTGCCTTTTAGCGAGATAATCCCAGGACCAAGAGGCTGTTTAATCTGTTGAGAGGCAGCATTCTCAGAACCTTCCCTGGCTCAGAGATTTTAGGTTTGGAGGCAACATAATGAATAGATGCTTTGAGAGGGGGACAGTCCCTTTATTTAAATAAAACCTCCAAGGAACACACGCAGGGTGAAAGCAGGGAAAGTTTTACTTGGAGGGGGAGGGGAATAAACATTTGTCTTTGAAAGGGACTCCATCCCGTATTCAGTTAGGCAAGCTTCTATGATGTAAGAGCTACGTTGGTGCCTAGCAGCCATGCACTGTGAGGCAGAGGGCTGTGACAGGTGGGCCGGGACCCTGGGACACGAAGTCACTGCCAGTGCCTGTTCAGGGGCCCCTTCCATAGGGAGTATGACTTTATTGCTTTTGTATCTGCTTATTTATTTCCTTTTTGGTTTCCCGTGGCTTTCAAGTAAAGTTTTTATCTTTGAGAATTTCACTTTAGCTGAGCTTTAGTGAAATGAGGAGAGGAATTTCATTTTATAAATTTCATTCCCTCAATAGGAGAGGGAAAGAAGCAGGATGGGGTGATTAGTGAGAATCCAAACAAGAAAATCAGCCCTAAAAGCAGGACCAAGGACTTCCTGTGTCAGGCCTTTTACATGTGTTACCTTATTTTATTATTACTCTCATATTTTATTGAGAAAACTAAGGCCAGCAACACACAGGGACTTGAGCTCACACAGATAATGACTGGAAGAGCTGGGAAGTGAATCAAGGTCAGTCTCATTCCAGTGTCTACGCTGCAGGAACAGTGACCCATCGCACCTGCTCTTTTCTCCTACAGATATCATGGCTCACACTGTGGAAGAGTTAACATTCCATTTAATTAAAGTTCATTGAGAAAAATGCATCTAAGCCCTTCTCAGTTACCAGGTACCAGAGTTGATCTTATGCGTTTCCAGCAATAAACGTTCATGACATCCTACTGAGATGACACGTTAGCACCATGCATCGTGCTTGGTCTGAATTAACTTTTTAAAAAGCAACTTTCTGGGGCTTCCCTGGTGGCGCAGTGGTTGGGAGTCCGCCTGCCGATGCAGGGGACACAGGTTCGTGCCCCGGTCCGGGAAGATCCCACATGCCGCGGGGCGGCTGGGCCCGTGAGCCATGGCCGCTGAGCCTGTGCGTCCGGAGCCTGTGCTCCGCAACGGGAGAGGCCACAACAGTGAGAGGCCCGCGTACCGAAAAAAAAAAAAAAAAAAAAAAAGCAACTTTATGACAATAAAACATTTGGCATTGCGGGACTGCCCTTCCAGGGCTGGAACAAATATACCAGAAAGGTAGGTAGAAGTTGAAGTCCTAGCAGGAAAACGGAAAGCACTCAGTATTTCCCATGGAGGGAATTTAATGCTGGAAACTAGCTTTACAGGTGGTGCAAGAGCTGAGAAGTCAAAGAGGTGATGAGGAGGTAACCTGGATTCTAGCCAAGCAGGAAGCCCTCAGGTGGGGGGACAGAGGAAGGAGGAGGCGTTGCCAGAGCCGGAGCCAGGTGTCCTGGTGGGAGCTGGAACCCCGGAGGGCCTCCTGGTCCTAGAGGTCCAGCCGCTGCTGGAGATGCTGCCACCCTCCCACCGCTGAGGGGAGCTGGAGACCCTTCCGCATCCCATCCCTCTCCAACCATAAACCAGAGAATAAGGAAAAGAATTGCATTTTATAAATGATTAAACAGAAGAGGGAAAGAACTAGCTTGGTGACTGATATTGGTGAGAAGATGGATCAAAGCAAGAAAACCAACCCTAAAGGCAAAACCAAGGCCCTGCGGAGGTCGGCTTCCTTGTGATGCACAACAGAGCACAGGGAGGGCAAAATACTGCTCAGAGGACAAACAGCCCAGGGCCCTCCACAGAGGGTGGTTGCTGTGACCACAGAGTGGGCACAGGGCTGCTCCATGTTCAACCCCAGCCCTCTCAGCCTCTCCTATTCCGTATCTCCCCAGCCACACTTCCTGGTGGGCTACAGGTAAGGAAGGTGGACAGTGCGTAGCATAGAGTGGGCCTTCATTAATGCTTCCTGGGCTTGGTTCCTAGGGCTGCCCTATGTCTTGATCTACAGCCAGACAACGCATATCACAAAGGAGCCCTAGAAGAAACAGACCCCCCTCTCTGATTACATGTCATACCTTTCAACACATCAACCATGCGTTGAGGACAAAAATTCTTCCTCCCTACCTGGGAATGAAAGAATCCGAATTGGGCTGTGAAGATGTGATCCTAAAAAGCTAGGCAGAGAGGACAGATAAAGGCAGAGGTATTCAGCTTTCTCTGCTTTTCTTGGCTTTCTCCCCTGAAGACTTCCCTCAATTGGTTCTTGTTTGCTTCTGGAGACGGGATGCATTCTACTGCTTTTTATTATGCTTATATTACTACCGAAAAGGAGAAACAGTAAGGGAAAATATTCCTTTTGGCACCAGAGCCAATTCAGAAATACTAATCAGGTGATGAAAAATCTGAGTTTAGTCTCTATTACAACACGCACAATATCTCCCCAGTAGATCATTATGAGGTATAAGGCGCTGTAATAGGCCTCGTGAAAAACCATATTCAGGCCCTTTTGAAAGGGGGTAATTCTTTTTACTTAAGTACTTGCTCATAGAAGCCTTTTGCAAGGCACAGCATTTTAAGCCAAGAGACAAGAATAACAGGGTAGATTGGGACACAAAACTCACGGCAGAACCCTGGCAACCCAGCGTAATAAAACGTCATCTAAGCCCACATCCAATTCAAGTATTTAATGAAGGTGTATTATGGGCAGAGCAATGTGCTAGGCTAAAGTACAGACTCTGATAAAGAAGCTGGTCTAAATGAGCTCTTGATCTTTTGGGGAAAGTAGAGCTTCCATGGATTAAACAATTAGTGAGAATCTGAGTCAATGAATAAGTGCAACAATATTCTGGATTTCAAACCCCCCTTTTCTCAGTCCAGGTGAGAAAATCTTTCGGAAGTGGGAAGAATGTTTAATGTTTTTAGTGAAAACGATACACTTTTAGGAGTTACATTCCCTTGTTCTGGCATTGTGGAATAATACAACTAAGGTCTCAGAAGTGTGTGTCTCAGTCTTGTAATAATTGTCATCAGTATCATCATTCTTTTGTTGACCAAATGAAATTAAAAGACCTAAATCAGACGCATACAGACTTCACCACTCTGAAATAACTATGTAAGTTTTCCCATTTGTTAACTCGTGGGAAAATTCATCTATAGACCTCTTTGGCTTCCATCGATAGGCTTTGTAAAGTTTTTCCTAGTTTAAAATTGACGTGTAGATTTCCAGGTTCAGCTTCAACCTGTAAAAGTGGTCACTCCTGCTGTTACGAGAAAAAGCCGAACAGAGTGAAAATAATGACTTCTCTCAGGTTCATCAAAGAACTGAGTATGCCAAGAAAACTGCCACCCCGAAATCTGGCGAAACGGGGGAATCCAGTCAGAGCTGACATTTGCCTAACCTGGACTGGAAGCCATAAACAGGTAGGAACACTTAAATGGTGCTTAATTAATTAAACCAGGAGGCCGTTAGACTGAGGTGGCTCTAATGCCCGGTGGTCTGTGTAAGCAAACCCAAATCTAAGCCTGCAACTGCCTCAAGGTTCCAACACTGAAACCCAAGAACAACCAGTCACAGCCGGCTAGGCTTTATGCTACTGCCAATCAATAGTTTCCTAATTTTGCCTTCACCTTTTCTCTGTAAAATTACCTCCCTGAGCTCCCGTGGGTGGAGTGCTCCTAAGCACTTCCGGTTTTGTGCTGCCAGGTTCGAATCGACTTTTGCTCAAATAAACTCTTAATATTTTTAATATGACTCAACTGGTCATTTCGATGATTTGCTGGAGGCTGAACGTGGAGTAACCTGGGAGTGAGAAACTCCTGGGGGAGATAGTCTTAGGTGGGCACCCACACTTTTATGGGCTTTACCCCTTGGAATTCCTCCAAATTTTCATGGTGAAGAGCCACAAATGATCTCCTTGTGGCTTTGGCAGGGGGAGGGGAAGAATGAGCATTATGATATAAACCCAGAGCATTCTCCGTAGCAAAGGCCTGCTCTCCAGGGAAAAGACTTTACGAGAGTCTTATCCCACCTGGGGGAAGTGCATTTCCCTGACTCTAGTCTCCTCCGGCCTTCCTGTCTCACTTAAAGAAGGAAAAAGCAGCTAAGAAATGGTGGTGAAAGTCCCATGGCAGGGACATGGGCCCACTAAGTGACTGAGATTTAATCACAAGACTATATTCACTTCCCTTCTGCCCTATGCCCCCCACAAATGCCAATATAAAAATAGTGGATTACAGCTGAATGAGCTGTAGATTCAGACCCTATCAAAGGAGGAGTTCTTAGGGAAGCCCAAACACAGCAGAGGAGACGAAAATAAGGACATTAGAGGAATTTGAAACCTCTGGAATCTACAGCTACAGCAAATATTAAACACAGCCCAACTCCTAGCCAGATTAACATAAAACCTCACACTAAAGGCTTATTTATCTCAGTTCCTATCATGTCTACTTTTCAACCAAAAATCACAAGGCATGCTAGAAGGCAAGGAAAACAGAGTCTGAAGAGACAAAGTAAGCATCAGAGCCAGACTCAGACATGATAACAAATTTTGGAATTATCAAACAGGAAATTCAAATTAACTGTGGTTAACACATTAACTACAGAGTAGCATTCCATTAATAATACTAAGAAAAATGTAGACAATATGCAAAAATATATTGTGTAACAAAAGCAGAGAAACTAAGAAAGAAATGTCTTCCTTTCTTCTCCTTCCTCCGTAGACCAGCAAGAGAGAAGGAAGAGCAGAGAGGGGATGGGAATGGGAGAAGGCACAACACAGCCCTCTAACGAGTGCTGGAACCACCAGCCTCAGTCTCTTCAGAGATTCAACTCCACCAAAAGCTAGACGTTTAAAAAATGGATCTAGCCAGTTATGTTGTGGATATTAACAAACTTATCTAAAGTTTATATAGAGAGGCAGAAGACCCAGAATAACCAACACAATTTTGAAGGAGAAGAATAAAGCTGGAGAGCTAATGCTACTCCACTTTATGACTTACTATCAATATAAAGCTTCTGTAACCAAGACAGCATAGTATTGACAGAAGAAGAGACAAATAGATCAACAGAACATAACAGAGAGCCCAGAAATACACCCACATAGACACAGTCAACTGATCTTTGACAAAGAAGCAAAGAAAAACAATGGAGCAAAGACAGTCTTTTCAACAATGGTACTGGGACAACTGATGTCCACATGCAAAAAAATGAATCTAGACACAGACATTAGATTCTTCACAAAAATTCACTCAAAATGGATCACAGGCTTAAACAAAAAATGCAAAGCTATAAAACTCCTAGAAGATAACATAGGAGAATACCTACATGACTTTGGGTATGGCAATGACCTTTTTTTTTTTTTTTTGAGGTTGGGTCAGCCAATCTAGAGTGTTTGATCTATTGATTATTTTCTATATACCAGACAGATCATCCAAGGATCCTACAATGTAGGAAAGTGAGACTTAGAGTAAGTGAATGTCCAAAGCCTCAATGCTGTGAAGAGGGGAGATAGGATTGAAGCCCAAGACTGTCTGGTCTCAGAACTCATACCTTCCCACTGTGCCCTGGGGACTCTAGGTTACCATTTTATTATGCAAGGACATAACTCAGGAACAGCCAGGTGGAAGAGATGCGTAGGGCAAGCTATGTGGGAAGTGGTGAAGAGCTTCTATACCCTCTCCAGGTGTACCACTGTCCTGGAATCTCTATGTGTTCACTAACCTGGAAGCTTGGCAATGACTTTTTTAGATACAACACCAAAGGCACACAATCCATGAAATAAATGATAAACAGAACTTTCATTAAAATAAAAATCTTCTGCACTGTGAAAGACAATGTCAAGAGAGTGAGAAAACAAGCCACGGACTGGGAGAAAAAATTTGCAAAAGACACAGCTAATAAAAGACTGTCATCCAAATTATATGAAGAACTCTCAAAACTGAACAAGAAAACAAAAACCCTGTTTAAAAAAATGGGCCATAGACCTTAACACACGCCTCATGAAAGAGGATACAGAGATGGCAAATAAGCATACGAAAAGATGTTCCATACCCTCCACATCATATGTTACCAGGGAAATGTAAATTAAAACAACGAGACACCACTACCCACAGATACGAATGGCCAAAATCCCGAACACTGACAACCCCAAATGCTGACAAGTACGTGGAGCAACAGGAACTCTCATTCACTTCTGGTGGGAAATCAAAATGGTGCAGCCTCTTAGGAAGACAGTTTGGCAGTTCCTTACAAAACTAAACATGCTCTTATCACATCTGATTTAGCTATCATACTCTTTGGTATTCACCCAAATCAGCTGAAAGCTTATGTGTACACAAGACCCTGCACACGGATATTTATGGCATAACTGTCAAAACTTGGAAGCAACCAAGATGTCCTTCAATAGGTGAATGGATCAATAAACTGTGGTACGTCTTTATTCAGCACAAAAGGAAGTGGGTTATCAAGCCATGAAAAGACATGGAGGAACTTTAAATGCATGGTACTAAGTGAAAGAGGTCAATCTGAAAAGGCTACATACTGTATGATTCCAACTATATGACATTTTTGAAAAGGCAAAACTGTGGAAACAATAAAAAGACCAGTAGTCGGCAGGGGTTGGGGGGCAGGGATGAACAGGCAGAGCACAGAGGATTTTTAGAGCAGTGAAAATACTCTGTAATGATACCATAATGATGAATATATGTCATTATATATTCATCCAAACCCATGGAATGTATAACACCAAGAGTGAACCATAATGTGAGCTGTGGACTTTGGGTGATTATGATGTGTCAATGTAGGTTCATCAGTTGTAACAAATGTATCCTCTGGTGGGAAATGTTGAAAACGGGGGAGGATATGCACGTGTATGGGCAGAGTGTATACGGAAATCTCTGTGCCTTCCCCTCAATTTTGCTGTGAACCTTGAACTGCTCTAAAAAATAAAGTCTTACTTAAAAAATGGACATGACTATCCTTAGTAACTGAAATAATATTTTTTAGGGCCCAAAGTGACAAAAGATTTATGGACTAAGTCTGAGTGTTGTTACGGCTGCTAAGTACCAGTGGGAAAGAAAGTATTCAACTCAGTTAAGAGTGGTTACCAGGGAGAGATTATTTCATGTGTACATTTCACTGAGTTGAGACTCCTTAATCCACCCAAATAAATATATATGTTCATTTTTTTTTTATGTTCATGTTTTTTTAAATTGTGGGAACCAAAGTCCATAGTTTAGTCTCGGGGGAGTCTGACTATCTAGCCAGGCTTATAGAGCAGAACAAACAAGTGTACTAAAGGCTGCTTGGTGAGTCCATAAAACTGGAACAAAGAAGTCCCTACAAGAAAAGTGCTGCCCAGATGCTTCTGCTGACTGGTCTGGGAGTACTGTTCTCTAGCAGGTACTAGCAAACGGTTCAAGTTCCTCTCCAGCATCTCCTAACACAATGCTGCAAGATGGCATGTTTTTAGAATGGTTCAAGCCCTCATCAATAGAGATTGTTTCTGATTTCTTCTAGTGGTGGGAGAGAGCCTCAGTTAGATATTAATCTTTCTTGTAATATACAGGATATTCTGAGTGTTCACTTTCTAAGAGGTGTGTCTACATGTCTATTAGATATGCCTAAGCCAGGTATTTGCTGGCAAAAAGCAAAAGGCTAACTTTCTGGAGAGGCACCCATTCTTAACAGCTGGAATATTCTCTTTGAGGTCTTACACAGAGTGGTTCACGGTTTCCTTATGGATTGGCCTGATCAGGTCCAGATTTTCTTTTAATGGTAATACCAACATATTATTATTAAATTTTCATTTCGGTAATAGGAGCTAAGAGATGCAAAACAAGTAAACCATAATATTCCACAAAGATCACTGTCCACTGTGGCATATCTACCCTCACGACTATAATTTTCATGGAAATATCAACTCTGTGATAAATTATTAAAGCTCCTTTCCCTCCTCTGTTTACAAATCTAAGCCTTCGTCTCATCACTCACCTTTTCTTCCACTACAAGAAATTCTGTCAACAAAGTCCAGAATTATACAAACAGCTCATACAACACAACAACAACAAAAACCAAACAACCCAATCGAAAAACGTGAAGAAGACCTTAATAGACATTTCTCCAAAGAAGGCATTCAGATGGCCAGTGGGCACATGAAAAGATGCTCAACATCCCTAATAATTAGAGAAATAATAATTCTCAAATTATTAATTCACGAATCAAAACTACAATGAGATACTACCTCACACAGGTCCGAACTGTCATCCTCAAAAAGTTTACAAATAACAAATGCTGCAGAGGGTGTGGAGAAAAGGGAACCCACCTACACTGTTGGTGGGAATGTAAGTTGGTGCAGCCACTATGGAAAACAATATGGAGGTTCCTCAGAAAACTAAAAATAGTTACCATATGATCCAGCAATCCCACTCCTGGGCATATACCTGACAAAACTATAATTCAAAAAGATACACGCACCCCTATGTTCACAGAAGCACTATTCACAATAGCCAAAACATGGAAACAACCTAAATGCCCATCGACAGATGAATGGATAAAGAAGATGTGGGGTATATATATGTGTGTGTGTGTGTGTGTGTGTGTGTGTGTGTGTATATATGTATATATATGTGTGTATATATATACATATATACCCACAATGGAATACTACTCAGCCATAAAAAGAACAAAATAATGTCATTTGCAGCAACATGCATTCAACTAGAGATTATCATACTAAGTCAGAAAGAGAAAGACAAATACCTTATAATTTATATGTGGAATCTAAAATATGGCACAAATGAACCTATCTACAAAACAGAAACAGATTCACAGACATAGAGCGCAGACTTGTGGTTGCCAAGGGGGAGGCGGAGAGGGATGGACTGGGAATTTGGGGTTGGTTGATGCAAATTACTTTATTTAGAACGGATAAACAAGGTCCTACTGTATAGCACAGGGAAGTATATCCGATCTCCTGGGATAAACCATAATGGAAAAGAAGATGAAAAAAAGAATGTGTATGTGTATAAAACAGAGTCACTCTGCTGTACAGCAGAGATTGGCACAGCACTGTAAATCAACTCTACTTCAATAAAAAAAAAACAAAGGCCAGAAACAAGCACTGCCTTTCTTCCTATTCCAAATTCGGGAATAGTGTGTTGAGCACTTTTGGGAAACAAAGTGAATATAAGATTCAGAGGCATGGTTCAATTCTTGAAACTTTTGTGAACTGGTGCTTATTAACATATGAGCTAACAAAAGACCACCACATTTCCTTTTATAATCTCAAATTTAAATCTGGGCATGGTGGATTCTGGAAGTTAACATTTATTTATAACGTAATTCTTTAAAATAGAATGAATACAGAAGAGCTATGGTTGAAGCTTTACTTCCCTGGAAGCCAGGGAATAGGGCTCCTGCTGGGTTGATTCCAAAGGTAGATAAATGGTTTACACAACGTGTTTCAGGAAAAGCTCTTGTACTGAACATGCTAAATTAATTGGCATACACAAGCCAGTATAAATACATATTCTTGTATATTGGCATTACAAGCTAATATAAATACATATTCTGTCCCCTACTCCTCTCCCACACAAATGGTATGTACACTGGCCTGACCTTGCTTTTCTCACTTAATGTCTCTTAGAGATCTTTTCATATCAGAACCTAAAAAGCTACTTCATCCTTTTTTTTGTTCCTACATGCACTTTTGGGTAGCTGCATGGTATGCTATTATGTGGATAGGCTACACTTTGCTTAACAATCATTTATTGATAGATATGTAGTATTGTTAACCTGAGGCTACTGTATGCATACTGAAGGATAAAGCAAATGAGAAATTATGGGATATCCTATTTCTATCATCTCTGTGTCCTTGGAAACCCAGGATTCTCACTGTGGAAGAAGAAAGACATGTAGGTAAAGCTTTGAAATAATGACCAAACCAGTAGCAATGAACATCTTGAGTTTCGAAATCAAGTCTTCTTGGGAGAAATGGCTGATTCCAGGGACAAGAAATGTATAAAATGACCCTGGAATATCTTGTTATGAAAGCCAGGAAGGAAGCTATCAAAAACTACAAGGGTCACATCAAAAAGGACTCAGAGCTACCTTGGGTGCATAGAATCATAGATATTTTAGGACTAAAAGGGGCCAGAGAAATAATCTCATCATTAATCCACCTACTAAGCACTGCCTATCTGCCCAACACTGCACTGATTTTGCAGAGGAAAGAAAAGACACGGTGATATTATCTATGATTTCTATAACTGTGCAGTCCAATATGTTAGCCAGTAGCCACATGTAGCCATTTACATTTAAATTAATTAAGATGTAAAAAATTTTGCTTCTCAGTCTCATTCGCTGTGCTTCAAGTGCTCAATAGCCATATGTGCCTTGTCCCAGCCACGGTCACCTCCTGTCTAGGATCATCACAGTGTCCTAAGGAGTCTACAGGCTTTCATCCCTACCATTCTCAACTCCATATCCAACATGACCCTACATCTGATGTGGGCCAGATGTTACCCCTCCAACAGCTTCCCCTCCCACTCAGAGTGAAAGCCAAACTCCATACAATATACAGTCTATCTATCTGGCTCCTTGTCACCTCTCTGATCTTACGCCACTCTCTCTTCCCCTGCTCAGTCGACTCCCCACTCTTCTCCTGCCTGGACACACTCTTGCCAGCGCCCCCATGGCTCACACTCTCACCTCCTCCAGGTCTGTACTCCAACACACCTTCTTAGGGAGGCCTGCTCTGCCCATGCGAGAGTATACTGTATCCCTGACCCAAATCTGGCATTCTTTATCCCTCTTCCTCTAGCGCTTATCATACTTGACATTTTATATATTTGTTTCTTACCTGTTTTCCCCACTGAAATGTTAACTCTCTGAAGGCAAGAGCTCGGTTTTGCTCTCTTTTCTACCCGCCAGCTCTTGACATGCAGGAGCTACTCAAGTATTTATTGAATGAATGGAGGAATTTCTTCATGGGTTCATTCGTTATAGCAGACTTCATCAGTGGGTGAGTGAAGGGAAAACTCTCTGTGAAGAGTTGGTGAGGGGTAACTTTTACGAAGGGATGTTGAAAAGGAGATGACTGGTGGTTTCCACTGCCATGAAGAAACGGGTTCAATGGCTTGCAACCGAGTATAAACTTTTTAATAGAGAGGACTATTAAGTATTAATAATGCCTCTCTTCCCGCCTTTTTAAAAAAATGTGTTTGATAAACTGAGGAATGAGTACTTCTCAAATTTTAATAACTGTATGAATGACATGAGGATTTCATTAAAATGCAGGTTTTTATTCCATTGGTCTGGGGTGTGACTTGAGATTCTCCACTCCTGCCTAGTAATGTTGATGCTGCTGGTCTGTGAACCACACTTTGAGCATCAAGGAATTAGATGACTACCAGCAGCATCCTTTGGGTCCATAACTTCATAAAATGTGAGTGTTTCCTAAAAATTGAGTCCAGTTGATACAATCATAAGGTCATCACCCTAACAAGATTTATATTACACAAATAAACCCATATGTTTTCTGGTTAAAGGAATCATTTCCCAGCTACTTATAGTTTTATTTTCTGAATACTCAATCAAGTACCTCCCAGGAAAATTAAATGCTTATGATTTATTAAAGAAAATGAATTTGGCCTCTAGGAGTATTTGAGTAAGATACTTAATATTCACAAATAACATACTTCAAAATTTCTGAATTATAAATAACTCATCTCAACCAAATTCATTATATAAATATGTAATAAGGTTCCCACGCATAGGTATAACACAACATAAGCCTTACATTACCCTCTTCAGGGAATAAGGTGAAAAAGAACCACATTCAATACTTATGAAATTAGTATTTGAAGGTGAAGGAGTGTTTACAATGAGAATCTGAATGTCCATAGCATAAAGTATTTTCAGAATTTGCTGGGTATCTCAATCTGCATCCTTATTCTAGCTAGTGGAGGCACAATAGGAATTTCTTCACAGATAATAAAAAAGTCTCTGGAAGAGCCATAGAGACAGGGCGAGGGATGACTCAGCCATGGACAAGGCTCAAACCACACTGCAGGTTCCCTTGGCCAAGCCTCACGGCCTCTGCCGCGGCACATCACTGATGATCACAAAGTACATGCGATGGATCCCAGAAACTCTGCCACTGCTCACCCCAAAACCCAGCCTCTCCCCTGCTACCCTCACCAAAAGAAATGGACTCTGCAAAGAGTGGCAGTTTGGGTCACATCCTTGAGCTTTAATTGTAGGATTGGACTTCGAAAAAGCCCAAAGTTCGCATTCCTGCCCTACCAAGAAAAACCTGGGAGAAATGGCTACCAACCTGGGTTGTTAAAATCTAAGTGTAGAGAACAGATTTATATATAAACATGCACGTTTATATCATATAATCAAGATAACAGCTATCTTACACATCCTGAAAGAAAGGTAAAGTTCCCATCTCTTAAAATTTGGAAGTATTTTCAAAAATAACACTTACAAAGGCCTTTGGTAGAGATTAATCCTCAAAATTGTGTAACATAGTAACACACAATAACACAGTAACCTATAATATAATGAACTATCATGTTACGTAATTCTAGTTTGAATAAAAACGTGTAAATATCAACTTATTCCACGGACATTTGAGAATGTCCTCTGCACTGTGCTAAGCTGATTCCTTAGAATTCAAACGGGATTATTCTGGCAAATGATGCTAAGTATGGGTGACAGTGCTAGGCTTGGGCTACAAAATGTTTAAAAATGAGATTGGCCCAATTAGAGATACACCCTCTGATACAATCTGAGAAGTTACAGAAATTACTTAAATCAGTCCACTACAGGTGATTTTTCTCATCCTTGGTGCTTTGAAGATTCATAATCAGTGCCTTAGATGAAACAATTTAAAGAACCATTTAGGGAGATTAGTGATCATGTAAGGGTATCCCTGAATTTCTTGATTTTGAGAGATCTATGGACCATGTTCCCTACAGACATCAATTGTGTCCTGAGTTGACCTTCGGGCCCCTCTGCATCTCCTGAATTTCCATTACTGCAAATATTTCACTGTGCCACAGTTATTTACATATCTGTTTCTCTGAGTACAAGACAAGCTCATTAAAATCAAAAATTGTGTTCTTGTTATCTCAGAAGCCCCATAGTGCTTTGTTCGTAGAGATTTTGCATTAAATATTTATTTAATATGTGGAGAAATCTCTGAGGAGTTTTTACTTGGCCACGGTACGAAAAGAATGGAAAGAATCTTCCTCTTTTCATTTCTGAAATTTGTTTTGGTCGTCATGGTTAGATACAGAAAGGCTAAGTTTATCGGACAATTTGTGGACTATTTTGCTTTTGTTTCTGCCTTCCTAGGAATAACATTTCTTTTCAGTTCATATCTGTAATATGTATTTTAAGAGTGGAAGGGAGAAACATTAAAGTTGACACCTTTGTAGTTCCTTTAGATCAAGGAAGTTCTTGAAAGCAGATTGCCCTACAGACATGAAACCATCCTTCTCTGTCATCTTGACTTCCTCTTATTTTTCTCTTGATAGACACAAGATTAGTTTTGAGTTTTTCCTGTTTTGTTAAGTACTTCTGAATTTTTTTTTTCTTCTGAATGTTTTTTAGGCACTTTTGGAAAATTTCATACAAGTGATGGAACCTTCAAATGCACATACATACATCCAAAACTCTGCATATAATTTCAGGGGTTAACAGACTTCCAGAAGTCCACACACGGATCCTAAATGTATGAATGTGTATTCTTAACACCCCCGAAATCCATTGCTAGACTAAGGTCCAAAAGAAATGTGTGCATACATTCACCAAGAGTCATACACTAAATGTTCAGAGCATAGCCATTCACAATAGCTCACCAACCACAGAACAGACAATATTCTGTGGTATATTCCCATAATGCAACGAGAAAAAACAATTTACAACTGCACACAATGATGTGGATAAAACTCACAAACATAATATTAAATGAAGCAAGCTAGATACAGAAGGTATTACCAGGTGATTTCATCTATCTAAAGTATAAAAACAGATTATCTTTAGTTGAAGGAGTGGCTAGAAGCAAACACGAGCTTCCTTCTGGGATGGTGGTAAGGTTCTGTTTCTTGACTTGAGGGGCGTTTACCTGGGTGTGTTTCTGAAAATGTATTGAACTAAATGACGTGCATTTTTTAACATGTATATGCTAACCTTCAATAAAAGGTTAGAAGAAAACACCTGTTTCAGAGTAAGAAATTAAAGGAAAAAAGAGAATGCATGTATGTTTGTATGCTTGGAAAGCACCTGGCAAAAACGTTACCACCATCAACCTCCACAGAGGGTGGCCTTCAGGAGTAGGACACTTGGCTAGAGAGTGAGCCTCAACCACCTAGCATCTTTAGACATATTCATTCATTTAGTGATTCTGGAAAAGTTTGGGATACTGATTGCAAATGTCAAGTATCTACTAATTAAGACACCATTAACGCCATCAAAGGTAGGTAAATACATGAAAAATCAAAACAAAAAGTATTATAGTAAGTCAGACTATAATTAATGTTTTACAGCTATTTGTTTTAAATACTAGCTATACCTGGTGAAGCACACCTTCTAGAAGATCACTGTAAGTATTAATAAAATATCAGTGTGCTTTATTTATTCATATATTCCATTGTAAACACAATATGATCTCCTTCTTCTCAGATATAACACTTAAGAAGCCCAAAAAGCTGACGGTTAAGAGAATGACAAGTGGTTATCTATAACCAAATATAGGGTTCTGAAGGTATAAGTTGATTCTGTCAAAAGTCTCAGAAATTTTCACAAATTCTTTTAGGTAATGCATAAAATTCAAAATAACAGACACACATTTAATGTTACATGTTGTGGAAACTCTACAATGGATTTTTTTCTGGTTACTTTTTTAAATTGAAGTATAGTTGATGTACAATATTATATAAGTTACAGCTGTACAATATAGTGATTCATAATTTTTAAAGGTTACACTCCATTTATAGTTAAAAATATTCCCTGTGTTGTACAATATATCCTTGAAGCTTATTTTTTTTTAACATCTTTATTGGAGTATAATTGGTTACAATCGTGTGTTAGTTTCTGCTTTATAAGAAAGTGAATCAGTTATACATATACATATGTTCCCATATCTCTTCCCTCTTGCATTTCCCTCCCTCCCACCCTCCCTATCCCACCCCTCCAGGTGGTCACAAAGCACCGAGCTGATCTCCCTGTGCTATGCGGCTGCTTCCCACTAGCTATAGGTTTTATATTTGGTAGTGTATATATGTCCATGCCACTCTTAACTCCATCCCAGCTTACCTCTCTCCTTCCCCATGTCCTCAAGTCCACTCTCTAGTAGGTCTGTGTCTTTATTCCCGTCCTGAACATAGGGGTGCATGTATCTTTTCAAATTAGTGTTTTTGGTTTTTTGGATATATACCCAGGAGTGGAACTGCTGGCTCATATGGTAGTTCTTTTAGTTTTTTGAGAAACCTCCATAGTGTTTTCCACAGTTGTTGCATCAATTTACATTTCCACCAACAGTGTATGAGGGTTCCCTTTTCTCCACATCCTTGCCAACATTTGTCATTTGTGTTCTTTTTGATAGCTTTTGACAGGTGTGAGGTGATATCTCATTGTGGTTTTGATGTGCATTTTCCTGATGATCAGTGATGCTGAGCATCTCTTCAGGTGCCTGTTGGCCATCTGCATGTCTTTGGAAAAATGCCTATTCAGGTCTTCTGCTCATTTTTCAGTTGGGTTGTTTGTTTTTGAGTTGTAAGAGCTGCTTATATATATTGGATATTAACCTCTTATCGGTCATATCATTTGCAAATATTTTCTCCCATTCAGTAGGTTGTCTTTCCGTTTTGTCAGTGATTTCCTTTGCTGTGCAAAGCTTTTAAGTTTAACTAGGTCCCATTTGTACAAAGGACTTTTTAAAGTTAAGGTAACAAACAGTCAGGAAATGCATATACTTTTCCAGGTCCTCATTACCCATTTGTCAGTGTCAGCACTGATAAACGAGCAGGTAGGTTTCACAAAGTCAGACAGATGTCTGGTGCATCCATTGTCAATGGGCACAAATGGATGAAAATCATATTTAGCTGAACCCTATATACATAGGTATTTTATGGAGACAGAGGGCAAAAGTTGCTCAGGGTGACTCAAGGAAGCCTCTCCAGAAGAGGTGGGATTTGAATAAAGTCTTTAGGAGGATTTGATGGGTAGAGAGCAATCAGAATGGCACTCTAGGCTGGAGCCAAAACCACAGACAAAGGAGTTCAAGGTATTCTGAGTGCCCTAGGATTTTGGCAAAAAGTTCCCCTCACTCACTCATATTTGGAGTTATTTTCTTAGAACCAATTCCCAGAGGTAGAATACCTAGGTCATGGTTCTTGCCACAGGTTGACAAATTGTTAAGCTTGCATTGAAGGTAACTTTGGTTTTTAAAAAAAGTTTTTAAATTTATTTTTTAATACAGCAGGTTCTTATTAGTCATCAATTTTGTACACATCAGTGCATACATGTCAATCCCAATCACCCAATTCATCACACCACCCCCACCCCACCCCCGCCATTTTCCCCCTTTGGTGTCCATACGTTTGTTCTCTACATCTGTGTCTCAATTTCTGCCCTGCAAACTGGTTCATCTGTACCATGTTTCTAGGTTCCACATATATGCGTTAATATACAATATTTGTTTTTCTCTTTCTGACTTACTTCACTCTGTAAGACAGTCTCTAGATCCATCCATGTCTCAGCAAATGACCCAATTTCGCTCCTCTTTATGGCAGAATAATATTCCATTGTATACATGTACCACATCTTCTTTAACCATTCGTCTGTCGATGGGCATTTAGGTTGCTTCCATGACCTGGCTATTGTAAAAATGCTGCAATGAATATTGGGGTGCATGTGTCTTTTTGAATTATGGTTTTCTCTGTGTATATGCCCAGGAGTGGGATTGCTGGATTCTATGGTAATTTTTTGTTTTTTTTTTTTTGTTTTCCCCGGTACACGGGCCTCTCACTGCTGCGGCCTCTCCTGTCGCAGAGCACAGGCTCCGGACGCACAGGCTCCGGACGCACAGACTCAGCGGCCATGGCTCATGGGCCCAGCCGCTCCGCATCATGTGGGATCCTCCTGGACCAGGGCATGAACATTCCATTTTCATGGAATATCTTTTTCCATCCCCTCACTTTCAGTATGTGTCCCTAGGTCTGAAGTGGGTCTCTCGTAGACAACATATATATGGGTCTTGTTTTTGTATCCATTCAGCAAGCCTGTGTCTTTTGGTTGGAGCATTTAATCCATTCACATTTAAGTTCCATTCACATGTATGTTCCTATGACCATTTTCTTAATTGTTTTGGGTTTGTTTTTGTAGGTCTGAAGGTAACTTTGGATAGGACATTTCTGGATAAACTTCTGGATAAACTCTTAGAAAAATGGTCTATCATTGGCCTCTTGAATATAGCCATTGGCTTTTGTACTAAGAATAACAAATATTAATGTGGAACAAATTAATCAATTAAGACAAAAATTTCCAACAGGAAAACAAATTCATTTTCCTAAGTTTAAGATGCATGCTTTGCAAAATGCCCTAAGCCATAATTTTAATAACATAGTAACTCCCAGTTGGGAAATGTAAGATAATTACCATGAGAAAAAGAGTTCTTTATCCTTCAGTTTGAAATGGAAATCATGCACTCAGTTGACTTTTGTAGGTCTTCTGCATGTAGGTGTATTTGTCTGGAAATTTAAGATATTTTTTTTCTGCCTCAAACAACCTAGTAGGCTAAAGCTACAATAAATACAGTCTTAGTACCAATACAGGACAAGAGCATTCAAATGATTTTGATACTCTTTAGGGACTCAGGAACCTGAGAACAGCAATATAGTGGGTCTATGTTATGCAAAATTCCTATAATAGCAAAAACCTATTAATGTTCTCAAGAATTAAGCCTTTACAAAGCTCTTCAAAACAAAAATGATCAAAGGCCTAAAAGGCATATCATATAAAATATGAAAACAAGGCAGAAAAGTAGCATACTACATTAGACATCAAACTCATTTCACATCTGGCTCGTAAACCAGGTTCCCCAAACCCAGCCATCTTTTTTTTTTTTTAAACCAAGTTGCTCTGATGCAGATGATGTTTTCAATTAGATATGAAAAGTGCATATCCTGAAAGGCCAAAGAAATAAGTAGTGTGATATATTAAACTTCTAAAATTTGATTGCACTTATATTTTTCTTTATTCCCCTTTCTGTATTTTCTAATTCCCTAGAGTGTGCCTAAGAAGAAAAAAACCCAAATTTTAAGGCCTTACTATTATAAGGTATAATAAGGTATTATAAGGTATAATAAGGTATTATAAGGTATAATAAGCTGATGGAGCCTTAAGCATACTTTAGAAACGTTGCATTTCTACCTCTGGGTCGTGGTTTTTTATTCAAAGGAATTTGAAAGGCTTTAGAAATACTTGAAACATCTGCAAGTACAATGAGAAGGAATCAAATGTTATTGTGTTCTTTTATTGACTAGAAACTTAAAACTGTGGACATAATTTTGGGGGAGAAATAAGATGACGATTCTAGCTCACCCTCAGGACAGATTTTCACAGTATCTCTTCAAGAAAGGAGAAACGTTCGGCTGCATATCACAAAGCTCCAACAGCCCCTTGATTAAAGCGTTCAGCCAGACTGGGGTTAATCATTATAAGATTTGGTGATTAACAGGCTGTTTTCAGAGAAAGTACCAAGTATCTTGCTCCCATCTGTTTCAATTACATGAGGCTCCAGATTCTGGAAGGGTTGGGTCTGCAGCCATGAAACAGAAACAGCCTAAGTGGAGGAAGGTAGTCACTATCTGAGGTAGTGGTGCTACACCCCTCTCTGGGCACCCACCCAAGATAATAACACTCCACTGCTTACCTATTTTCTTGTCTCTACCTCTATCTGGCACTGGAAACACTACAAATCTCTGCTTTGTGCAGCTTAAAAATTTAAAAAAATGACAGGCTGCATTTTAAAGTAAACCTCCTTTCCAAATAAAGAGTAAACTTTTAATATGTTAGTGTCTTACTGCTTAAAACCTGAAAAATTTTGAGAACCAAAAATTTCATTCTTTTTACACAGTGGGGTTCTCTCCAGAATGCAGGTGAGGGTGTAGTACCACGAATGGGGAGGAAGGTGAAGGAGACAGCTTCAGATGTTCATGTTTTGGCTAGAAGTGAGGGAAGCACTTCTCCATGCGATTTAATCTTTGTATTAAAATATCTTATTTCAAAACTTTGCAAGTAAAATGCCCTGGATGATTCGCTACACCTGAAAACACCATAAATAAATGGTCTGTTATCAGTTGGTAACATCATTGCTTTTTCTGACTTATTCTATCATTAGGAGTTTACACCTCAGTGATCTTACCGTATCTTTAAAGAAGGAACATGTGGGATTCTTTATGAAGATACAGAGCAGAGAAAACTCTAAGACTACATAGTTCTTATAAAAACTGTTCTCAGAATATCAAAGCACACACAAACTGGAGTGAAGGACAAGATAGTGAAAGTGGTTTTCCTGTCTGATTTGGGTTGTCGGGTAGGGGAAGTTGTTCCCTTCTTTCCTCATCTCATATGTTTAAGGTGCTTCAGAATAGGATTCCAGAAAAGAAGAGGAAGAAGGAAGGTTTGCAAATTCATCCTATAAGGGACTATTCTGGTCTCAGGAGAGGATAAGAACAAATATTTATTAAGTGCTGTATGCTAAGTGGTTCACATGGTTTATCTTACTGAACACTCACAACAACCCTTTGATGAGGTACTTGTATTATTCCCATTTCACAGATGAGGAAACTGAGACTACAGAAGGTCAAGTCTCCTATCTTGGGTCACATGGCTGGCAGGTGGCAGCTTTGGTACCTGAATCCTCTAGTTAACCCCAACGCTATTCTGCCTTCTATGGATAATGTCCTTGTCCTTCTTTCCTCTGGAGTAAGGCTCATTTTTAAAAAGAGCCAATCTGATCATGCCGTTTTTCTATTTAAAACCCTTCAGTAGTTTCCCATTCTTCTTGGAACAAATCCAAACTTCTTAACACTATTCAAAAGGCTCTTCATAATTTCACCCCTGCCTACCTCTCCAGCCTCATTTTCCATTCTCCTTCTTTTTGCTCAGAATGTTTTCCAGTCCCTCAAATATGCCAAACTCTTTTGTTTTACAGATTTTGCCCAATCTGTTCCCTCTGCTTATAACATGTATTCCTCTCCCTTTTCCTGATGTCCTCATCCTTCAAGTCTCAGCAAAATGTACCAGGCTCTAGCATCTGTTGCTAGAGCTGCAATGTCCAATATGCTAGCCACTAGCCAGATGTGACCATGGAGCACTTGAAATGTGGCTAGTCTGAATTGAGATGTGGGAAATACATGCTGGAGTCTGAAGATGAAGTACAAGAATAAAAAAAGTAAAATATATTGGTAATAATGTATTATATTGGTAATATGTTGAAATGGGAATATTTTAGATTTATTGGGCTAAATAAATTATTAAAATTAATCTTACCTTTTTCTTTTTACTTTTTAAAATGTAGAAAAGTTTAGAATTACATACGTGACTCATATGTCTATGTGCCAGTGCCGCTTTAGGGCATCCTGCACTTCCTTTAGTAGCACAGGGTACAGTTGTAATTACTTGTTTACTATCTGACATTTTTACCAGACTATAAGGTCTAACAGGGAGGGCCATGTTTGTTTTATTCCCCCTGGTGCCCCAGTGCCAACCACAGCAGCTGGCATAGCGTACTTAAATTGAACTGTTGAAATAACGAAGGCTAAAAAAAAAGGAGGGACCAGTTGGAAAAAGGAAAGTAGCAAAAATACTATCTTCTTTAGCACAAAATGTGAATGTGGTCCTTAAATCTTGATGTTAGAAAGAGGGAAAGAAGATGGTGGTTATGAGTTTGGGCTAACAGAATTAAAAAATATATTAGAGATATAAATGAGGCAAATTAACTTGTTTATGATCAAAAGAATAAAACATTTGTTGAATGCACACTGTGTGCCACGTACCGTGCTGTGAAAACTTTATACGCGTGTTCTAATTTAAACCTCACAACAAACTTAGGAGGTAGGTGCTATTGTTATCAACCCATTTTTTAGATGATGAACCTGAGTCTTAGAGAGGTTAAGTAAATTGCTCAAGGCCACATAACTAGGATGTGGCAGAGCCAGCATCTGAACTCAAGTAGTCTGGTTCCAGCCTCCTTGTCTGTTTACTCCTCTGGTATATTTCCATAATACAGCTTCCACAGGCGTATAAAGAGAAATCTCTGCCCGTAAACACAGTTTCTACCCTAGCTCTCCTAATCCTTTATTTTTCATAAGCCTCAATAATACTTATAACCAAAAAAGCATTTTGTCAAGTGCTTATTTTTGTCAGACAAGGCAATAAGAACTTTCCATGGATTATTTACTTTCCACAATAACTTCATGAGGTGGACACTTTTCTTCTTTATTTTAAAGAAAACTAAAGAATAGAGAAGTTAGAAACAACCAAAATATGCAACATTATACAAATGGTTAAAAATAAGTGATGATGTATCAGAATTGGGGGATATTTTGTAGCCATTACAAATAATGTTTCATGGAAGAGTTAAAATACGTGGTAAAAATGATTATACTAAAAATCTAATAGCAAGGACATCCTTTCTCACTCCTACTCAACATCATAGTGGGAATCCTAGTTAGTGCAATAAGAAAAATAAATAAAAGTTACTCAGGTTGGAGAGAAAGAAATAAAAGTCTTTATTTGCAGACAGCATGATTGTTCTATGCAGAAAATCACAAAGAATCTACAAAAGAACTCCTAGAACTAATAAGTGAGTATAGCAAGATCATAGGATATAAGGTCATAAATAAATAACAACTGCTTTTCTATATACCAGTAATAAACAATTGGAATTTGAAATGTAAAAAATACCTCTTACAATAGCAACAAAAGAAAATTGAAATACTTAGGCATAAATCTAACACAATATGTACAGGATATGTATGCAGAAAACTACAAAACATGAGCGAAAGAAATCAAAGAAGATCTAAATAAGTGGAGAAATATTCCATGTTCATGGATTGGAAGAAGAAACAGATTCTTTGAACAGACCAATCGGTAGAAGTGAAATGGAATCTGTAAAAATAACAAAACCTCTCTGCACACAAAAGTCCAGAACCAGATGGTTTCACTGGGGAATGCTACCAAACATACAAAGAAGAACTTATACCAATCCTTCTCAAACTCTTCCAAAAGACTGAAGCAGAGGGAACACTCCCAAAGTCATTCTACAAAGCCACCATTACCCTGATACCAAAACCAGACAAAGACACTACCAAAAACAGAAAAATCCTCAACAAAATATTGGCAAACTGAATCCAACAACACACAGAGGGATCATACACAATGATCAGGTTGGATTCATCACAAGGATGGGTCACAAGGATGGTTCAACATACATAAGTCAATTACACCACATCAACAAAAGAAAAGACAAAAATGACACAATCATCTGAAGAGGTGCAGAAAAACCATTTGATAAAATTCAACGTCCACTTATGATAAAAACTCTCACCAAAATAGGTATAGAGGGAACATCTCAATATAATAAAAGTTATTTATGACAAACCCATAGCCAGCCAGCATAATACTCAGCGGTGAAAAGCTGTAAGCCTTCCTACTAAAATCTGGAACAAGACAAGGATGCCTACTCTCAACACGTCTATTCAACATAGTTTTGGAAGTCCTAGCCATAGCAATCAGACAAGAAAAAGAAAGAAAAAGCATACAAATTGGAAGGGAAGAGGTAAAATTGTCATTATATGCAGATGACATGATACTCTATACAGAAAACCCTAAAAACTCCACACAAAAACTATGAGAAGTGATAAATGAATTCAGCAAGGTAGCAGGATAGAAGATTAACATACAGAAATCAGTTGCATTTCTTTACACTAATAATGAAATATCAGAAAGAGAAAATAAAAAAAAAAATCCCTTTTAAAATCATATCAAACAGATGTAGAGAACAAACATATGGACACCAAGGAGGGAAAGTGGCGGGGTGGTGGTGGTGCTGGTAGTGTGATGAATTGGGAGATTGGGATTGACATGTATACACTAATATATATAAAATGGATAACTAATAAGAACCTGCTGTATAAAAAAATAAATAAAATAAAATTCAAAAATTAAAAAAAAATCACAACAAAAAAATACCTAGGAATAAACCTGACCAAGGAGGTGAAAGAATTATATGCCGAAAACTATAAAACATTGATAAAGGAAACTGAAGATGATTCAAAGAAATGGAAAGATATTCCATGCTCTTGGGTGGAAGAATTAATACTGTTAAAATGGCCATACTACCCAGAGCAATCTACAGATTTAATGCAATCCCTATCAAATTACCCATGGAATTTTTCACAGAACTAGAACAAATAATCCTAAAATTTATATGAAACCACAAAAGACCCAGAATTGCCAAAGCAATCCTGAGGAAAAAGAACCAAGCTGGAGACATACCCCTCCCAGACTTCAGATAATACTACAAAACTACAGTAATGAAAACAGCATGGTATTGGCACAAAAACAGACATATGGATCAATGGAACAGAATACAGGGCGTAGAAATAAACCCACACACCCACGGTCAATTAATCTTTGACAAAGAAGGCAAGAATATACAATGGAGAAAAGACAGTCTCTTCAGCAAGTGGTGTTGGGAAAGTTGGACAGCCACATGTACATCAATGAAATTAGAACACTCCCTCATACCACACACAAAAATAAACTCAAAATGGCTTAAAAACTTAAAGACATGACACCAGAAAACTCCTAGAAGAGAACATAGGAAAAACATTCTCTGACATAAATTGCAGCAATGTTTTCTTAGGTCAGTCTCCCAAAGCAAAAGAAATAAAAGCAAAAATAAACAAAGAGGACCTAAATCAAATTTATAAGCTTTTGCACAGCAAAGGAAATTGTAAACAAAACGAAGACAACCTATGGACTGGGAGAAAATATTTGCTAACAATGCAACCAAGAAGGGCTTAATTTCCAAAACACACAAACAGCTCAAACAACTCAATACCAAAAACCAAATAACCCAATCAAAAAATGGGCAGAAGACCTAAATAGACATTTCTCCAATCAAGGCATACAGGTGGACAAGAGGCACATGAAAAGATGCTCATCATCACTAATTATTACAGAAATGTAAATCAAAAACTACAATAAGGTATCACCTCACACTGGTCAGAATGGCAACAATCAAAAAGTCTACAAACAATAAATGCTGAGAGGGTGTGGAGAAAAGGGAACCCTCCTACACTGTTGGTGGGAATGTAAATTGCTACTGCCACTATGGAGAACAGTATGGAGGTTCCTTAAAAAGCTACAAATAGAGCTACCATCTGATCCAGCAATTCCACTCTTGGGCAGGTATCTGGAAAAGACGAAAACTCTAATTAGAAAAGATATATGCACCCCAATGTTCATCGAAGCACTGTTTACAATAGCCAAGACATGGAAGCAACCTAAATGTCCATCAACAGATGAATGGATAAAGCAGATGTGGTACCTATATAAAATGGATATTACTCAGCCATAAAACTGAATGAAATAATGTCATTTGCAACAACATGGATGGACCTAGAGATTATCATACTAAATGAAGTAAGTCATACAAAGACAAATATCATATGATATCACTTATTTGTGGAATCTAAAAAAGGATACAAATGACCTTATCTACAAAACAGAAACAGACTCTCAGACATAGAAAACAATCCTATGATTACCAAAAGGGAAGGGGGATGGGATAAGTCAGGAGTTAGGGATTAACAGATACAAACTACTATATATTTAATATATAAACAACAAGGACCTATTGTATAGCACAGAGAACTATATTCAATAACTTGTAATAACCTATAATGGAAAAGAATATATGTGTACATATGTACCTATAGATACATATATATATATCTAACTGAATTACTTTACTGTACACTTGAAACTAACACATTATAAATTAACTATACTTCAATTTAAAAAGCTTGAAAAAATACAATGGGCAAAAGATCTTAACAGATGTCTCAACAAAGAAGATATACAGATGGCAAACAGCATATGAAGAGTTGCTCAACATCATTTGTCAGGAGGAAAATGAAAATCAAAACAAGAATGAGATACCACTACATTCCTATATTAGAATGGCTAAAATACAGAAAACAGACAATACCAATTGCTGGTGAAGATGCAGAGCAAAGTAACTATCATCCATTGTTAGTGGGGATGCAAAATGGTACAGCTGCTTTGGAAGACAGTTTGGCAGTTTCTTACAAAGCTAAATATAGTCTGACAGTACAATCCAGCAATTGCACTCTTAAGTATTTACCCAACTGATTTGAAAATTTATGTTCACACAAAATCTGCTCACACATGTTTATGACAGTTTTATTTATAACTGCCAAGAAATGGAAGCAACGAAGGTGTCCTTCAATAGGAGAATAAACAAACTGTGGTACGTCTATACAATGGAATGCTATTCAGTGATAAAACAAATGCTCAAGCCATGCAAAACACTGAATCTTAAATGTACATTTCTAAGTGAAAGAAGCCAGCCTACATACTATTTATTTGACTTTCTGAAAAAGGCAGAATTATAGAGAGAAAAAAACCAGTGGTTGCCAGGGCTTCAGATAAGGATGGATAGGTGAAACACAGACAAATTTTTAGGACAGTGAAACTGTTCTGTGATACTGTAAAGGTGGATACATGATATTATGCATTTGTCAAAATGCACAGAACTTAGCACCTGGAGTGAAAGTTAATATATGAAGATTAAAACTATGATTTAGGAGGTTAGGGATCCCAGGATGGAATGCAGACTGTGACAAAAGAATTTGATTGTATTACAAATGTATGAAATAACCTCCATGGAGGGAGTAGGGTGAGGGAGGTAGGGAAGGTGCTGACTTAGATAGTTTTAGAAATGAGCAGTCTGTAAGACTAAAGGCAAAACACTATACATAAGTACTCCATTCTAACTGATAAAGTTTGTTTCTCATAGGGGTACAGGTAATCAAAACCACGATACATACATGCTGGAATTAGACAATTAAATAGATGACAGATGGTACAAGTCAAATTTCTCAATGTTAGAGTGAGAAGTTTCAAACAAGCAAGAAGAAAAGGCTAGAATGATCCATTTGGTAGTGGATTACAGTTAGAGGAATCGGTATGAACTCATACTTGGCTAAATATAGATACAGATAGATGTGTGTATATATATATGTATTTATAGATATGCATTATGCACAAGTTAGTATACCCACATATATTTCCTTGCTCTTTTAGCTGAGAGGGCTTAGAAGCAATAACATCTCAGTAGTAACAAGCACACATACCACCCAGATCTTGGTTTCTAATACCAAGATCTTCGATAAAAGGAACAAAGGATCCTTGACAAAATGGCTACTGCTAAGATGGGGACAGGGAATATACAAGCATCTAGTTGTGTCAAAAAATGTCCAAAAATATAAACCAAAACGAAACACGATTATGGAATATATCAATGAAACACAGGAGCCAACTTAAAGAGCTACCAGTGGCCAATGCTGGAACAACTTGACTAAGAAAACAAATAATATTGGCTTACAACTCAAAATATAAAATAAATACCTTTGAGTCTATGCTGATATGAAAAACAGTTGAATAAATAAATAAATAAATAAATGTGGTAGAAGAGACAATCTCCCATGAGAAGAATTTCAAATGATTTATGTAGATATCTGCTATCAAGGAGGTAGAGCATAACTCCCTTCTCAAGTGTGGGCTGTGCACAGTGACTTCCTCTCAAAGAGTTCAGTCTGGAAAGGGGATGACTTTACAGTAGAGAAACTTGGAAAATACTACCTTAACCAAATAATCAAAGTCAATGTTAACAACGATAAATCACCTTGACAGTATATATTCTTGATATGGTGTGATGAAAATGGTACATCTGTTGTCTTTCCCAGAAAACCTATAATCTGAGTCTGATCTTGAAAAAATATCAGACAAATCACAAGTGAGGAACATTCTCCTAAAGACCTGACCAGTATCCCTCAAATTGTCCAGTTCGTCAACAACAAGGAAAGTCTGAGGAACTGGAACAACCAAAGGAGTCTAAGGAGACAGGACCACTAAATATGAAGTGATATCCTGGAAGGGGTGCAGGAACAGAAAAAGGATACTACGTAAAAACAAAGGAAGTCTGAATAAACAATAGACTTTCGTTACTAATAATGCATCAATACTGGCTCATAAAAATGCTAGAAGATAAAAATTGTCAATTCATAATTCTCTATCCTTTAAAATATCCTCTAGGAATGAAGGTAAAAGAAAGACCTTCTCAAACGAAGAAAAGCGTTGGTGAATTTGTAGCCAGCAGACCCGTTTTACGAGAATTTCTAGAGGAAGTTCTTCGGTCAGAGAGGAAATGATACCAGTCAGAAACTGAGAACATCAGAAATGAAGGAAGAACAACAGCAACGTAACCAAAAATAATTCCAAAAATGGGAAGGGGATGAAGTGAAAACTGACTTTAAAAGATATTGATGGCTGTTTGAAAAAAAAAAATTATTGCAGAGGAAATTCATTCTCCAATATGGTTGGGACAATATTAAAGTCCTTTCAAAAACTTCACTGAAAAGATAGGATGTGAAACTATACATACAGTGTAAACTAAAATTTGTTTCTATGTATTAAATATAGAAACACTCAGAGCTCTGGGTGGTGGCATTTTAGGAGATGTTAAAAAACAGTTTTATATGTTTCCAAATATTCAACAGAAGTACTATTACACTTATTATCAGGGAAAGATAACCATGATTTAAAAATCCACTGTCTTGCTGGACTTCGTCTTAGACTCTTGGCATAAACATTTCCCTTTAGGCACACAATATAAGCTTCAATGACTCATCTGAATGTAAATTTGGCTCACAGACTTTAAACCAAATAGATAAAAAAGAATTCCTGTAATATCCTAGGACACATAGGCTTGCTGCTATCATCTACTGGCTCAGAACCCACATCTAAGTATCTCAAAAGACTTAACAAGATCAAATCTTGTTAATTTCCACATCATTCGTGTTAAGAAGACAGTGAAAAAGAAATTATGACTCTGATTGAAGGGAATGCATGTAGTTTTTAAAGCACAATGCTTAGGGCAATCAAAGCTGTTGCAAAATGTGATGTCAACATTATTCTCCTAACTGCTTCTGTCCTATTTCTTCATAAACAAGGGATGAAGACTAACCCCCAAATGTGATATTGATTGCATTATGCTGTTATCTGAGTACACCAGAGGAGGGAGACTGATATTTCAGAAGTCAGCTGAATGTGCGTCACCGGGGAGGAATAGTGAACAGCTACTATTTCCTGTCCTGCCTTCTTCCAGGGCCAGACCTCCCCACTGTCAGAGCTGAGCCCACAGTGGTATCTCACCCACACTGACTCAGAATTGGGGTAGAGGGACCACAGGACCTACACTAGACCAGTCCGTGTCCTTCCCCAAGGTTTTCTAACAGTAGCTGCTGGGGAAAAACCAGGAATAGTTGGTGACCATGTTTCCAGGCTTGGGGAGAGGTGGAAGTAGAGCCCTTGGCCTCTATTAGCCCAAGGCCAGCGCCACACCAGCTCTTCCTGTGGACTTTGCCTTTGAACTGGCTTAAAATGGGTTTCTGCCCCCTGTATCCTCCATAGTTTGGAGTTATACAGTAACTTAGTAACTGCATTCTTTTGAATCAGGAAAACATCAGGGGTGGTGAATAATGAAACTTTCTTTTTTCAGAAATCCTTTGGGTTCAAGTGACGTGGCTCTTACAATGTGTGAGGTATTTTGGCACTTAAGTCCAGTCTCTCTCAGTACCACATTCTGATATAATTATCCGTTTAACCAGTCTCTGTCCTAGGCTGTTTAAGCTGTTAGGCTGTTTGCTCTTTGAAGTCAAGAATTCGTTTTATTGGACTTTGTAGCTCCAGAACCAAAGTTTGTATCTGCACGGCACATAGTGGGCACTTAATACATGTCAGTTGATTTTAAAAGAATTAAATATAATCATTTTTCTCCTATTATGGAATTACTTCACTCCTTCAAACTTAATTGGAAATTTGTGGCTTGGCTGGAAAACTTAATTTATTTAAGAAAAAGAGGGTTATTAACCCATTTAGTAGGATAAGACACTATAAAGAGAATGATTAAACTAATTAAGAAAACAAATTGTTTCAAGCAGGTCATAGCCATTTAAATCATATAGAAATAATTTGTGGGCTAAGTTACAAATAATGTGCCTCTACCTATTCATCCTAGGTCCCTGAGGATTCTATTAAGTCACACTTTGTTAGCTTGATTCATTTACTATTTCTACCTGAAATATTCTATAAATCAACTTTTCATTAACCTTTTATTTGAAAGGTGATACCTGCAGTTATACACAAAATTTGCTCACAAACATAAATTCTCTTAAAATCTACAAAATATAACAGAAGGGGGGAGCCAAACCTAATAAAATTCTTGCTTATTTTTGTCTTGTATTTAATTCTTTCAGAAACATTCTAATTTTTTTCATGCCCCAGGCATATACTACTCAGTATAAATACCTAAAATCAAATCTCATTACCACTCTCTAATCTAATGTTTATTATCATTAACGATTGACTGGACGGGGTACAGTACAAAAGCCTACTCATACCTCATTCCTGGATACTGTCTAGTATAACGACCTTCAAACTAGGTGTCCAAATTCACTTCATCCTCAGTCTTCCCTTTCTTAGCTGTTGGAGCTGTATCCTTCTGCGTGATTGGGCCAAGAACCCTTAAGTTGTCCTTGACTTCTCTCCTTCTCTCTCACCTCACATTTAATTCATCAGAAGATCCTAGGACTCCATTTTCAAAATCCACCCAGAATGCAACACTTTCCACAGCCTCCAGTGTGACTACAATATCTCTCTCTCCCCATTAGCTGCTCAGGAGTCAGAGTTTAGTGACATTGCTATGTCAAACTATTTCCATTCTCATCTGCTGATTTATGTGAACAAGCTTTTCCAGTGCTTACATATCTAAAAACCAAGAAGTGGAGAACTGATGTTAACCCCCTGCTGCCTACAGATAACAAATTCATTTTTAAAAAGCACCCAAGTCATTCAATGATGCCTTTACAGTTATAATTTAATATTTAATAATTATTTCTAAATATATATAAAATATTTATTTTGTTTTGACAATTGTATACTACTACTAACTATCATTCAACTCAGAAGAAAAATTTTAAAGGAAACTTACGGTCATTAGAAATTTTAAAACATTAAGATTTAAATATATACTTATTTTTGATACATGAAAGTATAAGAGTGTGATCAATTAGAGACTTTCAATCGTAAAAATACATTACAACTTGGAGGTGCCACGTTAACCCTGCCCAGCTCACATTTGGACACTTAACACGAAGGAAGATTATCTTCCGTTTTATTTAAGACACTTATGTTTGGGTCTTTGTTACTGTAGCTAAATCTGTATATTGACTAATACATTGTCGTAATTTAAAAGTAATCAGGTCTGGACAAAGATTCATTACAATAGGATAAAATTCTATGTGGCAAATAGAATGGGAATATAGTTTAAAGGAGAAAAAGAAGTAATATAACATTGCCAACTGTCACAGAAGAGTTTATTCATATATTTTTAAAATGATGAGTAACAAAATATTTCCCATAATGTCCAACTCTGGGCTAATACACAGTAAGCATTCTATAAAAACTTGCTAGTTAATAGAATCACTTCTTGGGGAAAGCTGTTTGACTTACAGGATTGGGACTTAATATCTTTCTATGGACTTGCAGATCAGATGCCCCTTCATTTAGTAAAGTGAAATTATCAACAACATATTAGATTGGAAGATATATGAATGGATAAATGAATGAATGAATGAATGAATGAGTTGGATATTTTGGATAATTCAGAGGTTCCCAAGTACCAGTCATCTTACAAAAGAAAATAAAATTTATTATTAATATTTCCACTTTCATCCAAACATTTTGCGCCATGTAACTAAAAACTTCAGCTGTAAGGTTAGACATGTAGAAACACTGGAATGGCCACCAGAGGGAGCCCAAGTGTTTTTCTGAACATACCAGACACCAAAAAGAAAACATAAAGCTGGGGGAACAGGGGACGGGTGTGTGTAGCGGAAGGGACCATTACCGGTTTCAGTCACAAGAATATCTTGTTGAATGACACAGCCATTTTTGCAATATGTTACAAATTCCTTTACTAGGTAGTTGTACATTGCAATGCTTTGAAAATTTAAATAGAAGAATTTGTTAATATAATATTAAAAAAGCTCACATACCCTAAAACTAGAAGGTGCAGGGTGGACTGCCATGATGACATCCATGATTCTCTGCTGGGCCCCCAAACGAGCCAGGTGCCTTCTCCAGCTTATCTTCTTTACTCTCTTACAGCTCTTACTCTCTACCCCATCCGTCTTTGTAGTCAACTTTGGGTGTGGTTTCCTCACTTTGTCTGGGATTGGGCTATCAAATTACAGCACCAAATCAGTGCTTGGTGTGACTTGGGAATTGTTCATTCTCTTAGCTGAGCTAAGTTACAAGGACATTAAGATGAATGACTTTTCATTTGGCATCTTGCTGTCTTCCCAGAATTGAGCACGGGACCAAGTCCTAATAGGACGCAAGCTTTTATAAGGTTTCCCAGACCCAATCTCCTCCTAAACCAGAACCTCCTGGACAGCCTCAGAGATCCCCAGTCTAGGATAATATCCCTGGACTGAGGTTACCAACAAGGGTGTGATCTCCTTTGGAATGAAGCTCCAGGGAAGCTTAATGTAGTGTTTTATGTTTGGGAGCAGTGTAAAGTTTGGGAATTTCCCCCCTGCTTTACCTTATTTGATCTCCTAACAATCCTTTTGCTGTGGTTCACTGGGGAAATCACCATTTTATCGATGAGGAAACTGAGGGTCAGAGCGCTAAGACTTGTTCAGTGTTGCTGGCTATTAAGTGTCAGGGACAGAAGCTGATGCACCTCTGGGGACACAGACTATAACAATGAATATGTATTGAATCCAGTCATATTAGTATATTCTGAGACAGAAATAAAATTCTCATCTTCCTTTTCTGTCAAATTACGAATAGGTAGAAAGTCGGACGGAAGTGAATTTAATGGCTTAGCACCTGTTTTACGGGGTATTTTCACAGTATGTTTTCCTAAGTTTCTTTTTCGTGTCCGGATGGGATAATTTTATCATGTATGCAAATAAATGAGCAGAAACCAGATTAAATTCCACAAGGTTAGGTCCTCTGCTGAATGCTGCTAGCTTTAACATGTTGATTAAAGCCTTGACTATGGAATCAAAAGCATTCTTATTAAATTTGACAATGACACCCAGTTGGGTGGGGTGGCTGGCACTTAGGAAAACTGGAATGAAATTTAAAATAACCTTGACAAATGGAAAAGGAAAAAGAGGTCAAAATTCAATAGAAAGCTTTGCAGAGTGATTCATTCAAGAGAAGGGGGAAAAAAAACAAAGGAGAACCACAGAAATCAGAGAGCACTGACTGGGCAATTATAGCAGAAAAGGAGCTGGAGATCAGAGTGAACAATAGGCTTCAAAGGCATCAGCTCCAGATCTGTCATTTTTAAAAGGAAGGCATGATATTGGGATGTACAAATAGGGGGAAATTCAAGCTAATTCCCCATCTGCATTCAAAACAGATCAACCTTTAGTTAACGAAAAAAAAAGGGTGTTTTGTTGGAACCCTGAAATGCCTGATGCTTAGAAGTCAGATTTTGACAACTTTGCAAGGGCTCCTAGCAAGTAGAGTCCAAAATAATGAAAAGTTTTTTATTTTGAAAGGTTTTGAAAAGCTCTGGTACTCTGTTCCTTTGTTCATGCATCGTTCTCCTTTTCCCTTCCACCTGGGTAACATCTACGTTCCATCAAAAGCGCACAGAGGCATTTCCTCCTCTTCCGGGAGGGCTTCTCTGAGCCCCTCCCCTTCTCCTGAGAACCACACAGCCCCATGTGTGCCTCCTGAGAGTATGTAGGGGTGCCAGCACTGGCACTTGGCCTGCCTCATCTCACTAATCCTCCTGGCAGGCCCCTCGGCTTCCACCGCTATGCCACTACTCCCACACTACTGTTACTCTTACCCCGTAGCTGGGGAAACAGAGGAGTAAGAGGTTAACTAACTTGTCCACCTTCACATGGTTAGTAAGCGGCAGAGCTGGACTTAACTCAAGCCCGCAGAGCCTCTAAGGCCACACGGTCATGCCACGGCCTCCAGACCACACGTGCCACAGCGCTGCAGTGTGCTGGCTTGTGTTCACACGTCTGCTTCCATCCCCGGCTGCAACTCCCTGAAGGTGCTACACTATTTTCATGGCTCCACGTGGCGCCTGGGATCCATCAATACATATGCATTCGATTAAAGGTTTTCAAGCAACTAGACAGCACATTCTACGGGTACTTCTGAATCATTCTTTGACTGAAGGAAAACAGAAAATAAAACAAAGCTGGAGAGAACTTGAACATTTATAAAAACTGGCAATAAGAATTCTGAACAAAGCCTGATCATATTACAAAAAGTTGGTGTTACGATTTTCTTTTCTGGAAATTCTAAAGAATGAAAATGGTTAAATATAAATTTATATATACATCTGCATGTGTCCATACATGTACACATGGGTGTGTATATGTGCATCTATCTATAATGTAATTTTACCGAAAGGTAAAGAGAACAACTATAGAATATTTTAATATCTATGGACTCAGGGCGGTCTTGACACCGAATTATTAGAAAAGAATCCAAATCCTAAATGACATGTAATCACTGGATTAATTTATCCAGTCTAAGAACACTACAATTTTCTCTCCTAAACCTAAGATGTATTTTGCAAATAATTTGGTTTCAATTTGTCAAAACAAGGACAATAAACATTCAAACACATCAAACATAAACGATACTATATATTTTATTCCTACAGTCAATCAAGATAACATGCTAGCAGCGCCAAGTGACTGGTGATGAACATAATTGCCTGCAGCACAGAACAAAATATTTCTGAAGACAGCAGTGTACTCTCCCATAACTCTGGAATCAGCAGTGTAGTGTCTTACTATCAACATGACATTAAGTTCCTGGCCCTGCTGAGAGTGGAACTAATTCTCAGCAGGAATGCCAATAGTGAACAGCCTCACCTCAAGGCCGTGGCATTTGTTAAAGTGAGAGCAGGGAGAGGCTGCTGGCTAGAGAGACTGGGGAATATCATTTCTTTTATGATTATTATTTTTAACCATTAAACACTACCCAGGTTCTCTGTGATATCTTGCCCAAGTCAAATTCTGACTACAGAAAACACTGAGAACATATTCAAAGCAAGGTTATGTGGTTAACTCAGCGGCAGCCCTAGATCAGCATGGCAGCAATACTCAAAGGCTCTCCTCCTAAAAATGTAGAGACACTGACATTAGAACACTGAATCAGTCACCAACATTAGAACACTGAATCAGTCACCAAATATAATTTGTAATATTATAAAAATAACTCTAAAATATATTTGCGAACCACCACCCCAATACACCCCGATAGGTGCCCTTTCGTCAAGCAAACTCACGGCTTGCGGGGCCTGCGAACACTGCCGAAGAACATTCAGAGGCAACAAACACATGGCATAATTGACAACAGAAGGTCAGATGTTCAGAGAGTTCCCTGCACTTACTATTTACTATGTAGATGAAGGTCAAGCACACATCATCGTAAAAATTCAATCAGAAACAGAAACAGACTTACAGATATAAAAAACAAACTTAAGGTTACCAGAGGGGGAACGTGGCGGGGAGGGATAAATCAGGGGCTTGGGATGAACGTACACACACTACTATATATAAGACAGATAACCAACAAGGACCTACTGTATCGCACAGGGAGCTCTACTCAATATTCAGTGATAACCGATAGAAGAATCTAAACAAGAATGAATATATGTATATTTATAACTGAGTCACTTTGCTGTATACCTGAAACTAACACAGCTTTGTAAATCAACTATGCTCCAATAAAATTTTTAAAAGAGAGAAAAAAAATTCAATCAGTATGCCACTGCAGAAGCTAGAGAGAGATGGCACAGGCCAGCTTTTATATGAGGAGAGGAAGGGATGGAATAAAAAGCAGAAAGAAATTCAGCAAGGGTCTCTTGCCCCATAAAATGCATAATTCACAAACGTAAAAACAAACATTTCTTCAGAGACCAAGAGTTGAAGTTGTCCTTGGCACCATCGACATTAACAGGCTGTTTTTTCCCGGGAGGTGGGGCAAAGTCAGTCTTGGCTTGCTGAGCTACACGTTCTAATGGGCCAGCTAAGGAATGAGTATTTACACGCTACAAACGCGTAATTTCGGGCCAGCAACACTGCTAAATCTAATCTTCTCTTGGGTGATAAGCAACTTGTCCTTCAAATGAAAACGAGCAGCTCAGGATTTTCTGCCTTCAAGCGTTTGGTTGGTTTGCTCTCCTGTGTAGAGCTTCGTACCCTCAGCCAGTCACATGTGTGTTGCTTCGGTGTGGTGACGGTGCTGGTTAAAACATTCTCACCCTAGACCAGAGGGAAATGGCTGCTGGGGTAAAGCTGTGAACGCTGGCCAGGATGTCCCAATCAGCTCTGGACGCCTACCAGTCACGTTTTAAAGTAGGATTTTAAAAACTGTGTTCCAACATAAACTGTTGGTTTGAATTCAATTTGAAAGCTGGAGTTGAAAGGTTTTACCGAGTTTTATGGAGTTTTCTAGTTTTTTTTTTTTTTTTTTTAATATTTTAAGTCTCTATAAGGATACACAATTTCCTTTTTCTTCATCTGACCCAGAATCATAGCCAACCTACAATGGTAAAATAAGACATCATCATTTAATTGGTGGAAAATATTCTAATCTGTTTTCTCTAACCTTGAAAAAGAGCAACAATAGGGATAAATGTTACTATAGTCCCTAAAAATTCCTAAAATTGCTAACCTATTGACCCTAGTAATTACTTATTATTGCTCTCTCCTTAATGAGAATTTTCACAAAGCCTGTAAACCATGTCCTTACCATTTGCCATTTAAAACCTTATGTCTTTATAATAATTTCCAAAAATTATTCTTCATATAAATAACCCATGATTTTTTAAAAGTTTGGGAAGATTTAAGTAATCTTAAAAGGAGACCAACCAACTAGCTTTACAAAACCCCCAGTCTTGCTTGTTATTAGCATCTAGCATCAGCTCTTCCAGTGCTTGGGAAACCTCTGGGCTCTGAGTTGACAGTCCTTTACACTGGGGACGTATCCTTGCGTATTTCACAAGAAGCTTACTAATCACACTGTGTCAACGTTATCACTGCCTAAAAGATGAAGACCTCAAATGACCCTTTTGGAAACAAGATGTTTGTAAATCAGAGAATGGGATTCTTTTGCTATCTCCCTGAGTCTATTTTCTGGCTCCTTCCACACTGAGGAAGAAACGTATAAACTTCTAAAACTACAAAACTCCTTAGCAGTTGCCTCTCAAAACAATGGAGCACGGCAAGCAACAAAGTCTATCTACGCAGCAAAATATCATAGACAAGCTCATTCCGTCAAAGGGCAACCGTAACATTCAACTAGAAAGCGTCCTTTTCATTGCGATTTTTATGTTCTGTGTTAAACATGGTCAGTCAGGTATGCCACTGATCGGAGACAGAAAAATAAAATAAAATTTAAACAGATCAAAGAGAAGAATCTATAAAACCAACAAGCCCAAACAACTGCAACCTTGACAAAACGGTCTTCTTGCTTTATTGGTTCAATGTTAATTTTTCTAACACTTTTATCAATTATTTTACAGGTTCCAGTATCCTGTGTCATCTAAAGTTGAATGATGTCCCTATGAATTATAATAAGTAGTAGACAAAATAATCCAGCAAGTTAACTGCCAACCTATTTGTTTCTATGGAAGTGCAATTTATGAAAAGAAAGTTCTTTTTATGAAAGGTAAGGCTCGGTCTGGAAATAAAATATAGCTGGCAAGGCAGCTAAAAACACCATTTACTGACGTTTGCATATTTGATTGAAAGCTAAACATGGTGATTAACAAAATCAGGAGTAGAGCTAGAAAAAAGAATTTATTCTTTCCATAAAGAATCTGTTTGGACACTGAGACAATAGTCTAAGTGCTTTTGTTTCAGTCCACAGGCATATTATTGCTATTTAGAGAAACATAAAGGGAATATAATATTGCCCAGCATGTAGTTAAAGAAGGTAAAGGATGAAAGAAATCATCCTAACACAACTTGTCTCTTTTTCTTTTTAAAGTAAGACATTTCTGTATTGCTTGTTTTTGCTTTTGTTTTTTTTTAAATATATTTATTTATTTTACTTATTTATTTTTGGCTGTGTTGGGTCTTCATTGCTGCACGCAGGCTTTCTCTAGTTGCGGCGAGTGGGGGCTACTCTTTGTTGCGGTGCGCAGGCTTCTCATTGTAGTAGCTCCTCTTGTTGTGGAGCACGGGCTCTAGGCGCATGGGCTTCAGTAGTTGTGACACGCAGGCTCAGTAGTTGTGGCTCACGGGCTCTAGAGCGCAGGCTCAGTAATTGTGACGCGTGGGCTCAGCCGCTCCTCGGCATGTGGGATCGTCCTGGACCAGGGCTCGAACCCATGTCCCCTGCATTGGCAGGCGGATTCTTAACCACTGCGCCACCAGGGAAGTCCCCAACTTGTGTCTTATAAAGGAAAAAATTCAATTAACATTAACACCACTTTAAGGCTCTTAGGCTTTTTATCTTTCTAGAGCTTCAACTCTACTCATGAATGTCTTTCATCTCATTTGCTTTATTTTGACTGATGGCATTGGAGAGCTTTCCTAATAGCATGTGGTGACGTTATATCCACTCTACTTGCTGACAGAGGAAAAGTATGCTTCCTCTTGCTAGTGAGTTTGACATAGAATGACCCAAACGAATACAAGTAAGTATATACTATGACTAGTTATTGGGGAGACAGGCTGGCCAGCCCCCTAAATCTCTGAGGGCAAGACGCTGTTAAATTCATTGTATCTGACTTTCTGCAAACTTCAAACTCCTCTTTTGTCATGAAGTGAGCTACATGACAGCTGGCAGGCTTTCTGATTAGAACGTTGTATCTGTCGTTCTACTGTGGGGAGGTCCAACCTAAAGGTCACCAGGTGCCTAAGAGAGACAGAGCATCCTTTTGAAGCTTAGAACATTTGAGACCTCCTGGGGCCTGGCCATTCTGTGTGTGCTCTCCACACCACTGACAGTCCCCTGATGAGGAAGCACCAGGCCCTTTTATCATCTTTATTTGGCTAATGATCCATGTATTATTTGTTACAGCGTGCTTTGGGACATCCATGTCCAAAATGGTGCTAAGATCAGTTACTTTAGCATCTAAAGCCTATGGTTTTAGACTCTCCATGAACCTGATCATCTACAGCTTTACTCAACATACAAAGATACATTTTTTAAATAGCAAAATACCATTACAAAGGTTCACTGAACAAACACATCTTAAGGAGGGTTAGTAGACATTTGATCATGTCCAAAACGTCCATTGGATATCTGGTCCACATCAAAAGGTCCTTGAAATTTGGTTGTATCCAAAAAGTTCATAAGCATATTTGGTCCATGACAAATGGTTTTGGACAGGACAAATATCAAGGACCTTTTGGCATGGACCAAATGTCACTATAGATGCTTTTGGACCAGATCAAATGTCCTTCAAGGTTAAGGAGAGCCATAACATGTAAAAGGACAGTTACTTTATAAGGGGTAGGGCATTTTTCAGAGGAGAAAAGACAGCTAGAAAATGATACAAGACTTGATAAAATAATAATTATTGCAACAGTCCTCATCTTTACTGAGCTCTGTTGTATGACTCTCCATGCTTTCCACAGATTATCTCACTCAGTACTCACGATGGCCTCTTAAGGTAGTCACAATCAACACCCACATTTTAAAGACGAGGCAAGGATGTTTAGAGAAGTCAAGTGGCTTGCGCAAAGTCCCACAGCTAGGAACTGAAGTCCTTTGCTGAACCAAGTCAACGAGGATTTGGTGTGACATTTCAAGTGACACTGCTAGGTCTTGAACCCAAATTTGTAGTGGTATAGCAGTGGACCAGAATTCCCAACCAGCCCTTTAAAACCAACACTATGAAAGCAGGAGGACCTAAAGAAAGCTAGAGTCAGACCTCTGAAAAGCAATACAGAAATAGTCTGAAATTACCACAGACACCGGGCCCGAAATAGCAGGGAAAGGACAGAAAAGGGAGACAGTTCTGTAACACTGTCACTTGGGTACAGCAACTGAGGAACACAATGACAAGTCAATACAATTGAGAGCCACCAAGCACCACTTCAGATTAATCCCTACACACTTCCGTATTAACCCTTCCATGCTGTTGTCTAAATTTAGATTCCAGTTAATATCATTATTATTTGCATGCAAAGACAATGCCACTACACCACTACCAGCCTTAGAAGGAGTACTTGGCACTGGTTCTTGGTGACAGGTTTATCCTAAAGCACCTACTGGCACTGGTTCTTGGTGACAGGTTTATCCTAAAGCACCTACTCTCTTACCTGTTTGCCCTGACCAAATAGAGCAATTCATTATTTTCGACTTCAAAGAGAAATACTGACTTCTAAATGCACTTGGATACAATTATAAAATCAACTGGCCTGAAATCTCCTATTTTGTATTCCTCCTAAGGAAAAACAGCTAATTTTCTATGTGCCGTTAAACTAGTGGTTTTCTCTACTGCCACGTATGCATCACGGGAAAAAGAAAACACTTATCAATTATACTGTTTGTCCCTAGAATAACCTTTCTTCGGACTAGTTAACATCAAGGACATGTGATGACCACGTCAGAGCAATCAACCTTCTCCCCTTTATATTTCAAAGTGACTCACCAAAGATGCCAGAATAAGATTAGAAAAATATTTACTGCCCTGTTGAATGTGGATAAAGAGCTCTCTTTGATGGTAGCGTTACCACAATTATTTTTTTACCTTATGACAGTTTCTAGAAATTAGGCAGAGACAGAGTAGCTACTCACGTTCTCCTTGTCAGGAATCCCTAGAAGAGGCAAGAGAGAGAGAAAGAGCATATGAGCTGTAAGATCAACTTGCAAAATGGCAATGAAATCCCCTGCTGAATCAAACCAGGTTACATTGCGGTGTTTCCAATTTGTCTTTCCGTAAAAACGTACATAATGCTGCTTAGAAACACAGCAGCACCTACCAAAATCTGTAACATAAATAAATCAATGAATCAGGAGCAGGGCTGTGTGCCAGACAATAAAATCTCATACTTATTTTGCTTTTCTACCGTACGCTTTGCTCTCCTAGAGGTGAAAATCCAGCCCTGCTTATTTTACACCATGCGAGCAACCGTCTCAGAGCAGTTACTCTGTCTTGGGCACCAGAACACTCAGAATTTTAGACCAACACGTCAACTCTTAAGTTGCACGGATTGTATTTTTCCAAGGCAAACCCCCTGACACCGCTCCAGGGATTTGAACCTGGGGGCAGGTCGCACGGAAAGACTACTAGCACACGACTTTTATTTTGGGCAAAGCAAACCGCTGCTGCTTCCAAGTCAGGTCCCAGCAGGCGATGGCTGTTTGCAGGGGTGTCTCAATTTTCTTAGCAAATAAGTTAATCATTTGTCCATTCACTCATTTACACACATTTCATGAGCACTTGGTCCAGGCTGGCACTGGTCCTTTGCACTTCCTTTGGGTCTGCTATTCTGCCATGGTAAGGGTGGCCATACTGGAAGGTCACCAGCCCCAGCAGAGCTTACTGGCCCCAGTATGAGTGAGAACAAGCGGCCTTATACTGAAGTGACAGAAGTCCAGGTGGTTTTTATGTGTGGCTTGCGCCTAGCTTAGAACTACTGGGGTGGTGTGAGGGGGTTTGCAATGCAAAAATACAATACATCCAAATTCTGAGTGAGCAGGACTTTATGTGTTTAATAAGGGGCCATACAGGACTTAAAATATTGGCATTAAAAGCACCGAGTGCCCATCCTAATAGCCAGCAGTAAGCAGGAGGGGTAAGAGAAGAATAGATTATTAGGAAACGTACCCTAATTAAACTTTGACCCCCAACCTGGGATAGTATCGGGACATAACAGCTCAGACAGGAAACAAGGGGACAGAGAGGGTTGTCCTCTCAAGCAGAGTATTAATGAACATGTTTGCCATCACTTCTCCGATCTGCCAGAAAGAGTAAGCGTGGCCCAATGTCAGCACTCTGAAATTCGTCTTGAGTTCATCCATCCATTTATCCATCCATCCAACGATCACTTGAAAGGACTAGAGTTGACTAATGAGGAGATACAGGGTTGTAACAGAAGCTTACTTTCTAGGAGGTTTATTAAGATAAACACACAGTTGTACAAACCATCATATCAGAGTGGATAGAAATTAGGGTATCTGTAGAGAAATAATACTGAAAAGGTGCTCTCAGGCCATGCAGGAACTTGCAAGTTGGGCTAAGGCATTAGCAGTCTTGGAATTTCACCTTGTATGCCTGGCCATGGACCATCATTAAAGGTTCTGAGCAACAGAGTGGTATGATCAAGAAAAAGGAGGGAAGGGACTTTTCAAAATTAAAAGACACCTAAGACATAAAAACCAGAGGCAATGGCACGGTCCTTCATGGAAGCCCAGTTTGAACGATTAACTACAAAGACATTCAGTTGGGGAAATTCGGACTTGGACTGAGTGGTGGATATTATTAAGGAAAATCATACCAGTAATTAGGTATGATAATGGTGTGGTTTTTGCATGGAAAAGTCTGTATTTTCAAAAATGCCTGCTGAAGTATTTGGGGTGAAATGTATATATGTGATTAGAAGAAGGAAATATGGCAAAATAATAAGATGAAAATACCTATCAAATTATTACTAATCTTATTTAAGCATTAAAGTTTAATATTAATTAAAGTGATGACAATACAGGTATTAACTGTATCATTCTGTATGCTTGAAATTTCTCATAATACAAAGTAAATTTAAGAAGTTCTGTGTAAGTCAGGTGTAGGGTACACCAAGAGTGAAATAATGAAGGTTCAAAGCCAGCTGAGCCATCTTTGCTCTCAGGTCAAGGGTGATGAGGCCCTCAGCCAGGGGGCTGCAGAGGGGAGAGAAAGGAAAGAATATGAACACTACAGAGGAAGGAACAAGGGATGGACAAGTGATTAACTTCAGGGGGGTGGAGGTGAGAGAAAAGAGGACCCCGAAACAGTGGAGGTTTAGTACCTGGTATGGGAGGACAGTGGAGTTATGAATGGAAATACACTTTCAGGAGGAAGGATGGTTTGTGGGAATCACGATGTATTCCGTTACTGATATTTTGAGTGCATGAGACCAGGAGGACATCCGGGTGGAAAGAGAATCGGATCAGTAGTCACTTGGAAAGTTAGGCTGCCCTTTGTAAGACTCAAACAGATTTGTATCAGTTGCAAGAAAGGATGCAACGGTGGAGCGGTCAGTATAGAGGAAAAAAGAGAAAAACAGCCAAGGCTGTCTAGACTTCCAGCTGAGGGGAAGAATACCCATGAAAGAATACAAGGGGCCAGAGAGATACAAGAAAACCAGGATAATGCAGTGGAGGCGGGGACCCAAGGGAGGATGGAGTCCGAACATGGAAAATCTTACCCAGTCACAGAGAGTGTGTAATAGTAATGACTGAGGCTGGCTATTGGTTGGTCACTGGAGAATTCAGATGGCTTGAGTCAAGAAGTATACGGCAGAAGGAGGACTGTGAGGGGTTAAAGAGTAACTGGTGGTGAGGAAATAATAGCTCACATCACTTGGGTGCTTCTTATACGCCCGGCACATTTGCTTCTAAACATTTGACACGTTTTGCTTCATTTAATCCTCACAACAATCCTATGAGGAAACCGAGGCACAGAGACACTAAGTGCCTTAACGGAAGTCACACAGCTAGGAGACAGCACAGCTGGGATTTCCAGCTCAGTTACTGGTCATCCCTAGATCAGCCAGGGGAGAAAAATCAAGAACAGGGGAAGAAATGAAAGGAAAGAAAGATCTGCCCTCCAACACCCACCTCTCCAAGGACAGAAGAGAAACAGAGAAAGAGAGGGCACAGGCTGCCCAGAAACTGGGAAACAGAGGGGACAGAAGCTCACTTAAGATCCTGGTCAGGCGGGAAGGAGGGTCACCTGTAGAGAGTGACAAGTCTGAGCGTGAGAATGAGAGTGGGAATTCAAGGAGGTAGGAAGAGGATGGGAAGGGTGGCTCTGGCTCTGAAGAGGCTTGGAGTGGAAGTACTGCTCGATCCATCAGTGTGTCAGTGTTGAAGTGCCACAGCTTCAGAAACCCCAGGGCTCGCTGCCTCGTAACACATATACGGACAAGAGCCAAGTACGGGGACCCAGAGCCTCAACGAGCAACTCCCAGGGATGGTATCGAGTGCTAAAAAGATGCTTCTGACATGCATGAACAGATAAACAGACTCAGGACACAGGATTTCTTCGAGTCTAGTGCGCACCCATTAGAAAAGAGCATCACAGAGAAAAACTTCCTTTCTTTTATGATCAGCCAGAGACTCAACTGGCTGAAGGCCTGGAATTGGAAGAGGCCACGATTTAAGAAGAAGAAAGAATGAATCCCGCTGCTTCTCTCCTTGATCAGTAGCATCAAAGTAAGCAAGAGGTGTGGCCCTCAGGTGTCTACGACGAACACAGTTCTTGAACCCCATTTTTAAAAGAACCCAGAAACAACACTTTAAAATGAAGGTATTTTGGGAAAGCATGCTGAAGTTCCGACTAGTACCAGAGCATACCTCCCTCTATCAGCTAAGACCACGAAATTATACTATAGGAACAATTTTTTAAAATAACTCAAGTGTGGGCTGGTGGGTCTGTTTATCCACAAGAGAGTCTGGAGACTTACTGTCAAGCTGGTGTAGGAAGTATTTTTGTGTCACATGAAAACACATGCCGCACAACAGACTTTTATATACAAAATGTTCATGTTTTTCACTTACTGTCATTGTTAGAGCCTGTTTCCATAACACCATAAGGAGGAGCCAGAAGTCCTGCCATGTACTGTCGATACTTCTGAAAGACAAGATTGTAAACTCAGTGTACGGATATTTACTCACTTTGAACATTCATGTATTTACATGTTAAGAAGCAGAAACGCTGGGTGTCAGGAAGCATCTGAGTCTTGTATTTATAGAGCCACGGAGCGTGCTGTCTGGGCTCTGGGGCCTAAAATAAAAATGCTGTGTTCTAAAGAGGTCTTCCCGGATGAGACTGAAAGAGCCCCTGTTGGGGAGGGAGTTCTATCACAGCCCGTTCCTCCATGTATTTGCGGCCGATTAACCAAACGGTGCGGGCTCTTACCCTCCCCTCCACCTCTCGCCAAGCCTCTCATGCTCTCAAACACACGCTCAGGTTTTTGAGGAGGGAAAAGACATTTGGTTTTTGCAGACGCAGATACAAATAAAAGTGCCGCCTTCTTAACAGGTGAATAGCACTGAATCAGCTGTCTTTCAAAGCAAAAAGAAATGCATCTCTAGAAAATGTCTGTTTTGAAAGAAGCTGATTCATCGCCATTTACCAACTTCCTTTTACACTGTACACCTGCCCGTTATGTGACCTCCAAAGAACTTTCGGTTTGTTGTCAAATACAATAGTTTGGCTTCATTTAGAACTATGTGGATTCCCCTGAATTGTCTCCCCCTAACTTTTGGTCCAGGCCTGCTTTAAAACCTGGGGCTCAGCGATACATATTAGCCTTGGGAGTCTGTGCTGTTTTGAAGGGATAAGGCTTGGTGAGCATAAAGCGTGTAGGTAGAGCACCCAACAAGAGAGGAGTGACATTTATGAAGAATGGAAAGTGAGTGTAAGACATCGTCTCTTCTCAGGTAATAAGTACAGCCTCCTCCCCTTTCAGAGTGAAAAGCTGAGCAATTTTATTTATTGCATGGTGTCATGTATATTTATGGTTTATAATTATGATGACACATAAATGTTAAACAGCACCAAAGGAATCAACACTATAACGTGCTTGTGGGTTACACAAACGTCAGCAGAAAAGACTTCGTCTGTAGCAGTGGGCAGCCAGCAGCACGCAGTATTGGAGCAGCCATCTGGCCCATTTGGTAGATTTGAATGGTGTTTGTAAAGTAACATTGAAGAGTTCTCAAAAGAGTCTTCTTCTAGTCAAGATGTGACTAGCTTTTTTTAAAATCCTTTTTTCTTCTCGTTTTGAGGCAACTATACTAACACCTGCATGCAAACATTTTAAAATCATGATTTTTCTCTGCCTCTGAGTTAACTAATCACTCCAACGTACACATGGGACCAATCCATCACCCTGCATTCCTGACATTTCCTTTGATAATTCCCCGATTCTGCTTTTCCACTTTCTTATGATACTGTCTACTTTTCTTCCTCATGAGAAAGCACTGATCAAAGCACACTTCTGGGCGTGATATTATGCTGGACTCGGAACAAAACAGGCTCAGAGAGAGCAGATGGGCTAGGTTATGTTCTAAGAAGGTTCTATGACCCGCTACAGCCTTTTGAGGTATTTCTGTCACTGTTAGCAACTACATTAACAGGCTCCTGAAAGAAATAATTCATGTTAAATTAAAGGAGCAATTTTGCTTTGCTTAGAGATGTTGTTTTGGATGCAATGGATGCAATTTGTCTCAGGCACCTCAATGTCAATTTCCATGCACTCCACGGAAGCACCTTGCTGACTCCTAAATGAACAGGACTCCGCCTTCCTTCAACTCCATAGCACTAGGTCTGAGGCTGGCTCAGACCTAGTTGGAGCATGTTACCAGGGCTGCCACTCCTGGGAACAGAAGACAGAGCAGCCGTTTGGGGCGCAGAGTGCGGGCTGGGCTTCAGCGTGTGTTTGTACTGAGCATCTACTATGTGCAGACTGTGTCCTAGACACTGGGCTTACTGCAGAGAACAAGCAGACAAGGCCTCTTGCACTTGTGAAACATTGATCTCCTGCAACACAGGGTACCCTGTCTTGCACATAATAGGATATTAACACTTACCGTTGACTCTGGGAATGTGAATGGACATTTTCAAACATACATAAAAATAGAAAGAATACCACACCGCGTACTTAACATCCATCCTCAATAATTATTAACTCATGACTAATGTTATTTCATCTACAGTCCTATCCACTTGCCCCTCTCAGAGTTATTTTGAAGTAAATTCCACATATCATATCATTTAATCCATAAATATTTCAGTAGGAATCTCTAAAAGGTAAGGATTCTTTTCTTCCCCCAAACAAAACCATAACACCACTATCACAACTAAGAAATGTAACAACATCTCCATAATATCCAGTCAAGTGCAAATTTCTAATTGTTTCATAAATGTCATTGCTGAATTGAATTTAAAAATAATGTATTAGATACACAGACGAATGGAACAGAATACAGAGCCCAGAAATAAACCCACACGTATATGGTCACTTAATTTACAACAAAGGAGGTGCTGGGAAAACTGGATGGCCACATGCAAAAGGATGAAACTGGACCACAATCTTACACCATACACAAAAATTAACTCAAAATGGATGAAAATCTCAAACATAAGACCTGAAACCATTAAACTCCTAGAAGAAATCATAGGCTGTAGGCTCCTTGATGTTGGTCTTGGCGTGACTTTTTTTGGATTTGACAGCAAAAGCAAAGGCAATCAAAGCAAAAATCAGTAAGTGGGACTACATTAAACTGAAAAGTATTTGCACAGCAGAAGAAACAATCAACAAAATGAAAAAATAACCTACTAAATGGGAGAAAATGTTTACAAACCATGTATCTGATAAGGGGTTAATATCCAAAATATGTAAATATAAAAAACTCAGACTCAGAGATACAGAGAACAGATTGGTGGTTGCCAGAGGTGGAGGGTGGCGAGTGGGTGAAATGGGTTTTTAAAACCTATTTCTGCAGAACCCTGGGCTCCTTGGAGGACCCTCAGGCAAGGGTACCATGGAAGCAGAACCTTCAACTAGAGTGTCTTCACTTTTAGCTGATATATAATTTAGAGTTCTAAGAGCGATTTCATTTGAAAGATGACTTTTGCTTCTAAAAAAGAAAAGTTTACAAACCACAAAATTAAATAATCTCTCAACTTCCAGCCAGACAGATGTCACTCAAAGATCTCCATGAAGAATCAACAAAGACCAAATTAGGATTTGCCTATGAAGTGTCAGGTATTCTATTCTCTGTTAGAAAGACGTCTATGGTTGTAGATTGGCCAAATGACAGGCTGCTCCATACCTGAAAGGGTTATCAACAAAACCGGTAGAACTAAGAATTTAACTGAGATGCATCATGGCGCAATGCTGCCCTTCTCAAACTGAGGTGTGCAGATCCCCCTAGTGTAGCGCCCAGCAGGGCAAGAGGGTATGTGACAAGGGTTAACGGGAGCTCTTCCTAGAGCTTACATTTTATTCTATGTCAAATAGTTTAAAGCATTACTTTCATATTATGGAGCAGAAAACTAAATCTGCATAAATTTTAAAGATTAAAGCATATGCGACTTCAAAGAAAGTTTGAGCTTGCTCCTGGCTACTTCTAGCTACAAAGGGTCTAGACCCAAGGCGTTATGTATTGATTTCCTCTACATTCAGAGAACTTCAGTGGAAAAACCCAAGCGCCTCTGATATAACGGAAAGCGTGCAGATGCTGGAATCACACAAGAAAGGGGTCTTAATTCTGATTCTGCCACATGCCACCTGTGTGAACCTGAGTAAGTTACTTACCTCAGTTTCCTGGGATAATATCACCCATCTTTCAGGGCCATTGGGAGGATGAGAAATAAAATCTAGAGAAGTGCCCAGCACATATTAGGCACTTAATAAATGATTACTGTAGTAGTAATAAACAATCAAGGATTGATCAAACTAATCCCAATATATCTGATGATATTTCCCAAGCAGAGTCTCCAGCTTTAGGGAAGAACACTCTCTAAGTGACTTCTTATCACTGAGGCTGTTGATACACACACAATATAAAGACCCACAATACATCCACTGACCTGTCTGCTAAAGGGAGCTATGGAGAAATAAGAATTTAAAGAATAGATGTTCTAAAGTAATTTTATAATATACTGCCTACTTTCATACCCACATGGCAAAACAGTCCAAAGAGAAGGGAAGAGCCCAGGAGAGAAAGCCCAGAAATAACTGAACAAAAGTAAGGAAAGCCTTTCAGCCACCAGAACTGATTTGGGTTAACAAAATCTTAAAAAAAAAATCTCTAAATTACAATTGGCCAGTTTTTAAAGCAAAGTCAGTGCAGGGAAGAAATCCTCAGGCTAGTGAGGCCAGAAGCCTGTTCTTAAATCAAGGTGGAGATATGCCACTGGCTATCCTAATGTTTTCTGAGAAAAGACAAAAGATGACAGTCTTAGGAAGGTTAAAACCTGGTCCATGTCTCAGCCCCTTCACTGTCCCCCCAAAGCCACTGAGGAAGGCTGGCTGGGAGGCTGGCAGAGCAGCCACCAGGCCGAGGGAGGCTGTGGGTAAATCCAGCTCTGCTGCACAGCCTTGAGCCCCAGGCTGGGGCTGCTCCCACCCAGAGCAGGGGGTACCTTTCTCTACTCCACGCAATGGCTCCACACGGCCCAGCTGTAGCCTAGGAGCCAGATATAAAAGTTGGGTGGTGTCTGCTGGAGGAGGGGGCATAGTAGACATACGTCATATTCTAAAGGCCAGTCTCAATTTGCCAAGCAGGACACACAGAGAATAAAGGCTGGCAGCCTGAACCCCAGCTAGATCCTCTGTGACAAGAGAAGAAGGGGTCCCAGTGGGGCAGAACTCCCCACCCTGGAAGTCAAGGCTTTCCTGACACACTGAGGGCTTTCCCGGGTGTCCTCTGAGCTGCTGCCCACTGCCAAGGCATCTAGGCTGCCAGCACGCAACTGTCACCGCATTCCGCAGCAGCCAGGTGCGGACCTCAGCTTTGGGTACAAGCCTTCCCAGCAACTGTCCTCTGCCTTTTGCCACCAACCCCATCCACCTAGGAGATCTTCAGGTTTCAGGAAAAACGTAAATAACATCCTTAGGCTGGGATATCAACTCTAGAAAAACATTCAAAACAGGAAGCCATGAGGATGATTGACAGGCCTTGCCGTGAACACCTGAGGGTAGGGGTGATGCACATGTGTCAGAACAGGGACATGCTAATGACAGCTCACGGTGGGCAGTGTCCAGGGTTGGGGAAGAATAGAGGGGACTCTACCAAGGGTGTGGGGATATGTCGTGTCATCATGTCCCATTCGTTACATCTGTACTAGGGTCTCCCAAAGTATTAAAGCTCAGTTCATGAAATGTAATGACAAACAGGTTGCCTGTACTTTCTCTGAAAGTATCCTGATTATGCGGTAGAATAACTTAGAATAGGGAGGTAAAGTATAGGCCCCCCCTCTTTTCTGTTTCTTGGCAAGAGTTCTTTCACAACTTCTGTATGTGTAATAGGTGGTGGGAAAACGGACATGGCACATTGCTCTAAAATCCCAGAGATCTAGAAAATTCTTAAACATGTGAAGAGGAGAAGGGGAAAAAGTAAAGCAGTTGTAGAGGGAAACCTTCATGCAGAATTTTTCTTTTTACCCTTTTAGAGCCATATGTACTGCTTCTCTCACAGCAGATCACTGGCTGGACCGAGTTTACCTCTTACTGCCGGCTTATTCTTTTTCCTCGTTTCTTGATTTCTCTAGCATCGACCTAACAGGCACAGAGAACTTCTATTGCCTCTTCTTCAGTGATGTTTAATTCATCCTTCAGCTCTAGTATAGATATACCTAAATGGAGGCAAAATCTGTTTGCCAACTCCCGGCCATTTTTAATTCATGAGTAACCAGCAAGAGCTGTAGTTTGGAGGGCAATAATCACAACTATAGCTCTAATGGAGGAAGTTTCCCAAATCTGAATCGCTTAAGAATTCTAGAATGAAGCCCGAGTAAGATGATGCTGCAAGTAAGCAAATGCAGTCTCCCACAGAAACTTCCTTTTGAAATTCTCTCTCCTCCTGGCCTGTGAAGGTGCAGAGATCCCAACCAATTTGTGGAGGGTCCCTCAAATTCTCTCAAGTGAGAGCAGGGCGGTGAGGAATATAGCTTAGGTAGCCCTCACTCAGTCACAGAGATGAGTCAGATTAGCCCAGAGGGAAAGGGAGAGAAGAATGCATTCACTAAATCAGTCAAGGGGAAAAGAGAAGCACAGTGGGGTCCTTACAGTGGGATCCCCATGGGCTTTGCTTCTAGGGATGGGGACAGCCATTCTCACGTGATCATACAATCATCTGCTTCTAGGGACGGGGACAGCCATTCTCACGTGATCATACAATCATCTCAGTGCAGTGGTGCCAGGGGATAGAAGTAAAAAAGGTACACTGAAAACGTGGCTGGGTGGTACAGCGTGGGGCAAATTCAGATCTGGGAGTCAGGGCAAGGACGTGAAATCTGAGGCTGAGAGGGCTTGGAGGTAAGGGCCAGAGGGCCTTCCAGGTAGAGGGGGAACAGGGGTGGTGTGCAGACAAAGACGCGTCTCTGGCAGGAGAGTCAGGATGAGGGTGTCGGGAGAGGGGAAGGCAGTGGGGACAGAGCGGTGCACGGGCCAAACAGGCAAGGCCTTGGAGGCCATGAGAGGAATTTGGAACATTATCCTACTATAATTGGAAGAGGTTTAAGTGGAGAAGTGACAAGAACAGACATGTGTTTTTAAAAGATCATTCTGGCTGCTGTGTGGAGAACGGTTTTGATGGGAAAATAAAGAAGGCATTACGCCCTTAAGGGGAGGGCAGGCCTGGATGTGGCCCCTCAAAGGGGCCTGAGATTAGCGGAGAGGGAAGAGAGAGAGACGGGGAGCAGGGGTGGTAAAGACCCTTCGTTCCTCAAGGCCGAACAATCTCCAAGTACTTAGACTTGATGATAAAGCCTCGGATTTCTTGCCAAAGCACACTCAACACATGTGCGCTTTTAATATGACTAAAAGGTTCGGCGATTTCAGGAGGCTCATGAATGAGCTCATGAATGATTATAATTTTAGTGCATGCTCTGTATCTTTGAGGGACTGAAATAGCCATGAGCTTCTCTTAGAAAAACTCAAATTGAGAGGAAGACATACACACACAGTAGGTCAATGCTACTTAATTGAGTCATAAAATAATTTGTTCTGGAGCTGTTACTGCACAGGAAATCCTCCTAAACTCTCTTTTTGCTAAGCCTGAACCTACTACAGTCCACCTGATGTATAAATGAGACTATGAACATTGTCTCTAAATAACTGCTACCTCCTTGTTTATATAAAAACCTGTTGATTGACATTTTATTTAAACATATTCGTCTTCAAAGTGATGACTATTAAGTATAGTTATCCTGAATTAAAATGATGAAGCCCAGCACTTATAAAACTAACAGGAATATCGTACTACATACCATGGGAACATGCAAATTCCAAGAAAGTGCTTAAATATTGATAATACAAAATTAGGATGCATCAATCATTTAAAAACCTAAAAGAAAGGATCATTTCGCAGAAAGTAACAGCCCTGACTGTCATCTCATTAGAACAAGCTACCAACATTTTGACTTCGCATTCTTGCTCTACAATGTACTTATAAAGGGCAGCAGGCAGCGTAGGAGGGGGATTGGTGAGTAGTGATTCAGGAGGTGCTATAGTCTGGCTGTGTCCCTGCCAAATTCATATGCTGAAATCCTAGCACCCAAGGTAACGGTATTAGGAGGCGGGGCCTTTGGGAGGTGCTTAAGTAGGAGGGGGAAGCCCCCATGAATGGGATCAGTACTCTTCTATGCAGCCTGGGAGAGGGCCCTTACCCGACCATGCTGGCACCCTGATCTCAGACTTCCAGCCTTCAGAACTGGAAAGGATAAATTTCTGTTGTTTCAAAGTCCCCTAGTCTGTGGTATTCTGGTATAGCAGCCTGAACAGACTAAGACAGTGGGGTAGGGGGGTCTTTTCGTGGCCCAAACAGGTATCTGAACTTCCACTTTAGAGGCATTTCTTTAGTTTCTGTCTTTGTCCCTCAAAACCCGAAACCACTGGGGCATAAGTACTATGCATTTCTGTGGTTATTTTCTGACCGAGTTTCTCTAGAAGCATCCACAGGCTTCTCTCACCTGACCTCCTTAACCCCAATCCTACCTGAAAGCCCACTGTGCATACAGGATCCCGGCTTTTGCCATATCCGCGAATGGAAACTATACAAGGGCAGTGACTTTTGCCTGTTTCATACATTGACAGAACTCGACAGCCTGGAGTCGGCTGCTTCTTACCTTCAAACATTCCTGACCTTTGGAGCCTTTCTACTTGAATCTGTTGCAAACTCCCGCAGCTTTTCTGCTCACACATACGGTGCCTACTTTCTTCATCTCCCTTCACTGGTAACATTTCTACTAGCTCTGCTCCAAGGTGCTGTAAACAACCTTGAATCATCCTTGTCAATCCAATCCCATATATACTGACTGCCTATATCTCGGGAATCCCAGTTAACAGCTCTGTGTGGTTCTGGAAGCTTCTGTTTCTTGTGGAATACCATACTCCTTGAATTCCTTGAGTGGTTCCTGGTTCCTGTCACCTCTCTGCTCTAGATCACCTGAACTGTTTTCCTTGCAGACTGTGCTCTTAGGCATCTCGCCCAGGCCCATACTTTCTAATCCCCTCTGTATCATCAAGTAACAGACTAGGCCTCCACTTCTCTCCTCACGAGCACTAGGAGGTGTCAATAATGAAAGTGGTGCATTCGCCATTCTGGAAAATAGTGTGGAAGAAAACACTAGAGTGGCTTGTGTCCTAGGGGGTAGGGCATGAGACAGGGCAAGGCTGAAAGAGTTGGGGGGATATAAGCTTTAGGATCTAGGCAAACATGAATTCCCATCCCGGTCCTGCAAACCACCACTGGTGCTAACAAGATTTTTGAGCCTTCACTGGACCTGGCCCCCAGCCGCCCCTCCAGCCTCAGTTCCTACACTCTTCCCCTTTACTCGTCTCCAATCACATTGGCACTTTCAGATCCTCCAGCACATTGAGCTTTCCCCTCCAGGCCTCCTGCTGCCTGAAGCACACTTCCCACTGCTCATCCTTGCCAATTTCCACTCACTTGCACTTACGCATGACCTTCTCTGAGCTCCCAGTTTACAGGAGTCTCTTGTTATTTTCTCTCCCAGTGTCATACCGTTGCTGTCAGTGTGCCCAGGTACTGTGTGGTTCTGTACTGTATCTGAGTGTGTGCTGGTCCAGTGGCTCTCTCCTCTTTTCTACTATAGGCTAACGGAGGTCAGGGACCACATCTATATTCTCTCACTGCGTACCTAAAAACCCAGCACAGGGCCTGGAACATAGCAGACTTTCAATGAATATTTGTTGAGCAAATGAGTAAGTGAATGAATTACTGATAGTATTTCTCAAACATTCTGAGGTTCAGGTTCCCCAGTAATAAACCAGAAATATTACCATATTCCCCTCATGGTTGATGGAAGGACTGAATGAGATAACCCGGGTAAAGCACCTCACAACCCAGGCACACAATAAATACTAGTCCCCATTCCCTCTACATCATGATTTCTTCTCATACTGATTTGGCCAAGGGCTACGTTCCCAGTTAAAAAATTAATGCCTGAAAGAGAAATAAGTCTAATGGATGAAGATCTACAAAAATAAATCTGGGGCTTCCCTGGTGGCACAGTGGTTGAGAGTCCGCCTGCCGATGCAGGGGACACGGGTTCGTGCCCCGGTCCGGGAAGATCCCACATGCCGCGGAGCGGCTGGGCCCGTGAGCCATGGCTGCTGAGCCCGCGCGTCTGGAGCCTGTGCTCCTCAACGGGGGAGGCCACAACAGTGAGAGGCCAGTGTACCGCAAAAAAAAAAAAAAATAAATAAATAAATCTGATAATCTGAAGATACAATGAAAGAAACCATCTGAAACCACATGATGTCCATGGTCAAATATCTCTGTGATGTTTGTTTGCTCTTTATGAATAAGCTTCTTGCTTTTAGAGAAGGGACAGGAGAAGCATGAAGATCAGTTGATGCTGATAAAACAAGACCTAAACTTAACTCATCAAAAATCTCTAAGTACTAATCAATTTTGTAATTTAAAAAAGTACAGAGGGATAGAGCAGCCAGTCTTCTCTACCAGAATTAGCACCAAAATGCACTCGTTAGTGAAAATTTAGTTTTAAGAGACCCATGTATGAATCTAGCTGAAAAAAACTGGCAGCCATATATAAATAGATGATGGTAGAAAATGATTCATTTTATATATCCAACTTATTTTTTCATAATTCTGCCTATTGCTGTCGCTTTCAAAGCCACATCATTTTTAAATAAGTTTGCCTTTTATTTTGTTCTAACTACCACTGTCCCTTTTTCTCTCCCGCTCTTCCTCTCTAGTATAAAAATTTTTATTGCTATAAAATAAATAAAAGCACATGGCAAAAAATTTAAACTACACGGTTTGTAAAATGAAAAAAAATAATTCTCCCCTCTCACTCCCCTCCCACCTACTGACCTACCCAAGCTACTGCTGACACTCATTTCTTCTGTAAGGTCCAGAGTTTTTCTATGCTCATGCCAACATATACCTCTCCATTGGCTTTAAACAAAAGGGATCATATGGTACATGATATTTTGTCCTTTTGTTCCTAATAATACACCTTGGATAGCTTTTGCTATAAGAACACATTTCACCATCGCTTTCTTGTTAGACACCTCATTTGGGGGCTACACCTCCATTTAACTCAACTGGGGGAGATCTGGAAAATATATCGAATTTGCATTGTCAATAGATCTTTCCTGAGTTTCAGACAAAAAGATAAAGATCATATATACAGATCTTACCAAGTGGTGATTTCAGTTTTATTCTTGACAATCAGACAGCACTGTAAAAATTTAATTCCAAGGCAAACAAATGTGCAAGCATATCACTTGGAAACGTCTCTGATCTCTCTGGTGGCTTATCTAATTGGTGTCATTATGTTGTAGTGCCATCGGCTGCCAACTGTATTTTTTGTAAACTTGAAAAAGGCTTCCATGTCATCCATTTGAAGAAAAACTATTGTGTGTGCTCCCTCCCCCAACACTGTCAGAAGAAAAAAGAAATTTAATTAAATTTCAATCTCTGACAGTTTAAAATAATAGAAGAGAAATTATAAAACATTATGGATGAGAACTACCATACGACCCAGCAATCCCACTCCTGGGCGTATACCCTGAGGAAACCATAATTCAAGAAGAGTCATGTACCACAATGTTCACTGCAGCTCTATTTACAATAGCCAGGACATGGAAGCAACCTAAGTGTCCATCGACAGATGAATGGATAAAGAAGATGTGGCACATATATACAATGGAATATTACTCAGCCATATAAAGAAACAAAATTGAGTTACTTGTAGTGAGGTGGATGGACCTAGAGTCTGTTATATAGAGTGAAGTAAGTCAGAAAGAGAAAAACAAATACCGTATGCTAACATATATATATGGAATCTAAAGAAAAAAATGGTTCTGAAGATCCTAGGGGCAAGACGGGAATAAAGACGCAGACGTAGAGAATGGACTTGAGGACATGGGGAAGGGGAGGGGCAAGCTGGGATGGAGTTAAGAGTGGCATGGACATATATACACTACCAAATGTAAAACTGATAGCTAGTGGGAAGCAGCCGCAGAGCACAGGGAGATCAGCTCGGTGCTGTGTGTCCACCTAGAGGGGTGGGATAGGAGGGTGGGAGGGAGACGCAAGAGGGAGGAGATATGGGGATATATGTATATGCATACCTGATTCACTTTGTTATAAAGCAGAAACTAACACACCATTGTAAAGCAATTATACTCCAATAAAGATGTTAAAAACAAAGCAAAACATTATGGATGATGTCTGAGTATTATTTTCTGATTTTGGTAACTGTGTTGTGGTAATAAAAGAAAATGTCCTTGTTCTATGGAAACATACCCTGAAATATTTAATATTTAGTAATAGAGGAATACAATGTCTCAAATTACAAATGATTCAGAAACAAATGAAAAAGACAAAGAATGACAAAGAAAACGAGGCAAAATGTAAATAATTGGCAGAATTGGAGTAAAAAGCTTAGGGGAGTTCTTTATGCTATTCTTGCATTTTTTCTGAGTATATTTAAAATTATATAAAAATTAAAAGTTTCCAAGAAATGACAAGGAGTCAGAGTTGAACCTTTAAGTGATTACTCTTAGTGCATTTATTCTGTCAACATCTGCCTTCCCCAACTCGGCTCAGTTACAGGCTCTGCCCCCATTTTGTAGGTCCAGCTGCCTCTGACTCTCCAGCAAGTCCTTATCCAAGTGGAAGCTCTGTCCCCACCAGCAGGGACAGTGGTCCCTGGATGCCATGTGTCTAGGTATCTGGCATGTGGGGAGGAGGTATGCAGGGGTGGAAAGGGTGAAAAGAGCGACAGCCTTCCCCAAATCCCACCTCATGTGCTTGGCCCCATAGCTGGACTTTGACCTTGACTCCTTATGTGTCCACTCCTCGGCTGGGACTCGAGTCCGGCCCTCAAGCCGTCCACAGCCTGCTTGCCCTTGCCTGCCTCCTTCCCTAGAGGATATTTCTTGTCCCTTGTACCTCTAGTTCTAGCCTGAAATACTGCCCAACCTTGACAGATGACACAAAACTGCAATGCAGTCACCTGGTCCGGTTTTTGTTTGTTCTTTCTCTGCTGGCAACCCTTTTATCCAGGCCCCACCCATCAGACCAGAGGACCCTCCTGGTCTCAATGCCATCCTGGATCAGGGCGGACTTTGCTAGGCTCTCCGAGCACTGTCATTTTGATTGTTGGCCACTGCCCTCAGGGGTCAGCCTTCCAGCCTTTTTGTAACCAGGTTTTCTGGGAATTGCTTTCTGGCCTCTTTGCATTCTCCACACTGGGCTGTCTTGAGGCCCGAGGACACCAGATGTCTCATTTCCACTGTAGGCAGAGCTGAGGAGTTTAACAGTCCTACGCAGAGTAACCTCTGATCACACACAAAAACAGACTGATTTCTGCTGCAATCTAGAAACTCAACTTCAAATGTCAATTCTCAGAAAATAGCTACATCGGGCTTTCCTATAAATTCTCTCTCTAGTGCTAGAAGGAAAGAAACCACCTTTCCACCAGTCAACGCAAAATCTAAACAATATGATATGCGTGTGCCATACTTATGGAAACCCAAAGTATAAGACATGAATTTGTGTTTCCCAATATTTGTAATATATAGGTATTCTTGATTTTATTGTAGGTTTAAATAAAATTCCTGATGTTTTGAAAATATCATTGCATTTTGCCCCAATAAACATGGACATGGTTTTTTTTAATAACATCCATCAAATACATTGAGGTACATTTAAATTTGGGGGGAAAATTAAAGCACACTGCCTCAGAGAGTTAGAACAATCTGGAAAGAAAACTTTAGGGAGTGGAGGAGTACCTTATTAAAAATTCCTCATAAGCCTCACTGGGAAAGGAGATATTGCCAACCGCTTTTCCACACAGCTAATGTGGACAAAAAGGATGCCTCTTCCTCCAGTGAAAATGTCAAGCTGAAAATGACACCTTTAAGGAGAGATGTGGCAGCCAAGTGAGGGACTCTGAATCTGGACCCCAGGACCTATGGGCATCTTATCTGAACCTTCTCTGCCCACCCTCAACACTGCCCCCCCCCCCAAACGATGACATTCTGGTTCATCCTCCAATTAGAGGTCCAGCCTGTCTATATCCCAACGAGCTGGGACATCTGCCCAAGTGCCTCTTCATCTCACATATGGGTGTAAGGGAGCTGGCCAAAGGGCAGTATATGAGTCTGAACAAAAATGCTGACCAGAGGGGCCTGTCCAAATGGGTCTAGAGAGTGCGGGGGGCCTAAGGAAAGGTATGGAGTTGGGGAGGGGGGGACGGTGGAAAGTACGAAGCACGGATCAGAGTCACTCAGAGCAAAGAGGAGGTGGTTGGGCAATGCTGACTGAGTGCGAGGGGTACGCTGTGTGGCTGGTGGATGCATTCAGGGGGTGCAGGATTTGGCAGCCACGCTGGACTTCTCCCCGGCTTTCCTGTGCTCTCCACTCCAGCTTCTCCTCCCTCAAGGGTGGCCCTCTTCCCCATCTGGTTGTCTACCATGACATGACCTCCACCTCCCTTTCAGATCTTTGTCTCCTGTTCTGACAACCCTCCATCTTGATGTTTGAGCCCACACAAGCCCCCAACCTCCTATATGGAAATCCTCTGGTACCTCCATCCCTCTTCTCAGCTTGGATCCACTTCTGGCCACTGGCTCTCCTGCTGTCCCCACCCTCGACCAGACCTCACACAGCTGGGCTCACGTTGCTCAAATGCCCAGGCTCCAGCCTGCAGGCCTACCCCTCTGATGTTGCCAAGTAACACGGTTCCTCTCCTCCAGGCCAGTCACCTGGGAACTTACCAGCCCCAAGCTCGTCATGCTGCCATTTCTGCTTCTCAGCTGCAGTTTGACAGAAAGTGCTCTGCACACTGTAAAGTACCATGCAGATGCTGTGTATGAGTACTGAATATGGCTGTTATGCCATGAAACTAAGACACAGGCTGGAGAAGGCAATTCCAAAGATGCGAACTTCCGTTTAAAAGCATCCTAGAGAATGTCCACCTTCCTTTCATTAATTTACCCAAAGCTGGGTCTGCAGAGAACACTAACTGGGGTCTAGTTTGCCTTTTTGGGGTGATAAAAAGGTTCTAAAATTGATTGTGGAAATGGTTGTACAAAATACTAAAAGCTATTGAATTGTATACTGTAAGTGGGCAAATTGTACGGTCTGTGCATTGTGTCACAATAATAAAGCTGCTTGAAGAAAAGAGAAAACACTGAATGGCCTTGCAGGATGTGAACCTACCTTACCCACCATATCCACCTGGCTGTCAGAGGGAGGGATCAGAAAAAGATGTCATTTTCCAGGAATCCTGGGTGGGCTCTGCTGAAGTATATACCCTGATTTTACCTGCCTGAAGCCCCAGTCTGTCCATCCCTGCTGCAGGCAGCTCCTCACACAGGAACGCTGCACAAGAGAATTGGCATGTGTAGGTTTCTTGGTGCCTATAGCATGCAGCGCTATGCCTACTTTTTTCAGCATTTGATTTTTCCAAACAAAAGGAGAAACCAAGCACATAAAACCCAACAGTGAATTGATGAGCAACTTTGCATATATATAGAATTTCCAGGCAATAAAGCATGCTCTCCAACAAGCTTGTCTTTGTTTGGAGGAAAATTATGCTTTGCTTTCACACAATGCCCTCAGCCAAGCCCAGTGTGCCCTCCTAATTTAAATTAGTCTTTCAATTGTATGATCGTTCCAAAAGAAATGAATTTTCACTACACTCATTCAGGGAACTTAACCAAAACTTGCATTTTTCTTGGGGGAGGTGGCAAACCCACACAGTGAGATTTTCTGCTTTGCCACAATCTTAAGATTAATCATTTTCTGAATATCTATAAATATTATTTTGATCATGTGAATGGCTTTAAATAGCTGTTTATGAAAAACTCACAGTACTGTACGTCTGCAAAGAAATAAGCCTAATATAAAATGTGAGCAAGAGAATTATACCCAAATTGCACAATTATATTCTAATTTGTAGATTATAATTCAGTGTGTCATAATGATTTATCCTGAAAATTATGTTATCTCAAAAAGAAAGTAAAAAACTGATGAGGATAACTTTTCTCATGAATCCTGAGACGCTTCATTCACTGGGTAATTTTGGTCTGTCCTATCTCAATAAGGACATTTCAAATCAAAGACCTCAGACGGAAGGTTAATAAATCTTGACAGTTTCAACAGGCTGTTTTCTTACTGTATGTTAAATTCTGTGTGAAGTTCATATAATCTGGCATAAAATGGAGGATTTAAAAAAAATGTTTAAAACTTGGCTTTTCAGAAAATGTCTTAATGGTATCTCTTCCTCACTGCTGGGTTATTTCCCAGAAAGAGCTCCATTTCACTGTAATTTTTCTAGATAAGGCTCTGATAGAAGAGGATACCACGGCACTGGGGAACATGAGAAATCTGATCAACAGTGGGTTAATTTTTTTAATTGTCATAAATTTACAGCTCATTCTATAAATTCATGATCTGGACAAGCCAATCATTCTAAATGCCTTTGGGGCAAATTCTGCTTTTTTTTGTTTTTTGTTTTTGGAGAAAGCATTATTTTTATCCTTACCCTTCCTAACTCTCTCCCTCCCATATGCAGAATGAGATATTCATCTCTGAATGCCCTTGGTAACCTGAGCATACGTATTTTGGGGACAAATTATGTCAGCATAAAATTCAGAACTGGCAGTCTCAGAGAACAGAGGCAGAAGTAGGTTTGCTATATAGAAAATTAAACCATTTTAGTAATAACTAAAATCACAGAAAATTATGAACCATAACTCAGGAAATACGCCTCTTTTGGCAAGTTCATGTAAGTTACAAATCAACACATACAGTTTATCTCAGGTAAAGCATGCACTGTGAACTTTCTACCAGGGAGCTGGTAGAAAGCACTCAACCCTTGGATAGGGGAGGCTGCAAAAGCGGTAAAAAGGGTCTCAGATGGCTTAAAAATATTCACTGGCTCTGTTTTCTAGCAGTTGCCAATGACAAGTTCCAAAAAGCCAAACTTTTAATTAAATACTAAAATACTAAAAAGTAGGATGCCACAACCCTTAAAAAAAAAAAATCAGAATGGCTCACAACAGGACAGGGACTCAAGAGTAAGTACTAAAAGTAGAACCCAGCTGTTGTCTCAAAAAAGACTAAAAACAAAGAAGAACTGAAAACATTAAAGCAAAATGGTTGCAGGGATGCTGCCAAGGGGGCATTTAAAACAGACCCAGAAAGTAACAACAAATCTCTCCCCTCTCCACCACCTTCCCTCACATACCAGAAGCCACAGGGAGCACTCTAAAGAAAATTCAAAAACTGTTCTTCTGTTTGGTATACTTTGAAGGTGTTCAGAGTACAAGGCATCAATCAGCCAAGGAACACATAGAAAGTTCAAGACAGTTCAAGTCCAATTTTGCGATAATGATTATGCAATGTTCATTTCCCACTTCAAAGGCCAAAATAGAGTGTGCACATGCCTATGTAAGTATGAGCATTTTCCAAAAGATTGGCACACACTGGAATAAGAAAACAGATGGCAAGACATCTATGCCATTATTTTTGGCTTCTCTGAAATGCTCCCTCAGAGCAAAGATTTCAGCACCCACCTCTTCTAAAGTCACAGTTGAGTTTTCTCTTCTTATTAAATTTTTTAAAAATTAATTTATTTTAATTTATTTTTGGCTGTGTTGGATCTTCATTGCTGCGTGCAGGCTTTCTCTAGTTGCGGCGAGCGGGGGCTACTCTTCATTCCAGTGCGCGGCTTCTCGTTGTGGTGGCTTCTCTTGTTGCAGAGCACGGGCTCTAGGCACGCCGGCTTCAGTAGCTGTGGCACGAGGGCTCAGTAGCTGTGGCTCATGGGCTCTAGAGCACAGGCTTAGTAGTTGTGGCGCACGGGCTTAGTTGCTCCATGGCGTGTGGGATCTTCCCAAACCAGGGTTTGAACCTGCGTCCCCTGCATTGGCAGGTGGATTCTTAACCACTGTGCCACCAGGGAAGTCCTAAATTTTAATTTTTGCAGTCAATCTCAAAGCTCATGGCTAAATTCCTATTCAGATTGAAATGAATGTTTCATTTTTTTCCTACTTCTCCAGATAGTCACTCATATGCACTTCCAAAATAAATCTTCGGTTTTTTACAAAATGACTCTTCTACTCTCTCCCACTAAATCCTTTTCCCTAAAAGGAAGGGAGGGAGGGAAGGGAGGAAAGGAAGCAAAGGAAGCAAAGGAAGGCAAGGAAGAAAAATGTAAGAACTAGGATGATAACTTTTATAAAGCTTAGCCCTGATTTTCTACTGTAAGCCTTGCAGTAAAAGGTAGTTTAAAATTTGGATTCAATACCAGCAAATTAATCAATATAATACAACACATTAACAAAATGAAGGATAAAAATCATTTGATCATCTCAATAGATGCAGAAAGAGCATCTGACAAAACTCAACGTCCTTTTATGATAAAAGCTCTCAACGAAGTTGGTACAAAGGGAACACACCTCAACATAATAAAGGCCATACACACAACAAGCCCACAGCTAACATCATACTCAAAAAGCTAAAATCTTTTCCTCCAAGGTCAGGATGCCCATTCTTGCCATTTTTATTTAACATAGTACTGGAAGTCCTAGCCAGAGCAATTACGCAAGAAAAAGAAATAAAAAGCATTTATACCATAAAAGAAGTAAAACTGTCACTATTTGCATGAAATATTATATATATAAAACCCTAAAGACTGCATCAAAAAACTGTTAGAATAAACAAATTCAGTAAAGTTGCAGGATACAAAATCAAGATACAGAAACGTGTGGCATTTCTATACACTAATAATGAACTATTGGAAAGAGAAATTAAGAAAACAATTGCATTTACAATTGCAATTAAAATACCTAGGAATAAATTTAACCAAAGAGGTGAAAGATCTGTATACTAGATGTTAATCAAAGAAACTGAAGAAGACACAAATAAATGGAAAGATATTCCATGCTCATGGATTGGAAGAATCGATATTGTTAATAAGAATTGATATGTCCATACTACCCTAAACGATATACAGATTCAATGCAATCCCTAACAAAATTCCAATGGCATTTTTCACAGAAATAGAAGAAACCTAAAATGTGTCTGAAACCACAAAAGACCCCAAATAGCCAAAGCAATCTTGTGAAAGAACAAAGCTGGAGGTATGGGAGGGTGGGAGGGAGACGCAGGAGGGAGGGTTTATGGGGATATATGTATGCATATAGCTGATTCACTTTGCTATACAGCAGAAACTAACACAATAGTGTAAAGCAATTATACTCCAATAAAGATGTTAAAAAAAAAAAAAAAAAGAAGCCATTGCTAGGAGGGAATCTAATGGGGCCCCGAAGAAAGGAGAGATACATTTCTGAGCCCAAAGAAATATGAACACTATTTTAAACCACTTAAAAATAAACACAGCATGATAAATAAGACCATTAGACAATTGTGAAATTATGTTGATTCATATACTACATATAAAATAATAAAATATTTGTTGTTCTCCTAAAAAAAAAAAAAAAGCTGGAGGTATCATGCTTCCTGATTTCAAACCATATTACAAAGCTATGGTAATTTAAACAGTATGGTGTTGGCATAAAAACAGATACAAAGATCAATGGAACAAAATAGAGAACCCAGAAATAAATGCACACATATATGGTCAATTAATTGACAACACAGGAGCCAAGAATATACAATGGAGAAAGGACAGTCTTTTCAGAAAAATGGTGTTGGGGAAATTGGACAGCCTCATGCAAAAGAATGAAATTGTATCACTATCTTATACCATACACAAAAATTAACTCAAAATGGATTAAACACTTGAATGTAAGACATCAAACCATAAAACTCCTAGAAGAAAATATAGGCAGTTAGCTCCTTGACATCAGTCATGGTGATAATTTTTGGATTTAACACCCAAAGCAAAACTCAACAAGTGGGACTACATCAAACTAAAAAGCTTCTGCACAGGAAAGGAAACCACCAACAAAATGAAAAGGCAACCTACCAATTGGGAGAAAATATTCGCAACTCCTGTATCTGATAGGGGGTTAATATCCAAAATATATAAAGAACTCATACAACTCAATAGCAAGAAACCAAACAACCTGATAAAACATGGGCAGAGGATTTGGACATTTTCCCAAAGAAGACATTTAGGTGCCAACAGATACATGAAAAGGTGCTCAACATCACCAAGGATGTGGAAAAACCCTGTGCACTCTTGGTGGGAATGTAAATTGGTGCAGTCACTATGGAAAACAGCACAGAGGTTCCTCAAAAAAATTAAAAGTAGATTTATGGTATGATCCAGCAATTCCACTTCTTTGTATTTATCCAAAAGAGATGAAAACACTAACTCAAAAAGATATCTGCACCTCTGAGGTTCATTGCAGCATTATTTACAATAGCCAAGACATGGAAACAATAAATGCCCCTCAATGGATGAATGGATAAAGAAAACGTGGTGTGTGTGTGTGTGTGTGTGTGTGTGTGTGTGTGCACGTGCACACACACTGGAATATTATTCAGCCATAAAAAAGAAGGGAATCCTGCCATTTGTGACAACATGAATGGACCTTGAGTGCATTCTGCTAAAGTGAGATAAGTCAAACGGAGAAAGACAAATACTGTATGACCTCCCTTATATGTGGGATCTTAAAAAAACCAAACTGATAGATACAGAGAACAGATTGATGGTTGCTGGGGGGGAGGGGTGGGGAAAGGGGGACAAAATGGGTAAAGGTGGTCAAAAGGTACAAACTTCCAGTTATATAATGTACATATAGGGATGTAGTGAGCAGCGCGGTGACTGGAGTTAATAATACTGTGTTGTGTATCTGAAAGGTGCTGAGAGAGTAAGTGGATCTTAAAAGTTCTCATCATGGGGCTTCCCTGGTGGCGCAGTGGTTGAGAGTCCGCCTGCCGATGCAGGGGACGCGGGTTCGTGCCCCGGTCCGGGAAGATCCCACATGCCGCGGAGCGGCTGGGCCCGTGAGCCATGGCCGCTGAGCCTGCGCGTCCGGAGCCTGTGCTCCGCAACGGGAGAGGCCACAACAGTGAGAGGCCTGCGTACCGCAAAAAAAAAAAAAAAAAAAAAAAAGTTCTCATCACAAGAAATTTTGTAACTGTGTATGGTGATGGATATTAACTAGACTTATTGTGGTGATCATTTCGCAATATATACATATACTGTATTGAGTCATTCTGCTGTAATCCGGAAACCAATATATTGTTATATGTCAATTATATCTCAAGTAAATAAAGACTCTTGAAATCATTACAGGAAAGCAATACTGTGTAGTGCAAAGAGGCTAAAACCTCTGGTCAGAGGCGTACTACTGTGAAGTGCCTGTTTTTACACGAAAGCATCCATGATGAAGTTGTGAATGAACTTGAAAAGGCCTATGCACAGATCTGTACGTGCAACTCATCAGACTCTAATGTTCTCCACACACCACTCCACACCAAACGGGCAGTAAGCACGTTCCTTGGAACAGTGGAAGAAGAAGAAAGAAGGTAGCACAGTGGTTTATGGGGACAAGGCTATGGATCACCCTAGAAGTTATGTGCAACTGACAATTGTGACAAGTCTTGCCCATGATGTGTCCTTTGGATGCACAGATAAGTAGCATCCTTACCAAGCATTTGAGCAGAATTTTCGGTTGCCTTGTACCTCAAGGATCAGACTGTAACACTGCGAACAGCAATATTCCAATGAGTGGGGCTAAGATTGGAGGTGCATTTGGAAGTGAAAAGCATACTGGTAGTGGCTGGGAACCTGGCCATGATGAAAGCAACCAAGTTTCAGTAAACGTATTTTAGAGTCACGTTTCTTCAAGTCTTTGAGGCATTCCTGGAACCCGTTCTTCTGAAGAAGACAAGAACGTTAAGATTTGCCCTGAACAAATGCATCATATTGACTAGGACAGTGGCTAATAGGCCCCTGAGACCCTAACTAAATCAAGAAACTCATTTTTTAAAAATAGAAATAAAGTTGTTATAACATTAAAAAGAAAAAAAAAATCCCAGAATCTTGAGTCAAAAGTCTTGTGCTCACCTCCCCACGGTTTGGGGCAGCAATCTGTGGATCTGCTTTGTATGGTGCAGAGGGCTGCAGGAATGCAGGTGCTATTGTTACAAGGTTTCAGGAACGCTTTCTTTCTTTTTTTTTTTTTTTTTCCCTTTTTGTGGTACAAGGGCCTCTCACTGCTGTGGCCTCTCCCGTTGCAGAGCACAGGCTCCAGACGTGCAGGCTCAGAGGCCATGGCTCACGGGCCCAGCCACTCCGCGGCATGTGGGATCTTCCCGGACCGGGGCACGAACCCGTGTCCCCTGCATCGGCAGGCGGACTCTCAACCACTGCGCCACCAGGGAAGCCCCAGGAACACTTTCTTAGTCTCCCACCAGCTTCCATTGTCTTTAATAGGGGACATCAGGCAGGTGCTTTCATCTTCTGATACTGTGCCCCAACTGCGTGTGGCTCTCCCCCAGGACGGAGCTGCCGGTGCCTTTGCTCAGGCTTCCTCCTGCCTGGCCATGCCCTTGCTTGGTCTGCCCCACTGGGTCTTACCCATTCATCCTTCACAGCTTCTAATCACAGACGTACAACTGACCGTTGCCATCGAGTCCTACTATACTCTGGGCAGATTTCTAGCATCATCTCTCTCTGATAGACCGTACATTCCCATTAGGCAGGAACCATGCCTTGTTTCTCTTTCTGACACCACCCTGTGGCATGGTGCCTGACAAAAGCTGGGACCTCAGTAAAGTTGACTGCATAGATGCACATACAGTAAGATGCCATCAATATATGGGAAAATGTGCAGCATGGGAATATTTTTAAATTTCCAATTTTCTCTTCTAGTCATCAGTTCAAAGTTTGAAGAACTATACTCCAAAGAATGCCACAGCTGAAGCCATACGGAGGGCTGCCATATATGCACGCTAGCCTGGCCAGCACCGCATCCTAGTCACTCACTCCATGCATCTCTTAATTTGTACTCAGAAGAGCCTGAAACTAGGACTTGGATGCGGCTCATTTGGGAGGTGATCCCAGGAAGCAAGAGGGAAGGACAGGAAAACAGACAAGGAAGGAGGAAAAGACAGTAAAGCCTGTGTGAGCTGGTTATCCCACCAGGGACCCAGGTAGAATGCATCGCAGAATTCTGCCTCCTAAAGCACAGGAGTCTGGGGAATTTATTTGCAGACTCCCATCCGCATTAATTGAAGAGTGTCCCCAGAGGCATTAACTCCCCCCAAACTTCCTAACTATCCAGAGTTTAGGTTGTACAAGCTCTTGTGGTTTAGGAAGAAGCAGAGGGGCTGGGAATAGCTGAGGTGGGGCATGGATGTGCACAGGAACTGTCCATCACAGCTGCAGCTGACGTGGAAGGTAGGCCACAGCACACGGTTAACTATAGCTAAGAAAAGGGCAGCATAAGTAAATACTGATAAAGTCTTATATCATGTATTCCTGGATTATGCAGCTAAATTAAAAACCTGATTCCAAGACACAGTCCATTAATCGATGAAAAGAAAATGCTTAATGGGGCTATGAAGATGTCCTAGCTGGGCCTTGGGGACAGAGTTCCCAGGAAACCAGGTGACTCTGCCAGCTGATGCTCAGGAATATCCAAGATTTATAATCTTCCCCGACCCCCAACCAGCCCTGACTCCAGCCCTCTACCTTTCCTTCTATCCCGTTCGTGGGGCAAACAAAGGGCTAAGAATTGCCCTACAACTTTCTCACTCACTGTGACTTCTTTTCACCATATAAATTGGTCTCGATGACCATTTTATAAAAATGAGTGGAGGGAGAAGCAAAGAAGAAAGGAGGAGGGACTTGCTGACCTAAGTTCAATCACTTAAAGGTAGCTTCCCCTCCCCTCTCTGGGCTCTGATGATCGATTAGAAAGAATTCCCATCTACCTTACATGCTGGGAGAACCCACTACAAAATGTGAGTAAACTTATACTATTTAGCTTTCTGCAGGTATATCTGATAAAGCTCTTGGTACCCACCGTCACCATAATTTTCGAAGCCAACTGGAAAAAGGACAGACCAACTGCAGTGCCTTTGTTATTTTTTTACCTGAATCTCTGAACGCACTGTTTCTTTATTTGGTAAGGATGACGTCAGGCACCCGCCCATCCCTCCCGAGTGCACGTGCACCCTCCATTGATGCAGCCCATCTGCTTTTGCTCCCACCACGCGGAACAACTGTCAATGAATTTGGCCCTTTGTTCCTTGCAATCAGTCTCACTTTTCCAACATGAGCCTCTTAGCTTAATACTGGCCCAGAATTTTGAGATAAACAGATGCCATGGCAGTGAGATGAGGAAAAGGGACATAAAAGCAGAAATCAGAGCTGGCTTCTAAAGCAAATGTCTTTTAAGAAGCAGCAGCAGAGAACTGTTCAGGGCAGTGAAAATACACTGTTATGTATCATAATGGTGGATACACGTGGATACATTTGTCCAAGTTCGTGGAATGGACAACACCAAGAGTAAACCATAATGTAAGTCATGGACTTTGAGTGATTATGATGTGTCAGTGAAGGTTCATCGGTTGAAACAAATGTACCACTCTGGTGCAGGATGCTGATAATGGGGAGGCTGTGCGTGTGGGGGGGGGGCGGGGTGGATATACAGGAAATCTCTGTACCTTCTGCTCCATTTTGCTGTAAAGCTACTAAAACTGTTCTAAAAAATAGTCTATTTTACAAAAATGAATAAGTAGAAAAAAAGAGGAAGAGAAGGAACAGGGGAAAAAAAGGAGACATATATCGAAACAGAGAGAAATCAGAAAAGACCAGGGACACATGCCTGAAATTTAATATCTGTCAGATGTCACAGGACAGTATTTGTTAAGGTCAGGTAAGACCTCAGGTAAAGAAGGGAAGGAAGGACATAAAATCAGGGCTGGTTTCTTGGATGTGCTACCCATGTGGTCACATGGGACCCCGTGTTAAGAAAGGCTCTGCCCTTGGTTTAATGTTCTGCTCCTGCCATCCCGAAATACTTAATAATTTTTAAACAAAGTCCCCATGTTCTCATTTTGCATGGGATCCCCACAAATTATGTATCTAGTCCTGGGTAAGATAATAGGAATTGTGAGACAAGATTTTTCCTTTGCAGGCTAAAGCACAGCACGGATGTATTTGCAGGAACATTCTCAAAGCACTCCTCCCCTTCTTACTGATCCATGTTAAACTGTTTCTCTTGGTTTAAAGACTTGAGCAGTTTCAGACCTCCTTGTGCCTTGTCCCATGCATTCAGTGGACAGGTGGGGAGATGGGAGGAGTGAATCAGTGCCCTGGTTGATGAGTGCTGAAAGCAAGAGGGCTTAATGGAGAAGTTCTAAATGGATGAGATCCTAAACCCCCTTCCCTGGCTTCCTTATTTGCAGACGTGGGAAAATAATACCTCAAAAAATAACTGACGATCACTCTTCAAAATGACATTCACTCGTACACTGCCTAACTTCACTGTGAGGAAAATGCCTTAAAAAAGTCATCTGTAGTACTGCCGGATTAGAAATCTACTTTCCTAAAAAAGAGCAGAAGAGGCAACAAAAGGTCTCCCACTAGTCCCCAGGGACAAGTGTGGAAATGGCTGTCGCCAGTCTTCTAATTCCTGACTCTGAGCCTTAACTCTTATCAGCCATCAAACTTCCTCTCCTTAAATAGAGCCACTACAAATGTCACCACCAGCCTTCCTCGGATAAATTCAGGAGTCTGGCGTCAGAACTCCAGCTGCCAAAATAAAAACTCTCTAAATGACTGTCAGTTCACATTAGACCTTCCTTCCTCACATGTTCTCAATTTACTCTTTACCACTAGGAAGCTTGTTCAAGTCTTGCTTTCAGTCCTCAGGAGTTCACCCTAGTGGCTTTTTAGCTTGACAGCTGTAAAATACTGAGACACAATCCCTTTTTTCTCCTAGGGCTACAGAAAAATACCCAGTGCACCATGAGGCATTCCCCCAAACTGGTGGATATAATCCCAGATGTACAGTCTAACTTAAATGGCTTTGCATGCTGTAGGAAGCTGTCCTTCTCAAAATCTGCTAAAAGAAGACACTTATTATCTAGAAGTTTAAATACTGGCTTGGATCTGAATCTTACAAAATGTCTATCCATATTTTAAATTTTTTCCTTGCTGACTGACATTAAAAAGTAAGGCAGGGCTTCCCTGGTGGCGCAGTGGTTAAGAGTCCGCCTGCCGATGCAGAGGACACGGGTTCGTGCCCCGGTCCGGGAAGATCCCACATGTCGCGGAGCGGCGAGGCCCGTGAGCCATGGCTGCTGGGCCTGCACGTCCGGAGCCTGTGCTCCACAATGGGAGAGGCCACAACAGTGAGAGGGCTGCATACCACAAAAAACAAAAACACAAACCAAAAAAAAAAGTAAGGCAGACACAACCAGAGATGCACTGGTTAGCTTGAATATATGCATACATACATTTGATTAAAGCTCATCCTTGTGTATAGACGTGTCCTCTTGTGAAGCCTTGTTCTGTCAGTGGAAATTCTAAGTTGAAATGACCTCTATGGGAGAAGAGGCACTTGTTACTTGGATGCGATCCTAATTACAAAGTAGCTGGATGAACAGAGACCAAATACTGCCCATGTTTCTAGCAACAGGACACAATTTGGTCTCTCAACAATTGAAATCTGTTTGTAAGCAAACAAGACCTCTTTACTGACATTATTACTATGCATAAGTATTATTGCCAAAGCTCGAACAGTGGAAGTCCAGTACAAATGGACTTCTTTCACTATAAAACATGCCCCAAAGACGTTAAAAGCCCAGTAACTTGAAAGTGGACAGTGTCATAGGATCTCTCCTGGCTAAGTGGTAAGGGAAAAAAAAGAAAAGTGCCACAACCCTTAAAACGTAACTTTATAAATATCAAAGGAGAAGTTCTAGTTTGTGAGTTCTCATTCAAATAGACCTTTGACGTGATACATATGATTTTCCTGGTATTTAAAACTAGGTCCAAATTGCCTATCAATTTCAGAAACTGCTCATCAGCACTCACTCTTTCCTTTCCTCTTCTCTCCTTCCCCTCAGTGAGAAGGCATCTAGGAAGTCTATGAACACTCATCCTTCTCACACCATAAGTGGTTACCAGCCCCAGGAAGATGGACAACTGGGCTCTTTGCCAGATCAAATTTTCCCTATCGGGCAGCTGGAGACTGTGAAGCACCCAGCAGTTAGCTGGCTCTAGTAACATGAAATCACCATCACTCAGATAAATATGGGAAGCTCTTGAAAAATGCTGTTTTCCATTTTTAATTTGATCTTTCATAGAAAAGGGGAAAATATTAAGTTGATCATAACAGGCCAGATCACTAAACTGCTACTGCAAAGGCCACTATGGAATTAGAACAGCTTTAACAACATTCACATTTTACAGGTAAGGTAGAGGCAATACCAGGGACTAAGAATCATCCTTGTTTTCCAAAAGGAAAAACTGAGAGAGAGAATCAACTTATTCGTCTGCAAATGAAAGACGGAGGGAATAACAAAATTCTCTAATCTGCTCCCTGCTGCTGGCTGCCAGTCCACCAACAAACACCCCGCTTCCTTCACCATGGTAATAAGTATTAATGACTTTTACTAAGCATTTAACTCTCCAGTTAACACACGATGTCTAGTCAGCCTCCACTGGAGGGTTTCTGTAAGGTGGTGCTGCACAGTTGAAGAAGCAATGGATTGAGATGTGGGAGAGTTCAGTCAACTTGGGCAAGTCCCCTCCTTGAGCCTCAGCTTTTTTTTTTTCCATTTGTAAGGGCATGACTGGGGAAAAGTGGGACAAAAATAATTCCTAAGTACTTTACAGATAAAAATTCTATAATTCCTCCAACTGCTGAATGTGTCTCTGATTAACCCCACGCCTTTCCTGTGCAAAGGTTATAACATGCAACACTCCAATATTAATCAGTCACTTCTTGAGCATCTACTTAGTGCCAGGCACCTGGGTGAGGCACTGAATAAAGATACAGAAGCCCATCCTCTACAGCTCATATTCTAGTAGGAGGTAAACATAAAACTAGGAATTATGATACAGCTAGCAATGATAAATGCTTTAATACACATCTCTAAAAGTGCTGTGGGAGCTCAGAAAAGGAAAAAAAAAAAAATTGGGAAAATTCAGAAGCTTTACAAAGGAGACAAAAACCAAGCAGGGCCTTGATAGCTTGTGTGAGTTTTCTAAGCAGGAAAGAGGAGAGTGGTCTTCTAGGCAGAGGGAATGGTATGTGCAAAGGCTCAGAGGCATGAAAAAATCTGATTAGCAGAAGAAATGGTGAGAGCAGACAGTCATGGTAAATATAAGAGTTTCCAAGAACAAAGACCAACAAATTTTTTTTCCTGTAACGGGACTGAGTGTAAATATCTTAGGCTCTGCAGGCCTTTGCAATTACCCCTCTACCACTGTAACACAAAAGTGGATATAAACAATATGTGAATCAATGAGTGTGGCTGTGTCCCAATAAAACTTTATTTACAAAAACAGGCAGCAGTACGGCTTTGGCCCAAAGGCCGTACATAGTTTTACAACCCCTATCCTAGGGCATGACAGGAGATACAAATACAAAGTTGGAAACCAGATTGGAGAAGTTCCAATGGGCACTACAGAGATGCTTGAGAAATATTAATTTATTTTTTTTTAGTAAAAGAATAAGATGACATTCGTATGCTAAAAATGATAATAGCAGCATGGCATATGGATATTTTCACATCCTGTATCATGAAAAGAAAACCTATTAACTTTCCCTACTTCACTGTACTCTGATATCCTCAAATTAAATCTAGCTAGGGCATGCTTTCCCAAGAAAATATAGAAATGGGATTCTTTTCAACCAAGTAAGCATCTGGAAAACACTTTACATAGTACATCATGTCCCACTTGGTCTGAAACACCTGGCCAAGAAAACGGTAACAGCTTTACCTCTTTAGTAAAAGCGCTGTCTATAAAACTAATAAACCTTACAGTGGAAGTAGGAATCTGACTTCTACCTGATAAAGAGCTTTAAGAAAGTGGTACTGCATACTCACAGAGGAAATGTTCATTTGCAGAAACTTTGTTTCAAGTAATCCAGTAAAAAAAAAAAAAAATCTGTATTATGGCTTTTTTCTGGTCAGAGACTGTGCTGGGTGCCAGGTCACAAAAGTGAGCCAGAGACTTTGTTGTCAAAGAGCTCATAGTCTACAGTAGGGGTTAGCAAACTTTTTGTAAAGGTCTAGATAGGAAATACTTTAGACTTCATGAGCCTTGTGGTCTCTGGCAAACACTTAACTTCACCCATGTAGCACAAAAGGAGCCGTAGGTAATATGTAAACAAATGGGTGTGGCTGTGTTCTAATAAAACTGTGATCGTTTACAGATCCCTAGCTTAAAGAAAGAGAGGCGTCTTTGAAAATAGGTTACATTGTTGCAAATATGCAAAGAGCTACAAAGAAAAGCACAGGGTTCTCTAGAAACACGTGTTAGATGGAAAGGTCCAAGAAGGCTCCTGGAAGCTGCAGGGGAGGTGGAGTGGGTAAACAAGAGAGTGGGGAAGAACAACCCAGACAGAGCAACAGCAGTGCAGGGAGGCGCGGACGAAGGGGGAATGAGGACTGGAGAGAAGCCCCAGGTGGAGCATCTGGAAAACACTTTACACAGTACATCTCAGATGCAGCTGAAGTGCAGAAGCAGCCAGGCTGTCAGGGATCTTGGATTCTATTCTAAGGCAAGAGGAAACCACTAAAGGTTTGGAGCTCGGGCAGAACTTGATCAATTTGCATTTCTAACAGATTTAGAGGTGTCAGCGGCAAGAGGCCACGTAGGGAGACCGGCTGGGAGCCCAAACCAGGGGAAAGTTCAATCTTAGTTTGGCTTCTACCAAAAACAGACCCTGAGAAAGGTCTTGGCTTCCAGGAATGTATCTGCAAGGTGATCTCAGGAAGCACATGTCAGAGAGTGGGAAAAGTGAGGCAGAGAAAAGAGAAAAGCCAATAGTGGGTATATTGATGAGTGAATTACTGCCATGGGCAACTGGGGCTCTGTCCTGTTGAGGACGCATTGAGGAAGTGAGTCGAACACACCTCAACATAGTCCCATGAAAGGATGTGGAAGCTGGGGTATTTCTCACCAACGCTTGCCCCTCACCTGTTGAATGCTGCCCCTGACACTTTTGAGCTGGCTCGTTGGCTGTGAAGATCCCTCAGTACAGGGGAAAATCCTCAGGCAGAGAGACACAGGTGCTGGAGGTGGAAAGAAGTCCGGGCACAGGGGGACAGGCCACTACAGCTGCAGATGAATTCAGAAATGGGCCAAGGGTATATGGAGTGGGTATCAATTACCTTTGCTACAAGTAACTTTTCCATATCACCAAAGAGTAGATAAGTCAAGAAAAATACAAATGATTTTCAAATTCTGTCAACATTTCTTAAATAAATCTCTCCCTTTTTATCAAAGACTAAACTGCAGTGTGTTTCATATGCATTTTACCAGACAAAATGAATGCCCTATCATCACAGGGGCCATGTTCAAAATATTTAACGACTAAAGAGCAAAGGCAGAATGCACCTTGACCTTAGAAGCTCTTTCAAGGCATACAGGCGTGGGCCAGCTGAACACCAGCCCCACTGCTCTTTCTAAAGATGCTTCCAGGGACTTCCCTGGTGGTCCAGTGCTTAAGAAGTGGTCCACACTTTCACTGCAGGGGGTCACAGGTTTGCTCCCTGGACGGGGGAACTAAGATCGCATATCCCGCATGGTGCGGCCAAAAATAAATAAATCAATAAAGATGCTTCTGTTGTATGGTAGGAACAGAAGGGGCGTGGCTCAAGGACAAGCACAGGATTTCCACGTAAGGGGGAAAGTTTCTGGATCTCCAGCTAGATAGAGCATGAATAAGAAAGTACCGCCCACAAGGGTGGCGTGAGAAAGCCAGAGGCGATCTCAAGTAAATTCGTTCAAGAAAAAGCGTATCTTATGGGCAAACTGAGCACTGACATCGCAAATGTGAACCCAAGACAGGTACGTGGGTTCCAACATCTGAACATGATCTACTGACTGCAAACATAGGTTTTCTAACCAATCTACCTCCCTGCTGTAAATGGGGAATAAAAGTACTGGTTATCCAAATTACAGTCCAAGGTCAACCTGAGATTAAGGTCTTGTATCTGAAGGTGAAATATTTCAGACCGTTTTCATTGGCTTCCAACTTGGAGACACTGCTGGTGGGGTGTCATCCCAGCAAGGAACGGCCTCATACATTTTAACAGCTCACTGCTGGCTCCCTGGTCCTGGGGTGGAGTTACACGGGTATAGTAGAATTTAAACACTGTGATCACAGGTCACTGTTGTAGCAAAATCGCTGTGGCGGCAGTTCAGTTACTGGAAGAAGCCTAATCGATGAGGACAAAAATTGGTCTGGTACCAGAGCCGCTGTCCCGACTCCAGGAGTCCAATTAGTTCATGGACTATATATATCATTCCCCTTCTCTACTCAGAAATGACTCATACACGGTTTGTTCTTTTTCACTAACCTAAGTACAAGTTAAGGAAGGGCTCGATACTCTTGCCTTCTTCCACATCATATTTTGCGTCTCATTTCACACTACCTGAAGTTAGATCTAGGTTGGGTTTTCCACGGCCCTGAGAACCAAGCTCAAATTGATTCAGACATTGCTAATGGAAGCAGGCTTCCCATCAACCCCACCTTTTCTGAAGGAGAGTTCAAACACCTGGGTTTCACCAGGTAGTGACCTAGCAGACTTTTTCTTAATGTCTGGCCCTATCTTCCTTCTATTATATGTTTGACCAATGAGCTCAGCTTTCCTTTAAGGGTCTTCATCCATCTCTGATACGAATGTTTTGGGCCTTTTGGGAGAGGAGGTATATCTTCAGGGTTGGGTTAGCTTCTTTTCTATACATTCTTTTTAATAAAATATGCTATTTACACATATTAAACACCCTGCTTTAAAACTGGCCTTGTCCTAGGCTCACCATGTGCTTGGTCATCTGCTACCCTGCCCCGACTCCATCCTTCCACATCAGCGGATAATCAGAAGTTAACCAATTCAAGATTTAATGATATAACATAAGTAAGTACGACAATTTGACACAGGGCAGCTAAAAGCAGGAAAACAGCCTGACGCTCCAAGTAGGCAGTGCTTCAGAATTCTTGGATCTAGCATTACTCCTTCCTATCAAGTTACCATGACGATGATGGTGCTGGAGATGGTGAAGGTCGTGATGATGATGATGTTAACGTTTGCTAGCACCTGACAATCTGTAAAGCACCTTCACGTGTCATCTCATTTAAACTTTATCAACCTTACAATACAGCTAGAACAGATATCCTTAGTTTTGCCCATGAAGAAATGCGTCTCCGAGAGGAAGGGACCTGCACATTGCTAAGTGACTCATACAGTTATAAATCACAGGACCAAGATATAAGCACAGACCTTGAGATTCTAGATTCTTCCCTCATATCATGTGGCCTTTTACTTTCTCTTCCTCTGGCGACTTCTCATAGTGCATTTTTGAATTTCCTTGTGGATGAAATTAAACCTCCTTGTCTTTCAGATACATGAATTTTAGCCTTAGACATCTCTCCAAAGTTCCTGCACTGCATTAAACAGTAGAGTTAAAGAGGCCCTGAGAGAGGCCCATTAACTATATGAAGAAGGCAAAACTGGGTCCCAACTCAAGGCATCCATGGGTTTAGCAAGCCCCAGAGGACACTGGACTGCAAAGAGGAATTCATTTCAGGTGGATACCATAGAGGTTTAAAGAGGTTAAGAAGTGGAGAGAGAGAGAGGTAGGAGAGAGAGGAGAGAGAGGAGAGAGAGGAGAGAGAGGAGAGAGAGGAGAGAGAGAAAATAGTGTCAGCTAAAACAAATTTGAAATCAAGGAAAAAGAACATTAGCTAAACATTCTCTAAGCATTTCATTCACACTGTGCACACCAGGGCAGAAGTCAATTTAATAAATTTAATATGAGACATTTAATATACATTTAGAAGAAAAATACTAGATCTACCTAATTATCAACAGCCCCTTGTTAAAACCCATGAACACACCACATATGTATTTTTAACGCTTTCCCATCTGTATGTACCAAAGAGCTTATCAACAAAATCTACTAGGAAAAAGGATTTCTCTCCCTGTTCTCAGCTCACTGAACACCACAGGGTGGCATTTTTCATTACCCATTCCTCCACCTTTCTCCATCATCCATTAGACAGCAGCTTCACAAAGTCTTATAAAATATTTTAAATGAAGGTACTTCATTTAAAAGCCACTGATGAATTTCTCTCATAAGCCATGCATAGTATTCTCTCTCAATCCAGATCCACGGAAGTACAGCTTTAAAAAACACCTGCAAATGTGTTGGAGTAATAGTAATGGTAATAATAAAATGTCAGCACTTTATAATAACAAAGTCCTTTCACTTATATTAACATATACTATCTCATTTAAACCCTACTGACAATTGAGAGCTCCTTGTTAGAAAAGACGAAATTCAGTAGCTGATCCAGGACTTGAACCCAGGAGCACAGGCTGCTTCCTTCTGTTTGGAGGAAGTGCTAAAAGCTCTAGCCCAGTTCAAGGGCATTATGTTAAATTTCAGCTAAAACTGTAGAATAGAATATAGAATAAAACTTTTTTGTGGATGCTAAGGACTTCATCTGTCTTAAACCTACTGACTATTGATGCCAAATAGGAGATAACCAATACGGAAGTTGCAAACATCACTCAATTTAGTCATTAAAGAGCTCAAGAAGCCTCATCACGTCACTCTTATTCACACACAATTGAAACATGCTTGGTTGTCTGATTCCCAAGAGCACACCGTATTAGGAAAGAAAATGATAAAGGTGAGAGAAGGAACTAAAAGCAGGCCATTGAGATTAGTAAGAACTGACAGCTGACCACTTAGGAAGGCCAGACAGAAGAACTCAAAGAGCAGAGCAGCTGGGAGGCGTGACAACTACGTACACCTCTACAAGCTCGGCCGGTACTTCTGTGTTACGCACAGGAGAATAATGCCTGCTGAGGATAACGTTCCCGAGTTACACATCAAGGTGCTCATCACATCGTTTCAGGAAATAGGATCCATTTTTAAAAGATATATTTCAAAATTAGTTAAATAAGAAACACGTGGGTATTTAGAGGGGTATTCAGAAAACGTGACCAACTAGAATGACTCAGGTCTTAAAGGTTCTGGACAATAACAATTGCTATGAATTAACAATGAATGAACTTGTCTGTGTGCCAGACCCTGCTGTTAAAGTTCTGCATTAATTATGTCGCTGAATCCTACCAACCAGAGCACAAGGTAGATAATTTTGGTCTCTGGATGTTACAGACGAGAAAATTGAGGCACAGGGAGGTTAAGGAAATTGCCCGAGTCCCCAGCTAGTTAGTGGAGGTGCCACGATTTGAACATAGGCTGTTCGCTCCAAAGCCAAAACATGGAGCCAGTGGGCCATCTGGCTAAGATTCCACTGTACCAGCTTTTAACTGTTGTGCTTCTGGGCCTGGTATATCCAACCACAGGCAAACCTCATTTATAAATCAGTCATTTGGAATTCAGACTTCCCATCATTCATTCCACAATCATTTCTTGAGCACCAGCTGTGTGTGTCAGACACTGTACAGGGTGCTGCAGACACAGAGATGAACAAAATACAACTCCTGCACTGAAGAAGCTAACGGGGGAGGAGGGAGATAGATGTATAAACAGTGAATTACCGCACATGTGCACTTATGGAAGGAAACCCCGGTTTCAAGGAAGATGCAATGTTACGCCTGGCGGTTAGCAGCCTAGAGCAGCGCTTTTTATGGAGTCTGAGCTCTAAGGAAACTAATAATAGCCCTGACCCCTGAGCCTCCCTAAGCTTCCCTGAGCCCTAAGTCCACCAAAGCTCAGGGGGCACCAGGGAGGGAGGTGGACAGTACATGAGTAACCCTTATGTTACCCATCTTTAATGATGGAGCCTCTGGTTCCAGTCAGCAAGGGGGTATGAGATTCGTCCGCTCTCTTTAAATCTGCCAGTAAGTAGCTACCTTGACCAGCTGTGTATAATGCCCACCTCATCTGCAAGCTATGCACGTACGTTTCCCAAAAAGCCCATGGAAAAAAACTCTCTGCTGCTTCATTATATAAATAGACCAGCAACTACCAAAATAAAAAAGGAAAAACTTCCATTACACCCACCTTTGGTTTCCTGAACTGTCTCTTTGGGAAGCACTTCAGTGTGCTTTTCCCAGAAAACTTAGTTGCGACCTTCTTATTTTTATATTTGTTTGATAAATTATACAAATAATACATTCTCATTGTACAAAAAAGTCAAATGACCAGAAGTATGCAGAGTAAAAAGTAACAGTCCCATTTTACCTCCGCACCCCAACCCGTCTGCCAGCTCCACTGTTAATAGCTTAGTATACATTATTCCAGAACTTTGTACATTTACTTACATATCTAAGTATCTAGAAAGATCTATGGCTTTAGGTTCATTTTTAAAGTAAATGGAATCACCTCAATATGTATTGTCCTGTAGCTCTCTGTTTTTGAATTAACAATATGGCCTGGAGATCCTTCCATATCATTACACACAGATCTCCTTTAGCTTCTGAAACAGCACTGCAGTATCTCAAGTTATGGATGAATTTTAATTGATTTAACCAGTCCTCTACTGATGGACATTTAGGGCTTTCCCAATGATGTGCTATGACAATACTGAAAAGAAGACTCAAACAAATATCTTTGTGAACATGTGCAAGTATTTAAAGTTTTTTTTAAGTTTTCTTTTTCTTCTTTTACCGAAGTATAGTCGACCTACAATATCAATTTAGTTTCATGTTTACAGCATAGTAATTCAATATTTTTATAGATCATACTCCATATAAAGTTACTGTAAAATATTGGCTATGTTCCCTGTGCTGTACATTATACCCTTGTATCTTATGTTATACCTAGTAGCTTGTATCTCTCAATCCCCTACCCCATCTCACCCCTGCCCCCAACCCCTCACCTCACTGGTAACCACTGGTTTGTTCTCTGTATCTGTGGGTCTGTTTCTGTTTTGTTATTTGTCTTTTATTTTTTAGATTCCACATATATGTGAAAACATACGATATCTGTCTTTCTCTGTCTGACTTATTTCGCTAAGCATAATGCCCTCCAAGTCTATCCATGTTGCTGCAAGTGGCAACATTTCATTCTTTTTCATGGCTGAGTATCCATCATGTCCAAGTATTTTTGGAGGGAAAATATCTACACCTAGAAACGATTGTCCCAAATGGTGTTATTTTAAATTTTTATAGATACTTCCAAGTTGGCTACAAATTTTAATTCATATTTGCACTCCTGCCAACAGAGTAAGAGAATACCTGTTTCTCCACAACCTCTTCAACACTGGCTATTTATCAATTGTTCCCATTTTTTTTGCCAATCTGATGAGTAAAGAAAGCATATCTAATTGTTGTTTTATGTTTTCCTTACTACTAGTGGTATTTACATATTTATTGTCCATTTATATTTCTTTTGTGAAATTGCCTGTACATACTGTTTGCCCATTTTTCTAGATACTTGATCTCTTTTTTTTTTTTTTTTTTTTAGAGGGTAAAGTAAGGTGTAAGCCTTCTCATCTAGGTCTGCAAACTTGAATGTCAACCACAGAAACAGTCACACTGCAATCTGGAAAGTCACCATGGGTCCCAGCTGTCATTTTAGTCCTTCTTAGAAATGAACAGACTAGAAATAGGTTTCCCACAAGTCAGCACACACAGAATCCTTCTGGATACAACCTCACGTAATCCTTCTGGATACAACCTCACGTGGACATCAGAATGTCATGAGGTCAGAGAACAGGTGAGGAAGTAAATGGGTCTGTCAGCAACCATTTATCATCACTTTGTGAGTGGGACCAGGGAAAAGAAAATGATTGGGGGAGGAAACCTTGTCGATAACCAAAGAGGTTGGGCAGAAAGGACCCAGACAAAAATGATGGAGGCAAAACCGCCCCACTGTCACTTCCCTGTCTCTAGCTGTGTCCCACCTCTCTAACCTTACGCTTTGTTTTTCACATGAGGTGGGTGCATAATTAATTCACTGGAAGTGCCGATTTTAACGCAAAGAGCACCAACTTCAGTAATTTGTTCTAACAGATTCAAAGCCTAACTCCCACAGCAAATTAGTAATGCTGGCTGAGTCACGGAGGGGTCACAGACAGTTTCTTCAAGACTATTTGCCTCTACTCTTAGGAATCATCTCAGAGCGAGACAACAATACATACCAAGGATCTATTCATATCGCAGACTTTTAGTATGTCTTTTGGAATCACGTAGCACCATCTCTGCAATGGTTTGAAGCTTCACTGCTCTCCCAAGGCAGAAGGTCCCTCATAGCTAATGCTCTCCAGGGCTGAAAATCAGTAATGAAGACAAGGCTTCAGACCAGCGCTTGGCTGGGTGTTTCCCAGGGTGCAGGCAGCAAGGGCAGAGGGGAGGTCTTTTATCTGAGAGTCACTCCCAGGTGGGTGAGGGGTTGTGTCTGGTCGGTGCCATAGCCCAGCAAGGTGAACAAAGAAGCCTGGAAGAGGAAGGTTTGGCTGGAGCCGGGAGCCGTTCATAGTCTGGGTCTTGGGCTGAACTTTCAACTCTTTTCTTTAAACTCAATGGTAATAGTAAGGACATCGTTATCTAAACCATTGCCTCTGTACATATGTTGAGTCTGTGCTAAATGATTACATGTTACTGTTGGATGAGGAAAGAGAGGGTGGCAGCTGAAGGGCCAAGGAGGAAAGACTTGCAGCTGCTCTGATGGTTGCTACAAAGTACAGTCTAATGACTATGCCAAGGTTGTAACAAAGGGATGACAGCTGAGATGTCTTGGCTTCCAAAGGATTCTCTAATAAATTCTCTTGTATTTTACTTGTAATCTTAAATGTACCCGTATGCACATACATAGCAACATCCCTCCGAATCGAGGTTTTAGTAAGAAAACATGAGACAAGACTCTCCGAAAGGGTTCTTAGGAATCTCCGGAAGCCTACTCGTGAATATCAGCCATCTCTGTCTTTGTCTGGCTGTACTAAGGATGCAATCATAGACACGCTGTATTCACCGTGAAAAAATTATTGGACTTCGTATTCAATGGTTTACACGCTGTCCTCTAAAGCAGCATCTTCAATTAAAGAGCCTGATTACCTCGCCTGAGCTGGTGGCGTTTTAGAACATTTGACTAATGCACCCAAGTAATGGGCATTGAATAAATGTGCTCCAGTCAGTCTGAGCTGTTGATAGACAAAGAGAACCTGGGTGAGATGCGTTTGCAACACCACTGCTGCCTGTGAAGGTGGAAGGAAAAGCAGGAATATGCTCAGCTTTTCATGCTCTCAGACAAGATTTCAAAAACATGGCATCTAACTCACGGCAAAGGGAGGGCATGTTTGGTGAAACAGTAACTTCTACCTGCTGATACCTTCTACAGCATGATGGCAAGAGAACCGCCTTTAAGTATTAAGTAATATGTCATAAGTATATACAATCAGGGCTTGGCAACTAGAAAGCTATCCATTTGGCTTGAAAAATTCCTTAACTTAAAAGTTGTAAATTATTAAAATCGGCATAACGAAGCTGCTAAGATTACTCACAAGAAGTCAGGCAGTCACACATTTTAAAAAAAGAATAATACTATTGTACATATAAGCCCCTGAAGAGTTTTGTTAACAGATGCTAAAAGTACCAGTAAAAACCGTTGACAATTAACAAATGCATCTGATAGAAACAAAAAGGTTGAAACAATATGGTAATCTATACTTTAAAGAATAGTTGACTTCAGTAGAGAATGAAGGAAATTTGGAAACATATAATTTAGAAACTAAATACAGGTACTTCAGTTATTTAGTTTTCTCAGAAATGGGATTTATTTTAGATAGAGAAGTTCTATTATCTTTTAATACCACATCAAAGACAGGGGATGTACATGAGAAGAATGTGGGACCCAACATCAGAAGACTTGAACTTGGGCTCTGTTACTTTCCTGCTGTGTGACTCAGAACAAGTTGATTAACTTCTCTAAGCCTCAGTTTCTTTATTCATAAAAATCTCAAACAGGACAGTAACCAACTGCCACCCAGCCCTAATTGGGAGGATTAAATAACCATGTAAGAGTACATTAGAAAGCGTCTGGAATACAGAAGCTTCTCAATGCATGTGTTTTGGATCCGAAGGACTTACCTTAGTTTTAATACGTATTTGCCTTGGATGGTCATTTTATTTCAATAATATGGTCATTTCAAAATTATGTTGCAACTCCCCGTTTTAGAATTGCCTTCAGTGCCAAAAGCAATTAGTCTCCTTCTCTTTTTTTTTTTTTTTTTGCGGTACGTGGGCCTCTCACTGTTGTGGCCTTTCCCGTTGCGGAGAACAGGCTCCGGACGCGCAGGCTCAGTGGCCATGGCTCACGGGTCCAGCCGCTCCGCGGCATGTGGGATCTTCCCGAACCGGGACACGAACCCGTGTCCCCTGCATCGGCAGGCGGACTCTCAACCACTGCGCCACCAGGGAAGTCCAGTCTCCTCCTTTTGTCAAAATGTATCATATCCATTTTTGTGAGGCCTTTGAAATGGGGACCTTATTGCCATTTTACAATTGAAACTGGAAGCACAGAGGGATTCAATGACTGACTGAAGGGTATAAAACAGGTCAGAATCTGAGATAAATAACCTAGATTTTTTGCCCTGCCCTTCACTACACTCCACCTGACCCTGGACTCTGTGAGGCATTTCTCCAAGTTCTTGAAAAGAAATTTCCTATGACCGCCACATTTCACTTGAGTCAGCTCTCTCACTGGCAGACGGCACGCCAATACCCATCAAGACACTCTGCTGACAGCCTTGACACCTCAAAAATCAGGGGAAATGGAAGGCAGGCGAATTCACAAGTTTCTCTCCTGAGCAACATTCTGAATCCATTCTGAAGTCACCCAAGTAAGAAAGTCTTATTCATGCCTCTCGTTCCTTCCTGATTCGTGGCGTTTCAGATCTGATACAGCCTAGTTTGATCATGATGGAGCCCTACAGACAGAAGTTACTGTCTCTTTTTTCCCCTAGCAAATATATGATTCTCTGTGAATTACAAGCGGTGAGCAGAGTCACATTTAAGTAGGTTATCTGAATCTGAAGGCAGCAAGTGATGTGTACTTTTCTTAATTCTAATAGAATTTTTTTCTTAATTTGAATAACATACAAGTCTTATACCAGATGTTAAAGTTGAGTCAAAGGTGCTATAGCTCTTTTCAAAACATTTCAGCAGTTTTGATCAAAACCTAAGTATTCCCAAGCTGCTGATTCCACTAGCACAATCCCTAGGCTACATTCAGTTAGATGGCTTTCCACAGGATTTTTAATAAACTTAAATCTCAACCTATAGGATAAAACCATAAAGTCATTTTAGGAATAAGAAACAGGCATAAAGAGAAATAACCCCACACGGTTATATCCATGCCTATGGTAGCAGATTGCTGGTGATATTCGTGGTTATTCTGAAACATTCCACAGCAACTGAAATGAGGCATTAACACCTAGAATCAAATATATGGGTTTCAGAGCGTCGTTACTGTAGCCATAGCCCCACCTTGGGGGCTCATATGCCAGGTTGTGGCCTCTTCAAAACAGGAAAAAGAAAACCAATCCTGACATAAACCGATACAGACCACACGGCTGGGTAAGAGGGATAAAAAGCTTAAAGACTGAGCTGGCATTATTTTTCCCCCTCTCTCATGAGGCATAAAAGTCTCCACAAGTTGAACTGGACCCTCATTTCCGAAAAGACAAGATTGACAGCTTCTCAAAACTGGGAATTGGCCTGGCAATATGTGTATATGATACAGATATATCTGTATGGACAGATATGTACTATGTAATAGAGTACAGTGTGAGGGTCATAATGTGAAATGGATTCCTAGGACGGGCTACCATATTACGGGATATGAGTTCAAAAGGCTTGGAGAGCAGTGCAGGAGGATACCCTAAATCCCTGTTTGGGGAAGCTGCAGGCAGAAGCATCCGTAATTGCACAGTGGTGCCAACGGCAGAGGGAAGTGAGGCCATAGGGAAGGAAATGGGACTGAGGAATGAGGTGACCTGAGGGTAACGCAGCACACTCCGGGTACCGGAGTTGCCAGGACTGCCCCTAGTTTGAGCTAAACACTCCCCTGTAGCGAAGAGTTCACCCTTAGGGGACCCCCAGCTATTAAGCACCTATGATTTCCTCTGCACTGTCTCCGTGAAAGGTGTCGGCGACAGCATCTGCGGCTCACGTGGAAAGACGTTTTCCCTGCGCATCTCATACTTTAGGCTGCCTGAGTTCAGACTTCCAGACTTCGATTTAGGTATCAGATACAATCCCTGCCCTCCAGACGTCTACGTCAGACTGAGCGGATAAACAAGTGAACGCCCATTCAGTAACAGAAGGAAAAGCATATTAGGCTGAACTTATGCAATTACCATGTTTGGAGGTCAGAAGTGGTTGAACATCAGCCATTTTGCATGGTTTAACTTAATAAAAATCACCAAAACGCAGTAAGGGGCCAACTAGCTTAGGGATTAGAGCTTAGCTTAGAGATTGGGCTGACAACCTAAAGACTGAGGCCAGTTGTTTGGAATACACTCCCTAGCCCCACATTCCACCCACAGCAATGTGGGTGAAGATATCCAAATATCAGAAACCAACTTTCCGTGATTTTCAACACAAAATCTAACATTAAGTCTCTTCAAGATTTTGGACTTCCTTTGCTTTCTACTATTTTCCTCAAAATACACAAGTATATTTCCTCAAATATACAAGTATAAAAATTACCCACAGGTAAGGAACTTGTAATGACAAGATTTCCAATATTTTCATTTTGAGGGGCTCAAAATACTACCTGTTAGTGTTTGTTTATTTATTTATTTTTAAACTCATTACTTTTCAACCAGAACACAACACAGAACTTATCGAGGCCTCCAGCTTGTTTTCTTTTCCATCATAAACTTTCTATGTGAATAGAACTCGACTGTGGATGAAGAACTTTCCCTCGTTATCTTACTTAGGCCGCTAAAAACACCATGAGGTAAGGATCGGCATTCATACTTTACCGAAAAGGAAATGAATCATTCCAGAGGCTTGCTGAGAGGGAAGGAGAGCCAGTTTTGTTTTTTAACTTAACCTTTGGCTTTCTGATTAAAATGCTGGTTGGCTTCAGACTCTGAACCACAAACACTTACTCAAGCACCTACAAGATGCAGGCCCTCGATTAGAGGTTTTTCTTGTGTTACTGTTCATCTTTTGGCAAACACCTTAGCAGGAAGTCAAGCCTTTCTGAAGTGTGCAAAAACTTAGGAGTCACAATTCAAGGTGGGTCAAAAGTAGACAGCTCGGCTTTTTAGAAAACATTGCCCGGAGAGAAGTTCTTCTCCATGTAGGCTGTTCTATGCTCTTTCAATTGTTGTTCATATTAACTACTAGAAGTAACCAATGAATTT
>NW_020175831.1:816135-861716 GCF_003031525.2 Neophocaena asiaeorientalis asiaeorientalis | reverse complement strand
GACCTAATGAAACTTAAAAGCTTTTTGCACAGCAAAGGAAACCATAAACAAGATGAAAAGACAACCCTCAGAATGGGAGAAAATATTTTCAAACGAAGCAACTGACAAAGGATTAATCTCCAAAATTTACAAGCAGCTCATGCAGCTCAATATCAAAAAAACAAACAACCCAACCAAAAATGGGCAGGAGACCTAAACAGACATTTCTCCAAAGAAGATATACAGATGGCCAACGAACACATGAGAGGATGCTCAACATCACTAGTCACTGGAGAAGTGCAGATCAGACTACAGTGAGGTATCACGTCACACCAGTCAGAATGGCCATCATCAAAAAAATCTACAAACAATAAATGCTGGAGAGGGAGTGGAGAAAAGGGAACCCTCTTGCATTGTTGGTGGGAATGTAAATTGATACAGCCACTGTGGAGAACAGTATGGAGGTTCCTTAAAAAAACTACAAATAGAACTACCATATGACCCAGCAATCTCACTACTGGGCATATACCCTGAGAAAACCATAATTCAAAAAGAGTCATGTACCACAATGTTCATTGCAGCTCTGTTTACAATAGCCAGGACATGGAAGCAACCTAAGTGTCCATCATCGGATGAATGGATAAAGAAGATGTGGCACATGTATACAATGGAATATCACTCAGCCATAAAAGAAACGAAATTGAGTTATTTGTAGTGAGGTGGATGGACCTAGAGTCTGTCATACAGAGTGAAGTAAGTCAGAAAGAGAAAAACAAATACCGTATGCTAACATATATACATATGGAATCTTAAAAAAAAAAAAAAGGTTCTGAAGAACGTAGGGGCATGACAGGAATAAAGATGCAGATGTAGAGGATGGACTTGAGGACATGGGGAGGGGGAAGGGTAAGCTGGGACGAAGTGAGAGAGTGGCATGGACATATATACACTACCAAATGTAAGATAAGATAGCTAGTGGGAAGCAGCCGCATAGCACAGGGAGATCAGCTCGGTGCTTTGTGTCCACCTAGAGGGGTGGGATAGGGAGGGTGAGAGGGAGATGCAAGAGGGAGGGGATATGGGGATATATGTATACGTATAGCTGATTCACTGTTATAAAGTAGAAACTGACACACCATTGTAAAGCAATTATACTCCAATAAAGATGTTAAAAAAATTGTTTTTCATATTAAAGATGGAGAAACAAGAATGAGACCTAGGTTGTGTCATGTAAATGTCCTTATAGTCTCAAGTTGAAGAAGCATTTCTGCGATTTTATAAACAAAGGATCCCAAACCTCCTGTTCCGTCTATGGTACATGACTCGGATGAAGAAAAATTTCCTTGTCCACAAAAGCTATGGACAATATAAAGTGATGATATTGAGCTCTTGTGTTAATAAAAGTGCCTTCTGAAGAGACTTTTTTGGGTCAACACTTTACCATCATCATAAATCTGTCTTACTCACTGCTCTAAAGATGTGCCGGGAATAATGCCTGGCAAACAGTAGGAGTTAATGGATGAATGGAAAAAAGCAAATGAATAACTTACAGGAACACAGGGTAACTGAGGCCAGTCCCTCCAAGACTGAGGACCATCTCAAAGAACAAAGGTTTTATAACCTCTCCTCACAGCTGAAAGAAGTTAGTTGGCTAATACTAGTTAGCCGGGCAATGCTGTATTTGTTATGCTAAAAAATGACCAAATTAATTACAGATCTTAGTTTTATGCTATGACCTGTGGTTGACCAGGGACAGGAAAATGTGGCCTTTCTCTTATTTGAACTTAGGACCAGCTCTCAACTGTTGCATGGATTTGGAAAAATGCTTCTCCAGCCAGCTACCCTCCAATTTCTGAATACCAGAAACTGCTGTGGAGGATCACACTTAGGTCTAAAGGCAAAATGACACGCGTGAATGATTAGAGCATGGCTCCGAGTCTCTGGAAGAAGTGCCATCCACAGGATGGTCTGAAGACCACAGGACTCACTTTGCAACCTCAGTAAATTTTGCTGGAAACAGTAAGTAGTGGAGATGAGCTGCCTGTCTTTGTAGCTCAACACAGCACTCGGCTGCAGAGAGGGCTGAGGCTGCTGACGTATTTGCCCTGACACTGATATTTGGGGAGAACCTTTCCTTCTGCATGGCTCCAAATGTGGCTCAATAGAGCCTCATATTTTCACCACCACCGATTTTTAGATAGTCTTTTTGTTCTTGTTTTTAAGAGTCCAAAGCACTTCCTATGTTCCCCTTTTAGAACAGGAAAACTATAGAACCCCTACTTAGTCAAGATGGTACTGGAATTATCAACTTTGTCCTCTGAAGTAACAGGGAGGGTCAAAGTCTAACAGCTGCCTCCACGGTTTGGATCTCTGTGCAAGAGGTACACCTTTAAAGAAAGCAGGAGCACAATTAACAGGAGACAATCATGCACATGACTCCTCCCCTCCCCCCAGCCCAAAGGTTCCTACCCCTCTGCCTGCACCCCCTAGGTTTTCTCTTATTAAAATTTAGAATGAAAAAGCAGAGACGGTCTGTGCTATCTAAAAGCAGGTTATTATTATGCAGTCTGCTCTAATTTCACAAAATGCAATACAGGACTCGTATTTTCCAGAAGCACTGGGATGTTAAAAGAAATTTAGAGTCTTCTGTGGATTGCAAATGAACCTTGAAGCAAAGGTCTTTCTTTCAGTTAAGTATTATCATTTAAGGACATGAGTTGTGTGAATAATATTGACCAAAAAACATTTAATTCATGCGTTTATTATTTCAGAGATTGGTTACTGGGATGCTTGTTTTGTTAGGTGGTCCAATAATCTGCTCATTTGATTCCAATCTGTTCACAATGCAGTTGCAAGCCTGGAGGATAAGAGCCCAACAACTGAAGCATGTCAAACCCACTCCAGTTTCTGTCACTGATTAACAGTTAAAATGTGGATTAACTTAGGTATGACATATGAATTTATGAAACATATTCCACTTTCTTTTTCTCATGAAGTTCAAATATATTCTAGATTCTTCAACCAAAATAGCTTTAAAGATGTTTAGTAAAAATGTAAAAACTTTTCTGACCCAGACTACCAGACTTCTTCCACGTCCCATGAAACCGTTCCAAAATATAGTTAGAGCTCAAAGGTTCAATACAATTTCTTAAATGTTACACCCTTTACCTTTATAGATTGGCCGGGATGGACAATAGTCTGTGCCTATTTAATCAAGATGAAACTGGACAAGGCCAATAGATTTAGTTCTCTCTCTCACCACAATTTATTATAAGATCCAACACATAGCCATATCCTCAGCCATAAATCCATTTTATTCACAAAGTGCTGAGAAATTAGAATCTTCCAATCATTTCTGGTTTTAAAGTGATATACGTACATGTGGATGATGAATCTGTTTAGATAAAGCAAAGGGGTATGTTCTTGGACCTTTGTGTTTAGGTTCAAGAGTCTTATCTCTTGGATGATTCCACGGACCACAAGTAAAACTAACTCATTTCTCTTTTACTTTCCAGTGTAGGTTAAAACACTAAAGAGTTTGTATCTCATTGACCCTGTGACATTCTGCCCCCTTCCCTCCCTGCATTGCCTCAGAATCATTCAATATTCCCCCAAGGACACAAGAAGACCTGAGGGAAACAGAAAACCAACTGAGTGCCTAAATACATTTTAAAAAAATCTAAAGCACAGAAAGTCAAAGCATCTTTTGTCTTACTGACCATTTGGGGGACAGAAAAGGCTTTTGAGTTCCAAAACTTTGGCTTAATTAGAAGGACAAATTCTATGTGGTTTATAATATAAACAATAGAGTAGGGAAGAATGTATGATTTCAGAGTTAGTGTTTCAGCCCCAAAGGAGATCAATACAACAGAATTGATGGGGGGGGGCATGTTTGAGGGAGGTGTTTTGGGAGAGAAGAGCAACTCGGCAAATTATTGGTGTGGGTCAGGGAAAGAGGCCCACCCCCTGACTGCTCCATTCTGGGGTCAAATCCCAGTTGAGTGAGGAGGGGATCTCTAAGCACAAATCTCTCTCTTGCTTCCTGAGTTGAGGGCTAGTGTGACCCAAGCGTGGAAGTCATTAGCATGCAAATACTAACAGAAGGCTCATGAATGGATGGAAACCACTCCCTATCCCTCCCAAAGTCAGAAAAGAACAGTGACCCCGAATATCACCTGTATTTTAATAGCACGTAAAGAAAGATAAGCCCGCAGAGATCAAGAAATAGGAGAGCACAAAGAAGTCAATGGAAAGCTCTATTTCAAGAAGCGGATGATCTCTGATGCCAAGTGCTGTAGAAAGATTAAAAAATGACAATCTCCTTCACATTCAGAAAAAGTAGGTGGTAGATGGCTTTAGCTAGAGGGGTTTCCATGAAGTGGTCAGGGTAGACTTTAAATCACAGTGGGTTGAGGAGTGTTTAGAAAGGGAAGACACGGACCCAACAAATGTAGACAAGCCTTTTACGAAGTTTGGCTATAAAGGGGGAGAAAATGCTAAGAATAGATAAAAAAGTATATGGGGAAGATGAAGGTTTTGTCCTATTTTTTTTTTTTAAAGATTGGAGTGGCTGGAGCCCCTGTACACTCTGATGAGAAGGATCCCCTAGTTGTGAAAAGCTCAAAGATACAGGAAATAGAGGAAACTGTACATAGGTGGAGGAATCAGAAGAGGAAAACCTCTTCTATTCTAAGCTGAGGAAAGGTAGGATGGATGAATACAAATGGACAATTTTTTTTTTTTTTTTGCGGTACGCAGGCCTCTCACTGTTGTGGCCTCTCCCGTTGCGGAGAACAGGCTCCGAACGCGCAGGCTCAGCGGCCATGGCTCACGGGCCCAGCTGCTCCGCGGCACGTGGGATCTTCCCGGACCAGGGCACGAACCCATGTCCCCTGCATCGGCAGGCGGACTCTCAACCACTGAGCCACCAGGGAAGCCCAAATGGACAATTTTAATTAATATATATTAGATCACTCATATTTGCAATGCCTTCTTCCTCTCACTCAGAAAAAGGAGCATTTGTTTGCTGAACTCTTTAAGACTTGTGCTGACTGAGGTGCGAGGTGGGAGGAAAATGGCCGACACCAAGAGAGACTGGTTGCTCTACCCATGAGGGGATGAGAGAAGACAGACAGGCGTAAGATGAGGTGAACTAGCGTGGGGCCGAGGGGGAGGACAGAGGGAAAGAATAAATTGACAGCTGCCACGAGGGGCCAGACTTTGGGGGGGAAAATGTGTACAGACAATTGTTAAAAAAATCAGGCTATGTGTTCTGAGATTAGTTCTCCTCTTCGTCTTGGTTAACTCCTTAAGAACTTTTCAGTAAAGACTCTGTCTTCCAAGGCTTTCTGGGTCAGGTTTGACTTTCACCATGTTGAACTGTCTTCAAGGCAATTGGCTTTAGTTGGGTTATGCAGGTAACAGATTTGGTGGCAGGAAATTGACATCTTGCATGGTTAAGAGGTGAGACTATCTGCTCAAAGTGCCATGGAGAGGCGGTTTGGTCAAAGACTGGGAGAAAGTAGAAAAGTTTTCACTGAGCTGAGGGGTCCAGTGGAGACTGGAGGTCAAAAATTTACCATAGCATCCATCTGGACCAGGGGTATGATCTTCTCTGGCAGTGCTTAGCAGTCTGGTTGGAAGCAGGAGAAAGGACACAACTGGATTAAGGGTTGGTATCCAGCCTGGTAGGTGTCAAGATTCTAACTATCCAATACTAGAAAAGTTCATTTCTACGTATCCAATACTATAATGACTGACCAACAGGAGTCACTCAATAGATCTTTAGTGACTGGATGAACGGGAAAACTGAAAATATTGGTAAGAAGGCGGTTGAAATATTATAGTAGGCCCTGGTCTCCACACTGAATAGGGAAGGAAGTGGAGACAAGAGGGGGCTAAACGGGTAAAACTCAAGGGGACCAAAGGTTTCTAGGAGATTTCTCAGGTCTACCAGTCACATGAGCAGCATCACCCACTCAAGAAACTTCTAAGTCTTAAAGCACCCCCTAGTGGCGGATCCAGGAAGCTATTAGGCCCAATATTTGCCTTTATGTTTTAGTCCTCGAAAGCAGCAAGTCGAAAGCAGCAAGTACATTATATACAGTCATTCCCTCAGTATCCACGGGAGATTGGTTCCAGCACACCCCAACCTCCTGCGGATACCAAACTCTGCGGATGCTTGAATCCCTTATATAAAACGGTTTAGCAGAGTCGGCCCTGTGTATCTGCGGATACGGAACCTGTATCGGAGGGCTGGCCGTATTCCTCTTTTCAATGTTCAAAATGCCCTTAATTTCCCTTCATGCAATAACTTTCTCATTCATTCTTTAAACCTGCTGTTCCTCCTCTGTTTCTGAACTTTTGCCCCAGCTACCATAGGTATCTTTCTTTCTCTCCCCCTTTTCTCTCATCCTCATTCCCTTTCCTTTTTCAATTTGTGAAAACAATCCTGGTCATAGCACATATCGTTAAAGATGAAATTCATGATATGCCTGAAATCGAGGACAAGGAAATCCTTACGTTTCAAAACCGAAGAAGTCAAAGTCTCTTACAGTCAGTGAAAATGGACACAGATTTAAAAATAGCCACAGCGCAGACCATCTTGTAACCAATCTGCGTTTCCCAAGTACTCGCATTCAAAACATTTTCCATGCTTACGGTATTGCTTATATTTTAATTAATAACGTAAGTCTTTTTGCTATTAATTTTTTATCACAAATGTACATGCTTTCTACTGTAGGATGAGTTAGGCAGACTTTTGAAAAGCAGCCCAAAGATGTTTACAACATTGTTCTGATAAAGGATTTGCAAATGAGCTTTTGGACCACCTACTTGCCAGTTGGGGGTTTGGCACGATTTTAATTCCTGCTTGAATTTCCTGAAAAATCACATTAAGTTATTTAAGAAAAAACAGCTGCCAAACTTTCTGACAAGTCATAATGAATGGTTAAGTTCTGAAAGGTCAACCAGCCATCTTTTGGCTCCCATCTCCTCCTTAAAACCAAGCTATTTTGAGAATTTCCATTCCTCATGCTTTTTCTTTCCCAACCCTGACACTATTCGTATCCCCTCAGTGGCATTTTTTTTTTTTTTGACTCAGGAAAACTTAAATGAGTTCCAAGATTGCAGAAAAGCCTTATTATTTGATGATTGTGGGTCTTGTCTGGGAAAAACTCCAAACATAGATTTGCCATTTTAAGCAATTCCTTTGAATTCTCACTCTATTGTCAGCAATAGTCCTGTTATTATTGGTTTATTATTGATTTTTTTCTTTCCCTTTACATGAGTTAACTAGGCACTCTAATTTTCTCTTCTCTTCTTATGCTCTCTTAGTTTTTAAGTCCCTGAAGGACTGTATTGTTTTAGCTTTTTGAGTTCTGGAACACACACACACACACACACACATCATCACACACACACACATATACACATCATACCTTGCCATTTTCACAAACCCATGACCTTTTCCCTCAGCACCATGACTATTTCTTCTTTATAATCTTCCTTCTTCTTTACCCTACTTTAATATAATCAGCTGCCACATGCTGTCAATTTTCCCTTTAAAACATATTTCGGATTCATCCTTTTCTCTGAGTTCCCACTGGCACCATGCTGTCTCAGGTCATATTCTCATTGAAGATTCCGTTACCCTCTCCTAGTCAGCTCTCCTGCCCCCTCTTCATCCTCTCCCCACACCCCCACCCATGCCCCACCACGACTCAGTCCATACGGTCAATTATCCGGCTTTTAATATTCTGTGAGGGCAGGAAAGCACCTCCTATGCATTTAGGCACACCTCTTAATTCTCACAATCCTGCGTGATAAATGTTACCTTCCTCATGTCACAAGTGAGGAAGCTGACTCTCCCAAAGGTTAAGCGTCTTGTCCCAAATCACCTAACTTGTAAGTGTTCCAGTCACTGGCCCTCAAATTTGAAGAGGGAAGAGGTGCCTGTGTCATAACAGCAAAATAAAACATGTACATAACAAAGATTTTACACTTAATCTCTTTAAAGTCAAGGAATTAGACACATGTGCAATTAGTACCATATCAAGGGCAATGGCTTTCAAGAGATAGAACTTATGCCAGAGAAGTAGAAATCCAAGTGTCTGCTCTCAAACAGTTTATAATCTAGTCGGTCAGAGTGTGTATCTAGTACATGCTAGATACACAGCATATGCTAAATAAATACCTGCTCAAGCCAGGACCAGGGAACGGAAGGAGAGTCCTTGTTATTCTCTCCTTCTGGCTTGTCATAGGATGCTTCTTAATATAAAATGATCTGACACTTCCTCCTGACCTAGTCCCAAAGAATACCAAAATACACTGTTAGGAAACAAAGACGTGGAGATTACTGGGCTGCCTTCCAACCACAGGCCTATTTATTTTTTCCTAACTACAAGATAATTATTGCTGGATATTATTATGGGATTTTTCCATACGTCCTTTAGTTAGGACAGTGATGACCCAAAGCAGCCTTTTAATGTACTCTGGTCTCCTGCCAGCTTACCTCATTCTACAACTTTGTCTTTGGTTTTTATTTTTAGGATTATTCAAAATTCCCATTGCCTAATCAACCCCTCATTTAACCACTGCTGCTGTTGACTACACACCTCGACAAAGACTCCTTGGAAAAGGTCTTTTTCACTTGTGGTGGGCTCCTTTGAAACAAGTTCTTGCTACCTTCAACATTTTGGCAAACAAGGACACGTTCAAGGAAATTGGAGGCCAAACTTGACAGAGCACTGGGTGCAGCTGCTGGCCCAGCTGTGCGATGATTCTCAACTGGTCCATCACCTCCAAAACTCAACTATTCAGCACAGCCTTCCTTAGTCCAGCACTCCTGTTGGTCTAATATATTTGGCAACAGCCATTATTTCAGAAATGAATGCTCGCGTGTATTTATAGCAAGTCACGTGCCTGCTCTATCAACAATTAAAGAGATTAGGATTCAGCAGACAAACTCCTCTAATTAGGACAAGATGGAAGACACGGTATATAGAATGCTGCAGTTTGGTCAAGGTTTATTCTTTCCTAACAAGGCTGCCATACCGCCTCTCATCACTCAAACGGCCCCTCCCTCCCTAGGGCCACCCTGCTCCCTGCATCACAGTCACTTCCTGTGTCTGTCCCGTGGGATTTTCGGTCAGGGGATTCTGTTTGCAACGGACATTTCCAGTTGCCCCTTCCTCCCTCCCTCAAACCACACCAGAGACTCAGTGGACCGTTTTAAGGCTTGTTTTGATGTAACATGGACAGCACCACGTGGCCACTAATTTCATTCAGTTACGCCCTTCCCCTGGAGCCTTGGTGGATGTTACATGCTCACGCTTATGTAGTCTCTCCTCCGAACAAAAGCCTGAACTCAGCGTCTGGGCCATAAATTCCATCTTGCCTTGCTCCTGCCCATGCATTATTTAAGCAGTCTTCTCGGTGAAGCCGGCATGAGAAGATCCCTCTGAGTAACAATCAGCGGGCGCCTTATGCGCTGTTCTAACGGGAAATGTAGGCTATCGGAGAGAGTTCCACCCATTCACAGCCTTGATAATGAAATATGATAATCTAATTTGGTAAAAATAAACTGTGAAATCAGAGATTTGAGGCAAAAACTTTAAAGATGCAATTCAGACGAGCAATCAATGCTCATTCAGTTTCTGCACCATCTCAGCTTCCTCCCTGTGCAGATGCTTAAGTGATGCTAAATTAAATAATTGACAAATTTTTAAAACTGCTGGAAATTACCATCTGTACTTAATTTTGGAACATAAAAAGGTCCATAGAAAACACCCGTTATGATTATTTTGTCTAATAACAGATATGAAACAATACAAACATCCCAGTCATAAAAATATAATGCGTTTCGAGCAGTCTGGCTTACATATTCAAACAGTTTTTCAAAACAAAAGACCACAGGAGGAGTGAAAAGCTGGGTTACCAATACGTCTTTTCAAATGAGTGGCAAAAGAACTGAGGTTTTAAGTTTAAAATCTATCCCTCTAACCCTCACCTCCCCGCAAAACAAAAACCAAAAAAAACAAAACTCACCCACAGGCTTCCTATAGACAGTAATGATCACATCACTTTTTCACATTTCTCTCCCGGATAAACCCTGGGCTACACTGTCCTCTGCTCAGAACTTTATTAGGTTGGTATTCCATTTATACAAAATGAAGTCTAGGACTGTAAATAAACATGCTTGAGGCTTCCATGAAAACACAGAAAGAGAAACAAGCTCCCTGCGTGGGAACACACTGGCAAATACGTGGATAAAACAAGCTGAAACTTACACCAGACACTTCTCCCAGGTCCAGCTCGGCAGTTGCCCCTAAAGGTACATTCTAGTTTTTTTTAATCCATGTTCTGCTCTTCTCACTGATGGGACTACTCAGGCACATGGTCAAGTTGCAGTCAGCTTCTCGGTGATGTATGAGAGCTGGGTTGATTTATCTCGTCTTTCTGCAGCATATTAGCACTAATGTTCCTGCGTCTGCATCCTACCTTTCTTTAGCCGTAGCCCCGGCTTTATCATTGGTAATCTAAATTAAAGAGCCAGTGAACAGAGCAGGGTTGTTGTCCCCCACCCCTCCCTGTTTTCCATGAAACAACTGCCAGGCAGTCATTCCCGGACAAGGATTCCACTGTTTATTCTATGGAGCCTCCTCTTCAATATCCCATTGAGACTGGAAGTCAGTGGCAAAAGGAGAGGTCCGGCGAGACTGTCTTAGTTCAAATGTCTAAGTATGATTTATTCTCTAAAACAGTAGAGATGGCCTCAGGAATTCCTAGAGAAAGCTGTCATTTGCCAGTTTTTCAGCCCAGAATACAGGATTGACACTATTTACAAAAGCGAAGTAACTTGGTCCTCAACCTACTGCCCAGGGTGCAGCACACCTTTTGGTGATTTTTTCTTTCCCTAAGAAATCTCTTCTTTTCCCCACCGATGTTTATTTTACACATGCACGCTTCAGTGTTTATTTTAATGTGGAATATGAGTGCCATGATTTTAGCAAGTTGCGTACAAGAAGCATAAAATCCTACAAAAAAAACTGGAGGAAAAAAAATCAAACAAATCATTATTAACCTTGTTGTAACCGTCTATCAACAAACTAGCTGAAGCAGGAGCAAAAGGCTCTATTTAATTCAGGAGTTGTCAGTTCTTTCAAGATACATTTAAAATTTTCTTGAGCTCCACAGATCTTTGGGAAGAGGAGATATTATCAGTACATTTTTCATATGAAAGTTTTTAATCTCTTGAAAACACTGCTGTCTTAGCAGCATCTCAATACTTTTAACTCGGGTTTCCAATGATTACTGAAATAATACTAGGTTTGTTTTCACAGTTTAAGCAACAAAACTTTTTAACAGCTGTTAAGCAGCAGCATTTGGTGGATAACCAAGCATAATAAGTTTCATCTCTATTTTTATGTATTTTTGTTATAACATGATTGTTTTAATAATTTTAAACATGTATATTGCATTTTTAATTTTGCTTTTGAAAATTAACAAGTTATGACATATGTATTTCCACACAGACATAATATACAGACTTGTCACTTTTTGTAGATTTAGAATATTAAAGTCTCTAATTCCTTGATATTTGCATTGCTTCAATTTTTCATTACGAAAACAATGCCTCTTGTCAGGAATTCAAAATACTCGCATTCCAGGCCCTTGCACCCCCCAACTCTGGAACCAAACTACTGTGTTCAACTCACAGCTCTGCCACTTACCAGCTGTATGACTTTAGGTAAGGTACTTAAACTTATTATAGCGTGGGTGTATTCTGAATTCATCTGTAAAGTGGGATATTGAGAGTTCTGCTTCTGGTTCAATCTGGAACTTTCTGCTTCCCAGCTCTTTTCAGAATTGTAGTCAGGAGAGAGAATACTCAGGAGGGCTGCTTGAAGACTATCCAGGGTATTCTTCTAGATTGTATCCCTGGGTTAAATTTTACACACTTAGGGCTTCCCTGGTGGCGCAGTGGTTAAGAATCTGCCTGCCAACGCAGGGGACATGGGTTCGAGCCCTGGTCTGGGAAGATCCCACATGCTGTGGAGCAACTAAGCCCATGAGCCACAACTACTGAGCCTGTGAACCACAACTACCGAGCCTGTGAACCACAACTACTGAAGCCCATGTGCCCAGAGCCCGTGCTGTGCAACAAGAGAAGCCACCGCAACGAGAAGCCCGTGCACCACAACGAAGAGTAGCCCCTGCTCGCCGCAACTAGAGAAAGCCTACGCGCAGCAACCAACACCCAACGTAGCCAAAAATAAATAAATTAAAGTTAAAAAACTTCACACGTTTATATGAATTTCTACACTCTAGAACTTATTTATATGAACTGCTCCACAAACATCCAGAGTAACGATTTAAAAGATTTAAATCTGGGCTTGTCACTCGGCTGCTTAAAACTCTGCATAGCTTCCCGTTATTCTTAGGAGGAAAGCCAAAATCTTTATCACGGCCTTCAAGGACTTAGTTTTATTTCACTCGGAAGATAAGCCCACCTTCCCAGAACTGACTGGCTGGGATTCAGAATCATCAATCAATGTAGTCTTGAACCCCTGCTCTTTACTGGCCAGTCAGCTTGAGCATGGTATCCGGGCACTGGTGTGGGATGCCGAGAGAATTCCAGAAGCAAACACATAGGCCTTTTCTTTTAGTTTGAAAGTAACATACGTGAATAAGATCTCACTATTTCACAAATCAGCTTACAAACTATGACAAAATCAGTATGAAGCAAGTCAGACTCAAAAATGCAAAGTGAAGATAAAATCAAGAGGTAAGAAGAATAAGATGAAATTAAAAATTTGATGAATGTTAACTGAAACTGACTTAGGCTAGAGGAGAAAAAGGGAAACAAATAAGAAGCAGCAGAAACTCCAAAACAAGTATTGTTCGAGCTTGGTATTCTCATGCTTCCAAGGTCTACGGCTCACATCAGCTAAATAGTCTTACACTTTTTCAAGTCAACAATCCCATGATTGCTATTGTGAGATTCTTCAATAAACAATTCCTATACTTTCATTACAATACTGTTGACATTACTCTCCTTCAAAAGTTCTCTTTATTTTAATCACTAAAACAACCATATGATAAACTTCACCAGTTTCCAAGTAAGATGACCAAGGAGCCCAACACCACAGGACCCTGAAAATATGGGATTTTTCATAACCTAAAGATCTTAAAATAGTGTAAAACCCCAAAGACATATGAAGCATCCACTGAGTAATGAAATCTTGAGACAGTCCAGTGCATAAGGAATGGACACCACAAGGCCCCATGAGTCCCAGAGTATGTCCTATGCTTCTTGCCATTGTCCTAATAATTTATACCATTAAAACCTCCCCTTGTAAGAAATCCTAAGACTCTGGAACCAAACTACTGCGTTCAACTCACAGCTCTGCCACTTACCAGCTGTATGACCTTAGGTAAGGTACTTAAACTTATTATAGTGTGGGTGTGTTTTAAATTCATCTGTAAAGTGGGATATTAGAGAGTTCTGCTTCTGATCATGAAAGTAACACCTTCTCAGAGATAACAGTTATAAACTCCAGATAAAATATTAAAACGACAACAATATTTGAGGACACTGAAGAATGACCAAGAGCAGGCAGAAACTAAAGAGGGGTTGACACTTGGAAGAAGGGCTCTCCATAAGTTACCCTTTTTTTTTTTCTTTTTTAAACAGCTTTTCAACTAAGGGCAGGCCCAGTCAATCAGTTCTGCAGGGCAGCTATATCTCAGGTAGAAACTTGCCATCTTACTGGTTGGGAAGTCAGAGGATAGAGTTCAGAGAGAAGAGAGCAGCTGAAAAATGAGGGAGGAAATCCAGAGAGAAGAAAGTCATAGAGGGGAAGCTCCAAATTCAATACACAAAATCTGATAAAATCTCCAAAGGATCCCAATACTTACATGTGTGGAGCAGACTTCAAGCAGCCCAGCTAAGGTGAAAAGAACTAAACAGATCCTGCTGCTATCTATCACAGGGAAGACAAATTTGGAAATTGAGTTCCATCAATAACAAATTACTTGCTAAAACAAAAAGATTAACACTGTTTAAAGGCCTATGACCAAATTCAGAAGCTCTATAACATTTCACTCACAATGTCCATGGTACATTCCAAAACGACTAGTTATGCAAAGAAATTAAAAAAATGTAACCCATCCTCAAAAGAAATGGTAATCCATAGAGACCAACTCTGAGATGATGCAGCTATTGGAATTAGCAGACAAGGATTTTAAAGCTGTTATTATAACTGTGCTAAAGGATACTTAAAGATCTCAGCAGAGAAGGGGAAACTATAAAAAAGAACCAATTGGAAATTTGATAACTAAAAGATACAATTACTGAAAAAAAATTCACTGGATAGACCTAACAACATATTGGAAGAAAACAATAAAAAGTATCAGTGAACTCGGATGTAGAAAACAAACTTATGGTTACCAGAAGATAAGGGGGGTGGGTAGGGATAAAATGGGAGATTGGGACTGACATATACACACTACTATATATAAAATAGATAACTAATGATAACCTGCTCTATAGCACAAGGAACTCTACTCAATACTCTGTAATGTCCTACAGGGGAAAAGAATCTTAAAAGAAAAAAAAAAAAGTGCAGATATATGTATATGTATAACTGATTCACTTTACTGTACACCTGAAAGTAACACAACATTGTAAATCAACTATACTCCAATAAAATTTTTAAAAATAGATTAAAATGTTCATAAAAAAAGGATCAGTGAACTTGAAAATAGAACAATATAAATTATCCAATCTGAAGAGAGAAAAAACTTTAAAAATGAACAAAACCTCACATTCTAGTATGGAATAAAATAGCGTAAGGTCTAGTATGTGTGTAATTGAAAGCCCAGAAAAATGGGAGAGGAAAGAATGGGCAAGAAAAGAAATTTTGAAGAAATAATCCAAATTTGCCAAAATCTGGTTTAAAAAATGACATAAATTTGCAAATTCAAAAATCCTTGCACTCTGCAAACAGGATAAATGAGAACAAAACAAAACAAAAACTCATGCCAGAGCACATCATATTCAACCTGCTAAAATTCAAAGGTAAAATCTTGAAAGCAACTAGAGGAAAATGGCATGAACAAGAGAAAACTATACTAACTTTTCATCAAAAGTAATGGAGGCTAGAAGATAACATAATGAAAACTTTAAAGTACCAATAGGAAAAACAACTGACAAGCTAGAATTCTATATTTGGCAGAAAATATTCTTAGACAACAAAGGCTAAATGAGGCCATTTTCAGAAAAAACAAAACCTAATCACCAGCAGATTTGCACTATTGGAAATGTTGAAGAAATATTCTCCAGGATAAAGGTAAATGACATGAGATAGTTATTTGGATCTACAGAAAGGAATGAAGATCACTCAAGTGTTAAATAATTGAGTAAATATAAAACACACACACACACACACACACTTCCTTGAAACTCTTCAAAACACATACAACTATTTAAATTAAAATTGTAACACTGTATTGTCGGGTTTGTAACATAAATACATAACAACAGCACAAAGGCTGGAGGGGGCAGTAAATGGAACTCTCCCGGTTGCGATGCTCCAATGCTTGACATGAAGCACTACAGTACTAACTCTAAGTAGAATGTGAAAAAGTTTTAATATATATGGTAATCCCCCAACCGACCACGAAAAATTAATACAAAGAAATTTAAAAGCCAATAGAAAAATTAAAATGGAATTCATGGCAGCCATGAATGTGCCTCGCTTAGGTCTCCCTTCCAGAAGAAACAAGCTAATGAGCTGTAAGGAGCACAGTCCGCTGACAGCATCCAAAGGCAGCACCTTTGGGATCAACTGTTTGTGAATCAAAGCCATGCTCTTCACCATTAGTCAATGACTGAACATGACAGGGATACTAGCACTTGGCCATTTCTGCCCAGTGTAAAACTGTTTACAGGCAGTCTTTGCACCAAAGCCCTCCAACAGGCTGGAAGAGACTTTCTCAAAATCAAAGCACAGTTTGAGGCTCTTTCTACCCTACCCCTCCTTTCTTCCACCCTCCCTTCACAGGTGTCAGATGCCTGCTCTCTCTCTTTTTTATCTTTTGTTGGCATTGCATCCAATAAATTTCTTGCACCTATAGTGCCATCTTGGCATCTGCTTCCTGAAGAACCAACCTAATGCAGAATTCTAAAAAATAATCCAAAATAAGGCAGGAAGGGAAGCAAGAGGAACAAAAAAGCAGATGGGACAAAGAGAAAAAGAGCAAACTGGTAAATCTAAATCCAATCATATAAACAATTATGTTAAATGTAAATGGACTAAATATTCCAATTAAAAAGAAAATTGCCAGAATGGATAAAAATTAAAACTAATCTATATGTTCTCCTTATATTTATAATACAAAGAACAGATAATCTGAAAATAAAAGCATTAAAAAAAAGAGAAAGCATAAAGAAGCTCGAGTGGCTATGTTAACATCATATGAACTAGATTTCAAGGCATAGAGTATTACCAGAAATAGAGAGAGATTTTGTAATGATAAAGGAGGCAATTTACCTGGAAGAAATAAAAATAATAAATGCATAAGTGCCTAATTATAGAACATTTTGAAACAAAAATTGACAAAATTATTGAATAAATAGACAAATCCACAATCACAGCTGGAGATTTTTAAGACTGTTCTCTCAATAACTGATAGGACAACAAGATAAAAGTAATAGCAAGGACATGGAAAACCTGAACATCACCATCCAGTACACTGAGCTAATTCACATTTATAGAACACCTCCACTAACTACAGAATACACATTCTTTCCAACTGTACACAGCACATTCACCGAGACAGACAATTTGGTGTGCTATAGACAAGTCTCAACAAATTTCACAAGACTGATATTCTACAAAGTATGTGTTCTGACCATAATTCAATTAAACTCAAAGCAATAAGATATTTGGAAAATTCCAAGTATTTGGAAATTGACAACACATTTCTAAAGAACTCATTGACCAAAGAAGAAATCACAGGGGAAATACAAAACATATTTTAAAGTAAACCATAAGGAAAATGCAACGTATCAAAATTTGTGTGACACATTTAAAGCAGTGCTTAGAGGGAATCTTACAGCTTTAAACATTTATAGTAGGAAATAATAAAGGGATAAGAGCAATGATCGTAAGTTCCACCTAAGAAGCTAGAAAAAAGAGCCAACTAAATCCAAAGTAAGTAGAAGGAAGGAAATAATAATTTTTTTAAAAGAGCAGAAATTGATGAAATAGAAAAATAGAGGAAATTAAGAAAACCCAAAGTTAGTTCTTTGAAAGATTAACAAAATTGATAAATTCCTAACATGATTGATCAAGAAAAATTTTAAAAGAGAGAATACAAATGACCAGTATCAGGAATGAAAAAGAAGGCCTCTCTAGAGATCCTAATATGTTGAAAGGATAATAAGCAACTATACTAAACAACTTTGTGTCAATAAATGTGGAAACTTAGATGAAATGGACACATTTCTTGAAGAAAGAATTTACCAAAACTGACATATGAAATTAAAAATCTAGAGAAGTATATAATAGATATACTTCTTTGTATCTATTAAAGTAATTGAATATATTATCAAAATCCTTCCCATAAAGAAAACCCCAGCACAAATGATTTCATGGTGAATTCTAGAACATTTAAGGAAAAAACAATGTTACTCTAATACAAACTTTTTCAGAAAACAGAGTAGGATGCAACACTCCCCAACTCATTTTATGAGGCCAGCATAACCCTGACACCAAAATCTAACAAAGATACTATAAGAAAACTACAGCTCAATATGGACTCCAAAATCCTTAACAAATATTAGCAAATAAACTCTAGCAATAAAGAGGATAATCAACCTGTTTTACATCATGACCAAATACAGTTTATCTCAGGAATGTAATGCAGCTTTAACACTTAAAAATCGATTATTATAATTTACTGTATTACCAGAATAAAAGAGAAAAACCATGTAGAATTTTAATACATTCAGAAAAGGCATTTGATAACGTTCAATACCAATTCATGATAAAAAAAAAAAAACAGAAGGGGATTTCCTCAACCTGCAGTTAAAATCATATTAATGGCGGCAAGTCAAATGCTTTTCCCCTAAGGTCGGTAACAAGGAAAAGATGTCCACTCTCCCCACTTCTCTTTACCCTTGTACTACAGGTCGTAAACAGTATAATAAGGCAGGAGAAATAAATAATAGGCATAAAGATTAGAAAGGAAGAAATAAGACTCCCATTGTTTGCAGATAACACAATTGTTTCTATACAAAAATCATAAGAAATCTGAAATGGGATAATAGTACCTACCTCACATAGTTGCTATAAGAATCAAATGAATTTAAATTTGAAATTCGGAACTGTGCCTGACACACAGTAAGCACTATATAAGCATTAAGTAAAATTTAAAAAATACGTCTAAATATAAAATCTGGGAGTGACAATGAGTATAGATTTATTTGTCAGAAGAGCTTAAAGAGAGCTACTTTAAGGAATAAGATGATGTTTGGTCGGGGGCCCAGGTTATGAAAGATTTCAGGGCAAATAACACTTGGGATGCCTGGAGAATGGCCAGTTCTGACATTTCTAAAATAGAAAGATGAAGTCTGTTACAGTGACACTGTCTACAGAGTTACTACTTTAATATGGGATCTATAATGTCCATACAGTTATCTAAACAAATCCAGTTGCTGTGTCTAATTAACAAATAACTTGCTGTGATCTATAAGTACTCTTATGGCAGACTATCCACGAGAGACATGTACGTAGGGAAAAAAAGGCAGTTGGCGTAATCGTATTTACAGTAGAATTTAATTTTCAGTGCATAAAAGATATGCATATATGATAACTGCATTGACATGTGCATAGAAAAATTTCTGGAAATACCCAAATAGAAGTGTTAATTAATAGTGGAGAGCTCTAGATAGTGGAGTAGAGAGGACTTTTATTTTTTACTTAATATATCTTTGGCATATTGTTTGAATTTTTAATAATATTTTTACTTTGTAATTAAAAACAAAAATCCCTTACTAAAGCAAAAAATATATCAACACTTAAAAGTCACAATGTTTAGAGTCTATTTGTTTTCTAAGTCAAATAAGATGAAAAGGGTTCTTCCTTTGTGTTCTTTAAACTAAGGTAGTTTTATTTTAGTCATCAAGAGCATATTCCAGATGTTTATGCTCCTGAGATCCCTCCCAGCAGTCCCACCAAGTGGAAAGTGGGGAGAATTAAAAACCCAGGTCAGGTCAAAGGTTCAGTCTGTCTTCACTGGCAGGCTCATCAAAACAGAGAGCCCTGAGAAGGCCCCTGCGCCCCTGCGAGCCGGCTTCACCGTAATTCATGCCTTCTGACTTCTGAATCAATCCGGGAACCGGTTTCCCCTACTCCTATCCCTGGATGCGTGGAGACCACGGAGAGGAATCTGGATCAGAGACAACCCATTACCACTGGAGGCACAGAATTTTAAGCAGAATGACCTTAGAAAATGTCGAATTCATCTACAGACAACCACTTTCCAGGTAAGGAAATAGAAGTCTAGAGATGTAATTGCCCAAGGTCACAGGGTTACTAAGTGACCACAGCAGGTCAGGATAGCGTCCTTTCTGTGATGATGGAGAGAGGGTCTAAAAGGTCCTACTGATGCTGTACCAGGGGCTGTGCCTTCATGAACAGAGTATACCAGGATGCAGGCTTGACCAGGAGCGGAAGGGAGTAATCTTCCTGCCTTTATCACAGACCTTCAAACTGGAGTGCAAACATCAAAAACTGACTCTGTTATTCATTTACTCTCATTACTAGTGTTCCATAAAATGCACATACACTTTCTCTACAAATAATCCATTAGTATAAAAGGGCGAATGTTTCCTATTTGAGATGTGCCTTCTGGGCACATCATTCAGAGATGCTTTTAGTATATAACTAACACTAATGAAGGTCTCTTGTTAGAATGTTTTCCACATTTTGGTTATAGGCAATAGAAAACCCAGAGATATTTAAATTAATGCAATGTGTACTACTATGCTCTAACATATTGTTGTTGTTTTTTTTACAGTGGGAACTATAAATCAATTTCTAGAGTTTAAGAGGTAAACCAACGATTAGGCTGTGGAATTACTTAGAATCCATAAATCTGAGACTGATTTAATCAAACTGCCTTGCAAACCTGTCCAGAACCAGAAAGGCGCCCTTCATTCCTCTCTGCTAAGAAAAGAAAAGAAAAAAAATTCCAAAGAACAGTCATGATAGCACTCTCCAAGATAATGAGCTAAAATCCAAATTGGATACGGATAGGCACACAAGAAATCATTCTTACCTATTTATCAATATAAGTTCTCTAAAACCTCCTATAGGTGGTTATTTATTAACATTGGTTATAATATACTCAGAATAATAAAATTGTTGCCTTGATTCAACATCACATTTTCCCACTAATAACAGACAAGCTTTCCAACAAATTACTGTAAGTTCCTCGAATGCGTTAGAAATATTCCTTCACTTATACCCTCAAATCTGCAGGAATACATCTTGGGGTTAAGGAGAGGCATACCTATATTTATTGTAAGAAGCTAAAGGAGGATACATAAGTGGCAGCCCCTGGCTAGACATGGATGCTACTCACATTTATTATATTGCCACCAGCCCCCTCTCAGACACTTCATTACTAATGATTTTCCAACACAAAAGCTTTTTAAAACTTTGATCTTTTGTGAAAAACTCAGTAGGATAATAAAAACCTTCCAGCTGAACAAACAGACTAGGGCAGAAAGACCATCTCCTCAGCATTTGCCACGGAAAGTATCATCTGCCCTGACTCCACCCTGGTGTTTCATTAAAGTGGTGTCATTCAAAGTATGCAAATTACAGTAATAATCTGAACAAACAAATGAATTAGGTGAGCCTCTATAGGCAACTTACTCCAAGGTAATTAAGAATGCTAAGTCAAATAAATCATTATTTTAAATGGCAAGTAAGCTTTAATTAAACTTGATTTCTATACTAAAATGAAACTACTAACTCAACAGAAGGGATCCAGTGTGAATTAAAAGGCAAAGTGTGGGGCTTCCCTGGTTGTACCAAAAAAAAAAAAAAAAAAAAAAAAAGGCAAAGTGTGCCAAGAAGGGAAAAAAAGAATGTACACTCTGACTTTTGATTCACCAGATTAGGACCAGGTAACACTGTGTTTTCACTGGAGCTAGCTCACAGAGAGGTATTTTTGTGCATGAATTTAGAATTGATATAAAGTATTTGGGGTGGGCTTCCCTGGTGGCACAGCGGTTAAGAATCCACCTGCCAATGCAGGGGACACGGGTTTGAGCCTGCGTCCAGGAAGATCCCACATGCCACGGAGCAACTAAGCCTGTGTGCCACAACTACTGAGCCTGTGCTCTGGAGCCTGTGAGCCACAACTACTGAGCCCGAGTGCCACAACTACTGAAGCCCGCGCGCCTAGAACCCGTGCTCCGCAACAAGAGAATCCACCACAATAAGAAACCCATGCACTGCAATGAAGAATAGCCCCCGCTCGCTGCAACTAAAGAAAGCCCGTGTAGCAACGAAGACCCAACACAGCCATAAATAAAAATAAAGTTCCCTTTTTAAAAATTTTTTAAAAAAGTATTTGGGGTGCCTACAGCATGAGTGAATTTTTTTGTTGTTGGTTTTTTTTTTTTGCAGTACGTGGGCCTCTCCCGTTGCAGAGCACAGGCTCCGGACGCGCAGGCCCAGCAGCCATGGCTCACGGGCCCAGCCACTCCGCGGCATGTGGGATCTTCCTGGACCGGGGCATGAACCCGTGTCCCCTGCATCGGCAGGCGGACCCTCAACCACTGCGCCACCAGGGAAGCCCGTGAACGCATTTTAAATGGTAAAGATGCTAAGCAAAATTAGAATCAACCCAAACCTAAGGTAATTTCTCTCCAACTAGCATCTCAAACTTTCTCTATCATTAAGAAAGGGAACCCAGCAGACTGTAGCCCACTAGGGATTAAGAGTCCTTCATAGGGGTTAGGGGGACACAGTGACCCATAGTAGAACCTCCACAGCTATGATAGCCACCAACCCAAAATACATGTGTATGATGGATCAAACCAATGGGCCCTAATCAATAACCATGGAAATAAAGGTGCCCATAGAGGGAGAAACATTTCCAGAGTTGTTCTGAGATGAATAAGGCTAAAACACGGTCCTATTAAAGTAGATCATACTTGCATATTTAGTCCTACAGAATAACATAATCTTAATAATTACCATCTATTTTGAAAGCATCAAGTCTTCTCTGAGACTAGAGGTATCCACGTAGCTTCCCTTTGTAATGTATTGTCCCAGTAATGTTAATGGGACTCTCACTGGACCCCACCCACCAGCCCTGGCAAGCAGTAAAGCCCTCACAGAACCACCTGTTTTCTTCTCCACATGAAGCAGCTCTCCTGTTTTAGCCTCCTGGGTCTTCCCTCTTCCACCTTCAGCCCAGAGTCCCACAGGAATACACACAACGCGTCCTGTCCCCTCCGCTCCCGGCTTTCTGGTCAGGCCGGATGACCCAGGGCAGGAGTCAAGGAGGAAGCTAAGAACAGGAGCCGGGCGGTGGCGGAACACAGCAGGGAGGGGCCTGGAGAGGCCATTCTAAGTCACTACCTCTGGCATCTAGACCCAGTCGCCCTGCCATGCAAGACCTTTTTCACACAGTTTCCCTAAATAGTCTGCCCTCAGGACGACCCTAGGGACACTGTTGAAATACTAATGGCAGTGGCAAGGAGTCGGTGTCAAGCCTGTGTTCCAAGGAGCAGACAAAACTCCGGACTACTGTATTTTCTCCTCTGTACTTGTGCCTTCACTCTAGAGAGGTAATCGTGCAACTGCTGACTCTGCAACTGGGGAGGGAAGAACTCAGGAGACCTGAAGAGGACAATGTGTCCCTCTCCTACCTGCTCCTGCCCCTGGCCAGAATGGGATTCATTCATCCAATAACCACCGGGCACTGTTGACATGTCAGGCCCTACACTGTGCTCAGGGCACATAGCAAGACACCATTCTGTTCCCAAGCTGCCCACGTTCCACAGTCAGGTGAGACACGCGGGCAAGCAATTACAAAATAACGTGCTGGAAACGGATGGAACGGGAACATCGGAGGAGTGAGAAGGTCGGGGGAGGGAACAGAGGAAGCTGCCCGTGCTGGAACATCAGTCCCATTGGAATGTGTCTGCTCCTCTGACCCGCCAGAAGGGGAGCTATGCATGACACGCAAAGAGCTTTGTCTCTCGCATTAGAGCAAAAATTCCAAGAGTGCTGGGGCTTGGTGTGCCATGAGGGCTCAAGAAATATTTGCTGAGTGAATGAAATGATCTAAGAATTCGAATCTGCCCCTGGGACTTTTTGGACAGAATCTCGGATCTGTCCAAGGAGGAGCTCAGCAGTCATCTAATTGTCCGACCTTCTAGAATTTATAGACAAGAGACTTCTTTTAAAATGTTTGCACAGCACAGCAGAGTTGCCCAGAGGAAGTGTGCTGGGTCCATGAAATGTTTGCAGGTGAGTGGATAAAGTGTGCAGATCTAGTCAACGAACAATTATTCAGCAATAAAAAAAAAAAAGAACTACTGACACATACTACACGATGGATGAATTTCAAAAACATGATTCTCAGGGAAAGAAGCCAGACACAGAGACCACATAGCATATGGTACCACTGATACGAAGCGTCCAGAAAAGGCAAATTTATAGAGACAGAAAGTAGACCAGTGGTTGCCTGGGGCTGAGGTGGGGTAGAACAGGATTAACTGTCACTAGGCATGAGGGTTCTTACTGGGAGGGTGAAACTGTTCTACAACTGGACTATGGTCACAGCTGTGCCACCTTGTAAAGAGACTAATTGTACAGGTGAGGTGGGTGAATTTTATGACATACAAAATATACCTCAAAGCTGTTTAAAAAGTTTTGCAAGAGGAGTAATAAGTTATACGTTTACCCTCATGCTGGTATGAGGGGGTTGCTGTGTTGCAGACAGAAACAAAGAAGCCCAGGGCTTCCCTGGTGGCGCAGTGGTTGAGAGTCCGCCTGCCGATGCGGGGGACATGGGTTCGTGTCCCGGTCTGGGAAGATCCCACATGCCGCGGAGCGGCTGGGCCCGTGAGCCATGGCCGCTGAGCCTGTGTGTCCAGAGCCTGTGCTCCGCAACGGGAGAGGCCACAACAGTGAGAGGCCTGCGTACTGCAAAAAAAAAAGCAGCCCAGACTTGAAAGCACCCCTCATCTCCTAACCCCACCCTCAGAGCCTGCCATTCCTCTTTCTAAAAAGTCTGCTTGTAAACAGAAAGCAGATTCTTGGTTGCCGGGGCTGCTTCACGGGGACGTGGTTTCCTTACGGGGTGTTGAAAAAGTGCTGGAACTAGATAGTGGTGATGGTTGCAAAACATTATAAGTGTACTTACTGCCACTGAATGGTACCCTTCAAATGGTTAAAGTGGTAGATTTCATGGTATGTGTATTTTACCACAATTTTTTAAGTCTACTTCTTCTTTTTAAAAAGGCCATGTTTGAGGAACATTTTCACATTTCCCTTTCCTCTGCCAAATCCATTCCCCAGTAGCCACAGAGGGGCCAGCTCCTGTCCCCAGACACCTCATATCGGGATGTCTTAGTCCAGGTGACAGTGTAACTAAGCAATTTGTTTGCTGCATGCCCTCATCACCTTTCCCCGGCTTGGCAAACGTCAGACATTAATGAAAAGAAATCTGGGCTTGGTTTGCGGGTTAATCCTGCCCACTTGAAACTGGCTGGCTTCGTTCAAAACAACACACAAAGGGACGTTCCCAAAGCTGTCAGGCCATCTCTTGAAGGGTTGCTACTTGGCTCCCTGGCAGCACAGAGGGGCAGCGACGCCTCCTGGCACGGATTTAGCCGCAGCGTATGATGAAACGCTTGCTGCTCGGTCAGAAATTCTGCAGGTTCACAAAGCTCTAGAACTCCCTGCTTCCACAGGATCCAAAAGCAGCGCCAGACTGGCCTGGAATCACTCCCATATGGTTCCTACTGCAAATGTCCTAGGTCACTGGGAGCAGTGATGATTCCTGGATTACTTCTTTCACCAATATCACTGGCTTCAGTATTCCTATCAGACAATCTGTAAGGTGGGTTAAAATATTCTTTCCTTCTTCCCCAACAAGACAACAGCTGCTAAAGCATTTAGCCCAAGGATTTAGAGCTAGAACCAGGATCTAAATGTGCTCGGGGTTCATAGATTTGATTGGTGTACATAGGAAGTAAGAATTATCAGCTGTAAAGGATTTTCTACCTCAAAGACGACATCAAACTGATACTCTCACTTTGGAATTGCTTAAAATATGCCTGGTATAGAATGAACTAGGAAATAAAAAAAAAAACAACCTTTGGGTTTCCAACTGTGAAACAGTACTTGGAGAGCAAGTGCTAAATGTCAAACGTCTAAAAGCCCTCCTCCGAGGAAATACTTCCTTACTGCCAGCCAAAAATCACAGGGACACACTGGGGCTGAATTTTTAAATTGTGTTTTTTAGACACTGGATAATTTTCTGACCATTAAAGACAATCACAGCCAAACCTAACAATAAAAGTAATTGAATCTCATGCTCGAGAAGCACACAGCTGATTCACAGTGAGGTGCAGGAGAGGAAGGGGGCAGGAAGTCCAGGAGCGATTTTCCTTCTGCGTAAAGCAGAGCCTGCCTTCACAGTGGAGAAGCCCGGGATGGAAGCGTGCTTTTACTTCCCGACTGCCCTGTTCTCTAGGGCCCACGCTCCCAGGTGGCACCTGAAAACCATCAACAGGTGTTAGAGGTTTAACCCGGCCTCTGACCCAGGTCTCACAGGCCCAGCTTAGGACATTGAGATGAGGTTTCCAAGAGAGGACAGGGTGAGGCCACATCCATTCTGCCCTTGGGAGACTGTGCCTGTTCCCAGTCTCCCAGGGCACTGGGCGCACACGGGGCACCCAGACTTTCCCGGTGGTGCTCAATGACCAACAGTAAAATACAGCCTAACCTGGGGAATGTGTAAGAAAGTTTTTGCCCTGCATTTACACCAATTGCATTCAACCTTAAAGATACCACACTGACCCGACTTCGAAGGATTTACAAGCTAATGGCAAAACTACTAGCAGCTGTGGGAGATAAGCTAGCCAACCACTTGGTGTCAGAGCAAGGTCTATTTCTGCAAACATTTCATGCGTACAGCTTTTGAGATTGAGTTGGTGGTCACAGAGAAGGTCTGCGTGGATTGGCCTTTACAGAAAAGAGACCCTCATGTGGGAGCCTTGGGTAGCTTAATTTTCTGAGCATCTGTATTCTCAACTATAAAATGGGAATTCAGGGCCACAATCTCAAACACATGAGATGCCTGCAATGGCATATATTCACAATAAGTGGGATAAAGAGAGACTATAAATAGCCTCCTGTCCTTAAGAGTAGAGTCTACATTTCTTCCTAGCTCAAAAGAGTGACATCATCCCTGTCTTATTCTTTTTCCCTTACTCCTCTTATCCAATTATTTGTTGACATCCTATATTTCCTGACAATGCCTCTCAAACCTGTCGCCTTTTCCGAGTCTATATTCACCCCAGCAAGGCCTTATCATGGCATGCGAGACCACTGTCATAAATTCCTAGTTCAGGTGCAGCCTCCCCAAACCGTCCTGCGCTCTTCAGTCAGGTCATTCTCATTCATAATCACTGTGCTGACATCAAAACTCTAGAGACAAGGCAGTGTCCACGGGACCAAGTCCAGACTCCTGGGCTTAGAGTCCTGCCCATTTTCCCACGTCCCCATCCACAGATTCTCTGCTCCACCCAAACATTTGATTCCTCAAATGCCTTTAACTTTACCACCTCTGCAACCTCACCCCTACAATCCCATGGCCCGGGGGCAGAGTGTGTTCTACAAAACGGTCACAACAGTATCTCCCACCCCATCTGCTCTTCCCACACTATGACTTTAATGTGTCAAAGGTTGCGTCTAGGGCTTCCCTGGTGGCTCAGTGGTTGAGAATCTGCCTGCCAATGCAGGGGACACGGGTTCGAGCCCTGGTCTGGGAAGCTCCCACATGCCGCGGAGCAACTGGGCCCATGAGCCACACCTACTGAGCCTGCGCGTCTGGAGCCTGTGCTCCGCAAAAAGAGAGGCCGCGACAGTGAGAAGCCCGCGCACCGCGATGAAGAGTGGCCCCCGCTTGCCACAACTAGAGAAAGCCCTCGCACAGAAACGAAGACCCAACACAGCCAAAAATAAAAATAAATAAACTAAAAAGAAGGCTCAACATTAAAAAAAAAAAAAAAGGTTGCGTCTATATTCCCTCCCCTTGAATCTGGGTGCACTTGTTACTATGACCAAAGTGGCAATGGATGACTCACAAGGTAGGTCATAAAACGGAAGGCACTTCTGCCTGGCTCTCTTGGGATACGAGCTCTCGTTACCCAGCCTCCATGCTAAGAGGGAGCCAAGCAGCCACGTGGAAAGGCCGTGTGTAGGTGCTCTGGTCACTCGCTCCAGCTCATCCCAGCTGACAGCTGGCATCAGCTGACAGACATGCAGCCTTCGGTTGATTCCAGCCCCCAGCCATCCTCTGAGCTGCCCCAGATGATCCTAAGCAGACTGGAGACAAGCTCTTCTCTCCCATCCCCCTGCCCCAATCCCCACTATGCTCGGTCCAAATTGCAGATTCATGAGCAAAAGAAAAGAGTATGGTTGTTTTAAGTGACTACATTGGAGTGCTTTCTTGTGTAGCAATACGTAACTGGAATAGACTAAAACGCCCTCCCCTTCTTTTTGGCTGTCTCAAATCCTCCCTGGCTTTCAAAAGCTTAGTACAGATCTCACCTCCTTCCTGATGTTAAGTGATTTCTGTCCCTCTCTTGTTTGAAGCCTGAATAGCACTCAATAAAGACCTACCATAATGGACCATAATCTCCTTAAGAGAGAAGGCCATGCCTATGTTTTCTTGGGAACCATTTCCTATCATCTCTCAGAATATCTTACAATAACAGATAGTCTATATAAACACTACGTGGATAATTAATTTTCTAGCCTCCAGAGTAAAATGCACACAGTAGGTACTTAATACATGATACACACTATGACAAGTGTTTAATACAAAAAAAATGGGAAAAGAAAAACAATAAAAAATAGTTTTTAAATGGAGGATCAGGTAGTTGTAGGAAATTCAAACCTTTCAAGTCTTCAAACTGCCTTTCTACTGAGTAAAGTAGATGCTTTATAAATTAACAGTTTTAAGTTCAGGAGCGTGTGTGTTTTCAGCCAAACATTATGTAGATTTGGATGTCTCTTTGGGAACTGTTCCTTTGTTAATAAATGCTAAATGGGCATTTTGAGAAGTGGTAGTAACCATCCATGTTCTATGGTTCTGTAATTTACTCAAGGATAATTAGAGCACGGGAGGGTTTAGAAATAGGCAGAATGTTTCCTGTCGAATAACCATCTGTGTCAGGACCTCTTAAACTGGGGATCATGAACACTCGATGGTTGTCACTGGATGGGCTTCATGAAGTTCATGCCCAAAATTTTGTGTATATTTGCATTCTTCTAAGGAGAGGGTCCACAACTCTCATCAGATTCTTAATAGTTGCGGAAACGTAGTTAATTCTATGTTTTACCTTATCACATTTGCTTTTAACTCTTATTCAAAGATTCTGCTAAAGGGGGAGCCCTGGGCAAGCAATGGGGAAACACCAAGGCCGGTTTGGCTCTGACACTGCCTCGCATGGTGGCCTTGGGGAAATCCTTATAAGCACTTTAAATCTGCTTCTGGATCTACCTCTCAACTGTAAAAACAGGTAGAAGCACTAGAGCTACCAAAACATCTCAAGAGAGTTTCCCTGAGAAAGGCCTGAAGAGGAAGGAGAAGGCTGCTTCATTTGGTGTTTTTCCATTGGATATTCTTTACTATGAAAGAACAATAATATTAATTTTGGTTAAAATATACATCTGTATTTACAATTGTTTATTTAATAAATATTAAGAGCCTATGATGTGACAGCCACTGGTTATGAACTTTCCACTCAGTCCTTGAAGACTTGGCAATTACTGAGTAGACCACCCCAACACTGCACAGAAGTCAAGAAGATAAAGTGGACCATAAAAATATAAAACACTAATCGCACAGAGGACCAAAAAATCAAGGGATTCATCATTAAGTGGGTAGAATAGAGATCACGCAAGAGATGAGGTAGAAACAGTACTACGGACCAGGTTGATTTGGCTGACCTGTCCTACCAGCTGGGTGTCCACTTGTTTCTCCGCCTTCCAGAATTGCATGCTCAGTTAAGAGAACAGCTTTCCTCCTTAGAGGAAACTCTTTCTTTAAAGACATAGAAGTAGCTACTCTCCTTCTCAGAACCTCTGAACCAGCTCTCATAGGAATAGAGAGTCAGAAACAAAAAGCAAGCAAACACAGACACTTAATGGAACGGAAGACATATGATGAGTAATTTGGACCCAAGGATAATCTGAACATAATTCTCCTCATGCTCAAGGGTTTCAATGCGGGAAGTAAGATTTTACAAAAGCTTTGAATTACAGATAAAACACAAGACAAAGTACTAAAAAAACACCCAACAGGTTGTCAACACTTAAGAGGATGAAAAATATGACATTGATTATGCCATCATTTCTTGGTCCCCTTAATGTTAGTATTTTTTAACTTTTACATTAATACTTATTACTAACTAACTACATACATATGACTTAACCTCTTGAATTAGACAGTCACCTTCTTGGGCCCAACGCCCATATGTTATATTTTTTGCATGTCATTTGAATGATGATGTGCCCCTACTAAATATCCAATAAATATTCTATGAATGAGTAAATAAAGTTTCTTCCTAAAGCCTAAAATGTTGGTAAACTCAGTGACCTGGCTTTATAAGGAAGCTGAATCATTTCTTCTAACTTACCACAATTAACATCCGCAATATATTTCCTTCATTAAAAGTAAAAGTATAAATGGAGATACTCAGTTTGTTGCTGATAATTTGAGGTATGACATGGAGCTCTACACGAGAAGGGGCTTTTTTCTGCTGGGTGTGTGGGGATCAGGTTAAAGGTTAGGAGATAATCTTATTTATGGCCCACATTTGAAAACTGTGGTTAATTTGTGCTTAAGAAAAAATAAGCGCAGTAAAGAACAACATATGGTACAAGTAAATTGGGTTTGGTTTTCCTCCTGACCTCCCCCATGAGTGCGTGTCTGGTGTACTGTGTATACCATACCTTTCTGGGCTTTAGATAAATTCGCACATGTGTGAACAAAACGTCTAGGGCAGAGAAAGTATTTGGGGTGCACAGTTTCTTCAAATTGTATCAAAAATGTATATATAAAGTCTTCTGGAATCACCTCCAGAACAAGGGAGACCCTACAATAAAAAAACATATCTATGGGGTAAAAAGAACTAAACATGGTACTCATCACCAGTATGCTCAGAAAGATCTTAAGGTTATTTAATATCTTCACTTTATACCACACATGAGATTCCTTAGACAAACCTGCCTCTGGATTCTTTCTTTTGGTCATAAATCAAATATCCAAAAGCTGATGTATAATAGTATATTACTTCATTTTCTCTAAGTCAATCACTTTAGAAGGAAAACAAAATGCAGGGCAAAAGAAGGTGGGAAATGGTAGATTATCTTTCACCCTAATTTCCCAGTGCATTTAGAGGTTGGATTATTTGATCATCTTGGTACCATGGACCATTACCAGGACTTTGATCTCCCTACAAAGTGGGCGGAGAATGAAACGGGGAAGAAATTTTTGAGAAGGATGGTCTTTCACATCATGATTTGTACAGAGAAATAAACACATCTCATCTCTCAGGAAACCAGAGGGAAGACCCTCCAATGATATGTATGTAGGAAATAATATGTAATAGCATGAAAGGCTATTAAAAACAGCCATCTTGTGTACAAAGTGTTCTTTTCTTAAGTACCTCTTGATTTTTCACCTCAGGGTCTTAGAAGAAGCCTGACCGGCACAGTAGGTGCTTCATGTTTGTTGAATTTAACTCGCTGCTAGAGATCCCAACTTCTTCATAAATGTCAGTGAGAATGAAACACTACACCGCATTTGGGCTGCTGCCCTCCAAGTAAATGTAAGTATTTTTCTCACGTATATTGCATTCAAGCGGATGGAAACTGGCGGGGTTTTTTGGTTGGTTTATTTGGTTATCAGTTTGTCTATTTGGTTGCTTGGCTGGGTTGTTGCTGATATTGCTTTATCACAGGACAGCGAGAGAGACACAATGTGGTACAAAATCATGAGGTTTAAAGTCAGATAAAGTCAGAAAAGACTGAATGCTAACTCCTTCACTTTACTAGCCATCCAACCGTGGGCAAGTTCCTTAATCTCTCCAAGTCTCAGATTTCTTACTTATAAAATGGGTTAATAATCCTTACTGGCCAGGGTTATGAGGAGGATTAAATGAGACAATATATATATGGTGCCTACTTAGCATAATGACAAACCCACAGTAAGCATTAGGCATGTAGCTAATCTTATGTTTATTATTATCACCTCATTAAGTCATAGTTAGGATTAAACAAAATAATATATAGAGCACTTACCATGGTTCTTGACATATAATTAATGCTAATGTTCATGTTCTAGAAGGACACAGTTTAACACACGATATGAGCCATCTTCCTTTCATACCCCATGGGGTTTTCACATGACCGTTCTCTTGGCCACATGTTTTGTGCCATTGAGCACATATAGGTCTATTTCGGGCATATATCAAACACTTGATGAATCTCTCACTCGGATTTAACTCTAAAAATGCTTCCCAGTTGCCAGAAATCACAAGATATAGAAAAAAAACATCAGAATGTTCAGATCAGGAATAAGAATGCTGGTAAACGTTACTACTTCGATGTGACACTTCTGGATGTTGAAAGCACTAGCATCAAAGATGCTCCCATGTAGCCATGAGCTATTTCCAGCCCTTCTCGCATTTCCTGGCTCTACCTGGATGAGATATGTGCACGTGAAAGCAATCTGTCATTCATGCCACTCAAATAATTATGGCCTAAGTGATCTCCTGTGTCACATCCTCAAGTCTCTTCACGTGACTCATCATTCAGCTGGAGAGCAGGAAGCGCTCCATTTGGGGGAGGAAATCAAAAGGATGCCATGCCTCAGGACAATACCCGTCCTACCCAAGCAGTGTTATTATTCTCAACTACCAGGCAACGCCCAAACAGAGCATGTTTAATCACACCATCAGAAAGGAAGATCGGGGCTGTGAGCTTACACTAGTGTCTCACATCTGAGACATCATGTAACAAAGAGCTACAACCAAGGGCCTGTTCCACCGACCCCATAACCCAGGTGACTTCTGGTGGTTTTGAAGCACCAAAGCTCCAACCTCAAAGCACAGAGACCTAATCCCCCTTCAGCTTATTCTGTCATATCTCTTGGGAGTGATAGTCATTGGTGTAGAACTCAGTGTAGGTAGGCAGAAGTGCGTGTGTTTTGCACATATTTATGCAGACATACATGTCCACACATGAGAAGTTTGGAGGCACCCAAAGAAAGCTACTGTGAAAAGTTTTGTTGCCAAGATTGTTTGCTATTTATCAATTTGCATTTTTCAAATAAGCCGAGTCTACCCCCAGATGTGACATCTTTTCTTTGCACGGAGAGTATATTGCCATTACTATGGGTCAGGAGCTACCCCACCTTCCACTTCTATTCAGAAGGTCTGGAATGGCAAGATCACCCTCATTCAAGGTCAGAGTTTGGAAGAAAGATGCTCAATCTCATCCTCTTTCCAGCTGTAGAGCCACATTCTAATCTGAAAATGAAAACCTCAGAGCAATGAAAACCTGGCTAGCCTTAGCTCTTTCATGACCCCAATCTTCCACTGCCACTGAGAATTTGACTTTTGAACAGGAAATGGATAACGGTTAAGAGATATTATTATTAAAGAATTGTGTGGGTCTTTAAAGCAATTTATCATTGTATATTTATTTATGTATCAATAAGGGTAAGAGATCAATTTATCATAAACACTTAGAATGTATTCTAATGATTTATACTCATAAAGCATATTTAATATCAAGTTATATGTCTAAAGTTATCATTTAAGGAAATTCTTTCACTCAGGGTTTACCTATGGGCTAGACACTCAGACACTCTTAACAATACAAGCTATGTTTTATCTAATTATATAGGTGAGAAAACTGGGGTGCAAACCTCTGGCTCAATATCACACAGCCAGGAAGCGGTAAAATCTCATTTGACCCTAGTCTGTCTGACACCCAGGCCATGTGTTTTCCACCCGAGAAACTGCCCCCTTCTATTCATTTATGAACTTGCATATTAGGATGGGACACGTCTGCAGCTTGAGGAACAACGTAGCGATGATATTCTATAAATCACTTCGGCAATACATCACTAATCCAGGTCTCTCGTGCAGATCTCCTAATCAATCTGAACGCAACGAAGGGCTGCGCATAAGTCACCTAAGCCACCCAAACAAATGCGACATTTATTTCATACGTCACAGCTGGTAGATGGCACAGCTGTGAGTTTGCACAACGTACTTCTTCGGGTTGATTACCCTTGCTTGAGACGCCATGCTAAAAAGGGTGGCCCTATGGTTCCCCAACCTCTGTCAGAGAAAAAGCACTAGGGGAAGGCGAGAGGGGGTTTCCAGTAACAAGGATATTGACTTCAGTAAACACTCAGAGCTAGCAATTTGGAGCAAGGGGGAAAACAGAAAAACAAAAGAATTCCATAACACATCGGTGCCATTCCGGGTGGTGGTAAAAACTCCTACTCAGCTCAGAAGCCTCTGAGGGAGTAAAGTCACAAACTCCTAAGGATGACATAGTCATTCTGTTTGGTAAAATATGAAATTTTGTTTTCCTCTAAGAAAAAATGGAAGTAGAACATAAATTTACAAGAATTACTTTCAAAGATATTTATGTTTAAAGGAAGGATATTTCCCTTTACTGAAAACCAATCTTTTGAAGAGTTTCTCAATTCCCATAGAGGTTAAAAGCTGTTTGGATTTTTTGTTTGTTTTACAAATAAACATTTATTCATAGGGGGATTACTGTACATTTAAAAAGGTTTCCAAGCTTTTCTGGAAGGGGATCTCAGTAACTTCTGTTGGCCTGTTTACCAGCACCTTTCACCACCACGTTAGCATTAGTCTCCAAATCAAGTGTTTAATTGAGTAGTTCTCTTCCTCCACCTTCATAATGTACACCTGTCTTTTCTTTTCTTTTTGTCTGGCCGCACCACGTGGCATGTGGGCTCTTAGTTCCTCAAACGGGGATTGAACCTGTGCCCCCAGCAGTGGAAGCGTGGAGTCTTAACCACTGGACCACCAGGGAAGTCCCTATACACCCTGTCTTAAACACTCCTTCCTCTGAGGTTTTTGAAGCTGCCTCTGCTGTCTTCCACACATGGTTTGATCCTGGTTTTCTAGAACCCCTGATGGGCAATGCATTGAGCACCTGGAAATGATCAGGTCCAGGCACGAAAGTAGAATTACTTCAACTCTTTACCCAGGATTTTTAGCTTCAACCCTACCAAGACAATCCCACAACAAGTATCTGATCTGTAAAGAGAACGAGGGACCTTGTACAGAACGCCTATCGTTGATCTGGCCAAGAAAAACAGCATGTGATATAATTTTAAAATGCATTCTTCCCTTTAGTTTTCCCCAAATAGATAAGGATGAATTACTGCTGGGAACTGTGTTTTGCAGCCAACAGATCCAGCAACTAACTAACTTGGGATTAGCTTCCTGAAGGAGCATCTCACTGGTAGCAAAAGGATAAAAACAACACTAACTAGATGAATTAATTTCCAGAAGTGGTAGACAACAAAATGCCTTTTAAAAAGTTTTGCTTTATAGTAATATGTCTTTAGGGATGTGTAACTGGGGCACAGTTCAAGGGAAAGAGGTTAGAGGAAAAAAATTAATGAATGAAATGTCTTGAGGAAGAAAAACATAAAGCAAGTCAGGAAATGTTTTTCCCGTCGTAAATGCCTGGTCACAAAATATATCTCAAACAAAAACTTGGAAAAGCTATTTTAACACATCTAGCAGAAAAGGAGACATTAATTTACAAAGAGCTCTTACAATCTTAACTGTAAATACAACCCAACAGACTACTAGACAAAGGATATGAACCAGCCACTCAGATTAAAAAAAAAAAAATACAACTGCCAAGGAGTATTTTAAAAGATGCTTTCTCTCACTCATGATTAAGGAAACAAAATAATAATAAGACCCCTTCTTTCTCCCCAGCAAACTTTTTAAACCTTGAAATTAGTGTTGAAGAAATGGTACACAGTATACTCATACACTGAGGAGAGTACAAATTCTGGAGTGTAATGAGAAAATATTCACCAGATTTTAAATTTCACATAATGTCCATATAATTCCATAGGTAAGAATTTACTCCACAAAAGTACATCCAGATATACGTACAAGAATGTTCGTATACACAGACATTGCTGCACTGTTTATGAGAACAAAAACCAAAATAACTGTCTGTCAGTAGGGTAATAGGTTGAATAATGATAGCAATCCAGCCAATGGAAAACTCTGTAGCATAACGTGGTTCATCTGAATGGACTGAGGCAGAGGGGTCTCTCAGTGGAAAAAAGCAAGATACAACATGAACGATGTAATCCCATTTATGGACGTATACAAGTTTAAATGTTTTTAATGTATATGCCCTTATATCTTTATTGCTCATTACAAACCACGGCCAAACTTAAAATGGCTTAAAACAATGACTATTATTTCTCATAATTCTGTTGGGCTCCCTGGGCAGTTCTGTTGGCATCACCTGAGCTTACTCAAGTGGCTGCCGTCGGCGGGGCGGGGCTATGGACTCACTTCTCATTTCGGCCTCAGCTGGTGAGGCTGAGGCCACTGGGATGGACCACATCGTTCTTCGTCTTGGGCATCTCTCCACAGTGGAGGAAGCACTCCCAGGGCACGAGAATGAAACTACAGGGCCTCTCCAGGCCGACGCGGAAGTCACACCACTCCCATAGCTCTCGCGCTCGGTCAGAGCCTGTCTTCTTGAAGCCAAGGCCAGTCTGGCTTCAAGAAGAGGAAAGCAGCCTCCACCTCTTGATTGCAAAAGCTGCAAAGAACTTGCGGTCATATTTAATCTACCACTTTACGCGCACGTATCTACCTATCCATACCTATATCTGCCTATCTATAGCTATGTCCATCGTTAAGTAGCAGCTGAAATGTTAGTGAAGAAACAAGATAATTTCCTCTGGTAAGAGGAGCTGGGAGTGTGAGTGGGGACGGAAAAGGAAGAGGCTTACTTTCTGTTGCATGCATTCCTACGCTCAGGGCTGGCTCCATGGGCATGAGACTTTTAAGGAGGCACAGGGCCCATGCTCAGGCTCTGGAAAGCTTAATGCTCTGCTGTCACCATCTTGAAGTTCTTAATAATTTTATCTTTGAACGTGTGTTTTGCGAGTCCAGTGGGACAGTGGTGCATGAGCAAAGGAGACGGTGCAATATGCACGTCTACTGCTCCCTGAGGTCCTGTTTTACATCCAGCATTCCCCATGCCTCCTGAGGACAGTATCAGGGTGGACTCACGATGCCTGGGAGTTCAACATGACTCAAAGCAAGTACAAGGTAAGCAAGTTATATCTTCCAATGAGTAAATCCTGGCGCTGACAGCCCAAGTTCCCATTTTCTGTTCTAACCAGAGCTTGCTCTAAACACAGTTAAGAATGCAGTGGCACTGACAAAGGAATGCTATCATATCCTTTCTTATTCACGTTACTTCCCTGTATTAGCCAATCACGCTGAAAATAAGTACGAAGAGAAAGGAAAGCTAGGGCAACCCACAGTCCTCTTCCTTTAAGTCTTTCCTTACTCACCTGTAAGCTGAAGAGGGAGAGTGTGGGTAGGTGTGTGCACCAAGAACTAAAGAAATAAAAACAGCTGAATCAGCTTTGTGCACGGTTTCTACTCTCCTGGTAAAAAAGATGAAACACATATGCATGTACAAGCTAGGAAATACAAATTATGTCATTTCAGTGATTCCACATACAAGTTAAATATTCTTACGTTTGCATCTAAAACTGACATTGCACCACAGAAAGATAAAGAGTAAACCTGTGCTAATAATTTTTATTTTTTCTTAACTTAGAACATTAAATAGCAAATAAGAAACATGATGAGTTCAGATAGAGAAAGAAGAAGAAAGGAAAAAGCTTTTATATTTTAGCACCATTAATGACATTTTTTCCCCTCTGGGGAAAGGAACCTTACATTTTTATTTTGCACTGGGCCCTAAAAATTATGTAGTCGGCCTTGACCGTACTGTTCGAATTTGCATACGTGTCCTACTTTTATATATTTAAAAAATAGGTTGTGTTTTTTTTTTTTTAACAATACCCCTCACTTGTTTCACATTCAGATCATCATAGATCCATTCAAAAAATAAGATCCAAAGAACTAGCAGCTGAAAAAAAAACAGGTACCCAAATGAATAAACACTTTTAATAAAAACAAAGGCCATATTTCATATTATTCCTACTCTCCTTTTCTTTTGTGGGCAAAACACTCCCTGATTTATAGCACTGGGACCATCGTCAGCACAGTGAAATTAAGCAAGAATATGTCAGATTTAAAAACCCAAACCCAATTTTATGAACTCAATTCATGACAGCGGCACTGTCAACATAAATATTTATTCTCTCAAGGGCCACGGATGCAAGGTCATCTACACCACAAGGGATGCTTGCCTCCATTGGTACATATACATCAACTCAGGAAATGCAGAGGATAGAGATTTACAGAAATAACTGCTTATAAAATTAATGCTGAAAGAATTTCCCATGTTTTATCTACTAGCATGATATCAGTGTGGTATCCCGTAGTCATAATAACTAAACATCTCTATTCAAATTGAAAGAAGTATTTTTATACTTCTTATACTTTTAACATTATTAAGCATGTATATTAGTTTGAATTTTCAATAAACTTATCATTTCTTAATACCTAAAAAGTAAAATTATACCACAAAGACATGCTTGGTTAAAATTTTCTATCTGAACCATAGTTGCATTTTGCAATAATGTTCTCAAATTTAAAAGAGAAGACAATGCCATAGGAGGTTCAAGTCGTTAGAATGTAGTGAAATAGTAAAGCAAAAGGAGAAAGTAAACTGAAACCCTGGGAGGTACTTTAGGGTCAATTTGTGTAAAGACTGCTATTCAAAATATCTTGATACATATAGAAATTTTAAAACTTGTTTTTCTTTCTTTCTTAAAGGCTTGAGAAGAAGAGTCAAATATCAGCTTTACAAGTCTTGCCCAATAACCAATCAAAGAAAACACTCTGCATAAAATATTCTACAGAAGATGCCCCCAAATAGGGGGTTGCTACTGGAGAAGAGAGCTGTGGTTGGGGGCAGGGGTGGAAGAACAATATACTTTTTATTATATATACCCTGTCCTAATTTTAGAATTTTTTTTTTTACCAAATGCATGCATCACCTAGTCTCAATAAATTAAATTTCTCTAAAATAACAAAATAAGACAGTTTTTGCTTTGCATAATGGGCCATGCTATAGCTAATTTTTAAAAGTACCACTGTCTGACCCTCAGAACGGGAGAAGATATTTGCAAATGAAGCAACTGACAAGGGATTAATTTCCAATATATACAAACAGCTCATGCAGCTCAATATCAAAAAACAAAAAACCCAATCAAAAAATGGGCAGAAAATCTAAATAGACATATCTCCAAAGAAGACTACAGATGCCCAAAAAGCACATGAAGACATGCTCAACATCACTAATTATCAGAGAAATGTAAATCAAAACTACAATGAAGTATCACCTCACACAGGTCAGAATGGCCATAATCAAAAAATCTACAAACAATAAATGCTGGAGAGGGTGTGGAGAAAAGGGAACCCTCCTGCACTGTTGATGGGAATGTAAATTGGTATGGCCACTATGGAGAACAGTATAGAGGTTCCTTAAAAAACTAAAAATAGAACTACTACCATATGAGCCAGCAATCCCACTCCTAGGCATATATCCAGAAAAAACATAATTCCAAAAGATACATGCACCCCAATGTTCACTGCAGCACTATTTACAATAGCCAGGACATGGAAGCAACCTAAATGCCCATCAACAGAGGAATGGATAAAGAAAATGTGGCACATATATACAATGGAATATTACTCAGCCATAAAAAAGAACAAAATAATGCCATTTGCAGCAACATTGATGGACCTAGAGATTGTCATAATTAGTGAAGTCAGACATGGAAAGACAGATATCATGTGATATCACTTACATGTGGAATCTAAAAAAAGGGTACAAATGAACTTATTTACAAAACAGAAGTAGAGTCACAGATGCAGAAAACAAGCCTATGGTTACCAGGGGATAACGGGGGTGGGGGAGGGATAAATTGGGATTGACACATACACACTACTATATACAAAATAGATAACTACTACGGACCTGCTGTATAGCACAGGGAACTCTACTCAATACTCTGTAATGGCCTATATGGGAAAAGAACCTAAAAAAGAGTGGATATATGTATATGTATAACTGATTCACTTTGCTGTGCGCCTGAAACTAACAACATTGTAAATCAACTATACCCCAATTAAAAAAGAATGAGGAAAAGAAAAATAAATAAAAGTACCATCGTCTGAAGTTGTTCAGTTAGTTTTATGGTCATTATTAAATGTGGATGGTTTGGGGAGGAGGTATGCAACTAAGAACACAAACCACACTTCCATGAAAAATTATTAAAGTTCAATCATTTTGGAACTAAATACAAAATATTCAAATGTGCTCTATTTAGAGGGGTGATGGATCCATAAATGAGAAATACCTATTTTAAAACAGGCTTTGGTAGAAAATCTCAAAGTAAAGCATCTCTGTTTTGAGCCTAAAACTTGGCATCTTTTTCCTATTTCTTTTTCACTACAAAGAGTTTCTGGATACCAATGGCAAAGCCTTAGAACCACAGTGAAATTTATTTTTCCATCTCCATTCCCACCATCACAAATTCTGTAAAGATGCATGAAATTAAGTGTAAATGTTCGTATTCTCCCACATAAAGGAGGAACATGCTATATAATCTGGTCTGGATCCTTTTGATTCTATGGAAAATGGTCCTTAATCTCCCTGGAAAAACACACCCCTTTTGGATTAGGATGAAAGTATGGACCTTCTTTTCAGAAAAATACACACACAAAAAAATATCAGAGGTTTGCAGGTTTCTCAGTAGCTACTCCATGAACTCCCAGGGATCACAAATCCCGGAGCAGAAGCACCTGCTCTGGACAATTCCTCTTTCCTGACACTCTACACACAGACCTATGTGTCAATGGACTAAATAAGTTCTTCTATTACTTCAGGGCAAAACACGAACATTTGGGTCTAACTCTAATTTTTTCCTAAGCAAACGGAAAGCTCTTTTTATGCCCAAATTCCCCATAACTGAATTCAGGATACCTAAACTATATCCTTGAGACTAAATGTAAACGTAAAATACAAATGAGCACGATGTTTTTCAATCAGATCTGGCCTTTACACAGATGTCATGGATCCCTCAAACATGATGCTCTAGGGGGCTCACCTGCCTCTTACCTGAGACTGGAGAAGATTCCCCCAAGTCCCAGGGGAACACAGATGAAAGACTCAGTGGAACATTCTATGCCTTTGATAAAAGAAATTTTCACATATTGAGATATAGGGAAGTCATTCTGGCTTATACACGAGTTAACTTGAATTTTATGCTAACTAAAACAGCCTGTTTGTGGCCTATCACACATACGTTGTACATCTACTATATTAAAGAAAAAGGTGCATTGACCAGAAGAGAAGAATGTCCATATTAAAAATAAAGATTAAATGCCTCCCATCCTGGGACACCATTGCTGGTTCTCCTTCAGTGATAAGACTCCCTTCCCAGGTGCCAAGGCCACACTGACTCGCTGTATATGTGCTAGTCTGGTTTGTCTGTTTTTGAAACCTTGGAGAAATGTATCCCTGACTTGTTCAAGGTTCTCTGTTCTGACGAGATATGACACTGTGCTGAAAACCCTGATTCTCCAGAGCGGCTTCTCAGAGTAACCTGGGAAGCTTCTGGGCTAGTTCTCAGTTTGGCTCAAATAAAACTCTTTTCTATTCTTATTATTGATTGTTTATTGATTATCTTCATCAACACCTCCTATGACCCAAGGACCCAGGCTTGATGGTCACTAGGAACTCTTGCTGCATCAGGGTCAGCAGAGCCCCCAGTGAAAGCCCCAACTGATGAAGCCCTGCAGGCCTCCAAACACAGCAGAAGCCAAGTGGACCCCTCAGCATGCCTAGACTAGTCCTTAGCTTCTTCTGCGTCAGTCTGGAAGCAACATTTGGCCTCTTGCTCGGAGCTGTCTCAGCCCCAGCAGCTCTCAGCTTCCAGGTTTCTTGGTCTGTTTGAAGAATGGCAGCGTCCTGGGCCTTCCTTTTCCTTTAACTTGAGCAATCCCAGATGTTGGCCTTTCTGATCCGATCTCAACCTGTCTTTCTCAGAGTCCTTTTCTTTCTGATCATCTGGATCAACTCCTCAGGAGGAAACTCGGCCTCCTCCCAGCCTTCCATTCGCAGGCAGATCTGATTTAGAAAATGAACTGCCAACAGGTAACACCTAGGTGAACGGGCTGCCGTCCTTCTTTCCTGATGTTATTCACCTGATCTAGAGAAGGTGGTCTGGGAGACGTGAGAAAGGAGACAACGTCTGGGCTGGATCACGGTACAGGTGGAGAAGAGAGATGACTGGAAGCAAAGGCAACACACAGCAAAGAGACTGGGAGGCAGGGTGGGAGTAATAGTTAGCAGACCTGAAGCTGGGGTCTGCTAGGGGCTGTTTCACTGAGGATGTGACCTTCAGTCTCTTAGTTAACACTTCTGGGCTTGTTATGTGGTTTTGCTCCAGGGAGCAAACAGGTACAAAGCTAGTCTCTGGAAAAACTGAAGGAGGGCCTCAGGGAGGGGAAGAAGGAGATAAAAACCCTGTTCTGACATGCACCCCCATGTTCACAGCACTATTCACAATAGCCGAGACATGGAAACAACCTAGATGTCCATCGACAGATGAATGGATAAAGAAGATGTGGTACATGTATACAGTGGAATATTACTCAGCCACAAGGAAGAATAATGCCATTTGCAGCAACATGGATGGACCTAGAGATCATACTACGTGAAGTAAGTCAAAAAGAGAAAGACAAATGCCATATGATATCAGTTGTATGTGGAATCTAAAATATGACACAAATGAACTTATCTATGAAACAGACTCACAGACGTAGAGAACAGACTTGTGGCTGCCAAGGGGGAGGAAGAGTGGCGGAGGGATGGGTTGGGAGTTTGGGATTAGCAGATGCAAACTATTATATATATAGGTTGGATAAACAGCAAGGTCCTGCTGTGTAGCACAGGGAACTATATTCAATACCCTGTGATAAACCAAAATGGAAAAGAATATGAAACAGAATGTAGATATGTATAACTGAATCACTTTGCTGTACAGCAGAAATTAACACAACGTTGTAAATCAACGAGGCTTCGATTAAAAACAAAAACATCCCTGTTCTGTTCTCAAGAAAGGCCAGGAGGCTCCAGTGGGCTCTTGTCTCCATGAAGAACTTGAGGATGAGAGAAGCTAGCCCTCGCAGTGAGAAGGCTGCGATGACCCTCTCTGTGTCCCCTCAGAACACAAATGTGTTTCGTCTGCAGCACCTGTATCCTTTAGCCTGCGTCCAGCTGGCACCTTTCTGTCAGTCACACTCCTGTCAGCCTCATGATGACAACACACAGAGGAGGTTTTCTCTGGAAACCCTCTGACTCTCCCTGGCAGATACTCTGTCCTCCTCCCACCTCCAGCCCCTGCGTGCACCTCTGCTGTAGCTCATATCTATTCATATGGTAAGATTTACTTTCATATATTGCTCTTCATTAGACTGTGAGCTCCTTGAGGGTCACACTCTGTTCAGGTCTGTGTCCCAGTGCCTAGAGCAGCCGCAGGCATTTAGTGGATGCACCACATACGCTTGCTGACATGATTTACGCTGATAAAAGTATGTGTATAAATTAGTAGAGGCAATATGGTTGGGAAAGGATATAGGGACAAATTTAGAGAACTTCGAATGCCACGGTAGATACTTTACAGTTTCCCCCGGGCAGCAGTGAGAGCAGCGCCAGGTGTGTGAGCAGGCACGTGTGTCTGAACTCCTGCTCTGTCTGTGTGTCCAACCTTCACTGCCTCTCAAGGCATTGACTGGATGCTTCTTTGGAGCTAAGAGATTGATTACATCATACCGTTTCTTCCAGCCATATGTGATAGGATTACTGTACCCCCCCCTTTTGACAAATGAGGAAGGAGGTTCAGGGAGACTGTGTAACGTGCCTGAGGACACAGAGCTGGTGGGAAGCAAAGCCAGGACTGTCATGATCTAGCCAATTCCACTCCACGGCCTTTAAACACTGCACTGCCTCCCTTACTTTGGCTGAACTTGAGGCGAGACACCAGCGGTGGTGGGATGGGACTGGAAAGGAAGAGATAAATAAACGGTTGTAAAGGGAGACTGGCTAGCACAAGAAGGAGCAGGGGAAAGAAGTTAAACCGAAGTACTGAAGAGTAAAGTATCATGGTATCAATAACATGTTTTCAAATGGTTTAGCAAAACAAACATATATGAGCATATGTATTCGTGTCTATATATACACACACAGAGATATGTAAATATATATATGGAGAGAGAAAAAATTGTTTCAATTTTTCTGAGTGTTTGAAAGTTTGAATAAATAGTCAGAGGGGAGAAAAGACAAGTTTGACATTTCAGACCTAAAAGAAGTCTGGAGAAGGGGCCAGGATGAGGAAGAAGAAAATATAAAGCAACAAGCAGAAAGCAAGAAAGAGAATTTGAAGGAATTAATTGCCAACTGTGCTAAAACATCCCTAAAAGTTTATTAACAAAACCAGGACTCACTAGGATGATTATGAACATGCTTACAATTATTATTACCAGGAATTCATGTAAGGATTTTAACTTATTAATTGTCACTTACTAACGAGCACCTTGTTTAATATGCTATCTGCTATGTTTGATGAAACCTTTGGTAATTATGGAAAATTATGGTAGATTTAATGGATTTAGAATTTATGTATGTTAAATATTATGAAAAATGAAAACAAACCAAGACAAGAATATTTGCAGGAATTACAAAAAAAGGTTAATGTCTTGATCAAATAAAGCATAAAGCATTCACATAAATTGGTAAGTAAATGCCAATGTATGTATGAGTAACATGTCCTGAAAGAGAAAGTATAATCAGTAAAGAAATATTTAAGGCTTTACAACAAAGGCTAAAGGAACTTCTCTAGGCAAGAAACACAAGAGAAGGAAAAGACCTACAATAACAAACCAAAGACAATTAAGAAAATGGGAATAGGAACATACATATCGATAATTACCTTAAATGTAAACGGATTAAATGCTCCCACCAAAAGACACAGACTGACTGAATGGATACAAAAACAAGACCCATATATAATGCTGCCTACAAGAGACCCACTTCAGACCTAAGGACACAAACAGACTGAAAGTGACAGGATGGAAAAAGATATTCCACGCAAATGGAAATCAAAAGAAAACTGCAGTAGCAATTCTCATATCAGACAAAATAGACTTTAAAATAAAGACTATTACAAGAGACAAAGAAGGACACTACATAATGATGAAGGGATCCATCCAAGAAGAAGACAGAACAATTCTAAATATTTATGCACCCAACATAGGAGCACCTCAATACATAAGGTAAATACTAACAGCTATAAAACGGGAAATCGACAGTAACACATTCATAGTAGGGGACTTTAACACCCCACTTTCACCAATGGACAGATCATCCAAAATGAAAATAAATAAGGAAACACAACCTTTAAATGATACTTTACACAAGATGGACCTAATTGACATTTATAGGACATTCCATCCAAAAACAACAGAATACACATTTTTCTCAACTGTTCATAGAACACTCTCCAGGATAGATCATATCTTGGGTCACAAATCAAGCCTTGGTAAATTTAAGAAAATTGAAATTGTATCAAGTATCTTTTCCGACCACAACGCTATGAGACTAGATATCAATTACAGGAAAAGATCTGTAAAAAATACAAACACATGGAGGCTAAACAATACACTACTGAATAACGAAGTGATCACTGAAGAAATCAAAGAGGAAATCAAAAAATACCTAGAAAAAAATGACAATGGAGACACAACGACCCAAAACCTATGGGATGCAGCAAAAGCAGTTCTAAGAGGGAAGTTTATAGCGATACAATCCTACCTTAAGAAACAGGAAACATCTCAAATAAACCACCTAACCTTGCACCTAAAGCAATTAGAGAAAGAAGAACAAAAACCCCCAAAGTTAGCAGAAGGAAAGAAATCATAAAGATCAGATCAGAAATAAATGAAAAAGAAATGAAGGAAA
>NW_020175831.1:806616-815544 GCF_003031525.2 Neophocaena asiaeorientalis asiaeorientalis | reverse complement strand
CTATGACATAAATCACAGCAAGATCCTTTTTGACCCACCTCCTAGAGAAATGGAAATAAAAACAAAAATAAATAGATGGGACCTAATGAAACTTAAAAGCTTTTGCACAGCAAAGGAAACCATAAACAAGACCAAAAGACAACCCTTAGAATGGGAGAAAATATTTGCAAATGAAGCAACTGACAAAGGATTAATCTCCAAAATTTACAAGCAGCTCATGCAGCTCAATAACAAAATAACAAACAACCCAATCCAAAAATGGGCAGATGACCTAAACAGACATTTCTCCAAAGAAGATATACAGATTGCCAACAAACACATGAAAGAATGCTCAACATCATTAATCATTAGAGAAATGCAAATCAAAACTACAATGAGATATCATCTCACACCAGTCAGAATGGCCATCATCAAAAAATCTACAAACAATAAATGCTGGAGAGGGTGTGGAGAAAAGGGAACACTCTTGCACTGCTGGTGGGAATGTGAATTGGTTCAGCCACTATGGAGAACAGTACGGAGGTTCCTTAAAAAACTCCAAAAAAACTACCTTACAAAACAGCAATCTCACTACTGGGAATATACCGAGAAAACCATAATTCAAAAAGAGTTATGTACCACAATGTTCATTGCAGCTCTATTTACAATAGCCAGGAGATGGAAGCAACCTAAGTGTCCATCATCGGATGAATGGATAAAGAAGATGTAGCACATATATACAATGGCATATTAGCCATAAAAAGAAACGAAATTGAGTTATCTGTAGTGAGGTGGATAGACCTAGAGGCTGTCATACAGAGTGAAGTAAGTCAGAAAGAGAGAAACAAATACCGTATGCTAACACATATATATGGAATCTAAGAAAAAAAAAAAGGTCATGAAGAACCTAGGGGTAAGACAGGAATAAAGACACAGACCTACTAGAGAATGGACTTGAGGATATGGGGAGGGGGAAGGGTAAGCTGGGATGAAGTGAGAGAGTGGCATGGACATATATACACTACCAAACGTAAAATAGATAGCTAGTGGGAAGCAGCCGCACAGCACAGGGAGATCAGCTTGGTGCTTTGTGACCACCTAGAGGGGTGGGATAGGGAGGGTGGGAGACGCAAGGGGGAAGACATATGGGAACATATGTATATGTATAACTGATTCACTTTGTTATAAAGCAGAAACTAACACACCATTGTAAAGCAATTATACTCCAATAAAGATGTTAAAAAAAAAAAGAAATATTTAAGAAAATCCCTACCATCCCAGCAGTAATCAAACAAACATGATAACAATACGATGGAAAATAAACACATAAACATATACAAGTATATATACAGACACATATATATAAATGTATACAAAATGGTCATGCTAACCAAGGCTGGATGTAACAGGCATGCTCAAATACTCTTGATGGCAGGATAAAAGTCACTGAAAATAAATTTGGTCATATTTATCAAGAGCCATAAAAGTTATCATGGGAAAACTTTTTCTGGGAATTTATCTTAAAGAAGTGATTCTCAAAGTATAGTCCAGGGATGAGGTAGATCTAGACATTCTCAGCGAGTCCATGAATTCAAAACTCTCTTCATAATAACACTAAGATATTACTTGCCTTTTTCATTCTTATCTCTCACAAGGGCACAGTGGAATTTTCCAGGAACTACATGATGTATAATGACACCATTGTTCTCACAACTGAGAGAATGCGTGCTTGTAGGACTGGAATTTGGGGGTGATTTTGCACCTTATTCTCACACTTTTAATAAGCAGACCACAGAGGTCACCTCTAATCACAAAGCTTCAAATCAATCCCCCTCACTCTTGTCTCTAAAGTACTGATGGCCATTATCATTTACATCTGGCAGAAACCCCAGTTTGGAAGCAGAATGTCTGTATGAGGGAAGGAATAATTACACTGGGAAAATTTTACACAGACTAGTAAGGAACCAACATATTATTCAATCGTAGAGCCTTAGCACCGGGCAAAGATGCCAGCCAGGTACATGTAGAAGCAGCAAGTGCAAAGCAGCAGAGTGGATACCAGAGCCTGGAGCTGGAGGACAGGGGTTCTCGGGAGATTCATCTGGGGAGCTTTAAGAAGCTATGATGCCCAGGCCCCACCTTCTAGAGATGCTGGCTTCACTGGTCTAGAGAGGGCCCGTGCATGGGAATTTTCTACTAACTCCCCAGGTAATTCTAACATGGAACTAGTTTTAGGAATTACAATTATAAATGAAAGATAACAAAAAGGTTTTCTTGCCTTTCAAATAATGTATTTTGATACAATATGAACTTTTGCCTATACTTTATCCTTTTCATTCACATAACTTGTGGCTCTGCCTTCTTGAATTTGCAAACCGAAAGGCAAGGACGAGGCACTAAATTTTTCAACTCATAAGGCACCTAACATTCAACATTAACTTGAACCACTGCTGTCAGCAAGGCAGGATTTCAGTAAAGGTACATTTATTTTACAGACAGGTGGCCTAGGAAGCTGGAGAGCTTTCGAAAAGGGCATTCAGCAAAGTTGGGTTAAACCAGGAATAGATCAGAATTTCAGGCCAGAACACTCAACCACATCAATAGCCTTCAGAAGGTCTGTCTTGCATTTATCGGTTTAAGTTAGACAGCTCAAAACATTGAGGTCAGTGAGATCAACCCCAGGCAAGACTGCAGGAATTCGGAGCTGCCGACTTTGGGACAGGATTTCCTGCTGCTCCTTCCTCGGTGTCAGACACCCTGCCCCAGTGACTGTGCCCTAACCTCTCCGCAGTGGCCTGTAGACTACACAGGAGTGGAATTTGGCCTGATGAGAGGAGCAAAGTCCCATGACCAGAGGGCTCCTGACACATAAAGAGCTTAACGATATCCCCAGCGCATACCATGTGTTCCTTCTGAAAGTCTCAAATTCTTAAAAGTTTTCCCAACTAGAACTGCCTTTGCCCTGGGGACCCGTTAAACCTCAGAACAGATTTCTCCACACAATGACTGAACAATAAACAAAACACAAAGCCAGGCATTTGGAAATACAACACATGACACCCTCAGAGGGCAGGCAGACCCCTAACCAAGCCCGCCCAGGGGTGCAGGACAGCAGGAGAAGGCAGCAGGCATCACAGCACAAGTGAGGAAGCCCTGCCTCTTCTGTGTGGTCAGTCCCTTGTGACAAGCCTGTCTCAAACACTGTAATTTGGTTAACTGACCCCAATCCTTGTGGGAGGCTGAAAAACAGCCTTGTTAGCCACACAAGAATTCAGCAGATCTCTTTGTCTTTGGATGAAATGATAGCCTGGGTGGAAATGAATCTCTCCCTGCCCTCCGCCATATGTCCTTCAGCACCCTGTGTCTTACCTTATGGGACTTTTCAGTTCGTCTGATATCAGGGTGATTTGTGTTTATGCTTGTCTGTTTTCTCCACTAGATCGTAAACCAGGAAGACAGATGCAGTGCATTGTGCACCTCCCCGTGGTGGGAGCCAACTATGTTTGTCGAATACGACAGAAGCTTCTAGAGATGAAATTTTCAAAGTGGGATCAATTAACATTGAGTCGAACAGCGCTTTAGCAGGCATGCAGCCTAGCAGGTGAGCTGAGACAGTGAAGAGGGCCACTGCGAGATTAGAGTGCGGGGAGAGGATGGGGGGGGGGAGGTGTCAACAGCGTGCAGGTAAATGCACAACCAGGGGAAGGATTTCAAAACCTCCACCAACAGCGACTCCTAAAAGACGTGAGGGACCACTGCACACTCCCGAAATGAACACCCGAAGGAATACCAGCACCTTGCCAGCAAGCCCACCCGCAACATCTGGGCATTCCTGGCACCTGCCAGCCAAGCCTTGATCTGTTCAGACCCCCTGATCATCTTCTGAGAAACAGTGAGATCACAGCTTTTGGAGCTGGCCGGACTTCAAGTCATCAATAATGTAACAGAATTCCCATAAACACTAAGGACTTCATAGAGTCTGAGAGCTGCAGGCAAGGTGCCTACCAGGGCATCCAGAGGGTGAAATACCAGCACTCTCAATCTGTTTCCTTGCCCCAAATTCATTTTTAATAGATGCCATTCACCAGATAAATACATACATTCAATACTAATGTGATAAATGTAACTCTGCCTACTTATGAACAAATATCTTTATCTCCTAGAAACGTTTAAGATCATAAGGCTAAACAAACATATCCTTCACAATTAGAAAAAGATGAGCCACCCCTCCCCCCCCACCCCATAAATAAAGATGCAATCAAATTATGTCAGTGCCGTGGTACATATTTAGGTCTGGTGGAACATACTTACAAAAGCCAGAGATGTTTTAGAGTATAATTCCTAGGACTAAACTGCCAACGGTGACATATAATACCTCCCCACTAAAGAATAGAAAAAGACCCATTCTAACCTGGTAGGGCATACGTCCTTCTTTTTCTTTTTCTCAGCGTTCTCAGACATCCAGTGAAGAGCTGTGCTTTATTTGGACAGCAAAATGCACCTTCATCGCTGATTATTTCCTGTTAGTATCTATTACTGTTAAGAGGATCTCAGTCCAGACAGAAAACCGGGGCTGGTGGTTCTTCAGGAAAGCTCAGGCCGTCAAAGGCGATAGGAAAAGACTTCCTATATATACATATATTATTTTTAACTTTACTTATCTCCTAGTAACTTCACTCCCTTCCTTTCTGGATTTGAATCGTTTCAGCATCCCATGGAAAAGCTTGAGGACAGAGGAGTGAGACCCTGGGGCAGACGTGAGGTCCAAGTCACCGGAGCAGGCTTCCGGCTCGGTTTAAAAGAAGCAGAACAGTGAGGAGAGAGGCAAGAGAACCAGCCAACAGGATGTGTGTGGCTGGAGTTCCTGGCATGAAGTCTTGGCTTTCATGTTTATTTTTGGATGTATTTTTCTTAGCCCTTTGATGCAAATTTCTGGCCTGGGAAGTAACCCTACGGTACAAGCTCCAAAGTTGCCGAAAGTTAAGTACAGGCCTCTGACTTGGGAGAAAGCAGGTCCCTTGGCTTTTAGGTTCCAGTTAAGCCTCAGATGAGGGGGTGGGTCCCTGTAACATTAACAGGCAGGCCAGGGGCTGCCCATCTGAGGATGGGTCATGCAGTTCAACCTCAATACCCAGGGCCACTAAACATTTACTTGAAATACCGGTCTACCTTGAAAGCCTAGCATTCATGCAAAAGTGAAACAACCTGAAACTGTCTGCATGCTAAATGAAGTATTAAAACCCACCCAAAGGGCTGCTGAGATTTTTATGTTCAAAGATACTATGTTTTAAGCATTGGGCTTTAATTTTCTTGACAGCCCAAGACAGACAGGAACATCAAATCTATTCAAGCAGGCACAGATGCCTCTGAGAGGTATATTACTCCAATAGGGTTTTTAAAGTGCATCAGCAAAGACCAAGCTGCTGTAATTTCAATAATTCCTATTCTCATAGTGGCTTGAAAGATTATTAATGGAAAAGGGCTTTTTCTCCCTGCATAGTCCAAAAGAGGCAGTAAACAGAAATAGCTACAAAGCTTTTCAGTCCAACAACTGCCAACGTATCTGGTAGAATCGAGAAATAAAACACCGAAAATTAGGGAATAGAGATAGATGTGAAAATATTTCTTTGACAATATTCACTACTCTTAGAAATATTCTTGTTTACAAATTGTATTCTTTTCCTAAGGCAGAAACATGCACATATTTCTTATTCTTACCAGTTTATATCCCAGAAAGCATAAAAAAATTTTTCGGTCAACAATATTTATTGAGGCCACAGGCACATTTGGGGAATAAACTCTATGGGATCAATCATTATATCCGAGCAACGGTTCTCTGTGATATTGTATGTCCTGGTTAGAATAAAATCACAAGAGCTTCTGGGTAACTATTACAGCTAAGAAACCACTTTTATTGTGGCATGCGTCAGACTACAAATTTAAAATAATTGCTTTTATTTCTAAAGACTCTAGTTTCATTGTTGTCTTTAAATTTCAAATAATTCATTCACAAGTGTGTATTATTTTGCACTTGCTCAAACATAGCCCACAGTGAAGGAAAGTTTTTGGCCAGAATGACGTTCATGCAATTGGAACACAGGTAGTAAAACATAGCCCACAGTGAAGGAAAGTTTTTGGCCAGAATGACGTTCATGCAATTGGAACACAGGTAGTAGATCACTAGTGCAAGGACCTCTCAGTGGTGTCTTTTATGAGTTTGATGGAGAATGACTTTCCAATCTACTTCTCTGAACACACTGGACTCATCTCCTCATACAAGTCCATGTACTTGGCATATTCCACGTAAAGATGACAAGACATGCTGCAAACCTAAAAGCATCTTCATCCACGATGTTAGACAGAAAGTCAGGGAGCAAACAAAAAACACTCCTTGTCGTTGTTCTAACCACTGGAAACATTAGACTATATTTGCTGAGAAGAAATTCATGGAATTGGACAGTAAATCCGTATTTATTTATTCCAAGAGCCACCAGCAACCATAGATACTCATTAACACTTGATCCAAGATTATCACGGCTTAAAACTCCCAAGCCTACACTTAACTGCTTTGCCATTTAACTTCCTTACTGAGGGTATGCAATGCCACTAGGGTCAAAGAGTTTCAATTACAATTCTCAAGAACTAAAAATGGTACGCCAAAACTTTTAAATTAATTTTTTCTGAATGAAATTCAACAACTTTCTCCTTTCTCTCTCACTCACTCTCCCTCCTGAGATGCTATTGAAAAGTGAGATGTTTTATACCCTAGTTAATATTTTTTATTAAGTTCTAATATCAAAGAGGCATGAAAAGAGGGAAGCATTATTGACCAACTCTGAATAAATTTACTGTAATTCACTTAAGCTAAGAAAATATGACCTGACTTTGAGATGGAGATCCCAGCTCCCTCAAATATGATCATAAATTGGCAACTGAAACATGGAAAGGAAAGAGGAGAGCAAGTTTTCATTAGGAAAGATATAGGGTACAAAGAAAAGCATCAAGCTGCTTCCTCAGTTACATCTTGGGGGATATTTATTTTTGATATATTTATATAGACAACTGAAATAATGCCTCTGGTCACATTTATGACAATAATTTTAAAAAATACTCTGGGTGCTACCAATTTGACTTACAACATAAAGCAAGAGGGCTGGGGATGAAATTGAATAGGATTTCAAAATCTCAGGTGTAGTTCTCTGGGTGTGTATCTGCGGAGAGCTGAGGAAACTTGCCTTTGGTCAGGAAAGGAAGCAGGGTTACCTAGCTCTCTGTTGCCATTGAAGTCTCAAGTGTAAGATTTAATATAGCCTATTCGCTCAGCCTATTAAAGAGCTACTTGTAGACTGTGCTACCTGTTAGCGATTACACACCGTAATTTTCCTGGTTAGAAGTAACTCAGATTCCTGGTCCTTGTCAACCACTTTAAGTGACATCAAAGGCATAGATAAGGAGGGAAACCTCAATCTAGGAGTGCTTGCCGCACCATGGGCCCACCATGACATTCCTCAAAAGTAAGCAGGCAAATGAGATGAACGTGCAAATTTAGACCCATGATTCAGATGATCTAACTTCTACCGTGTGGGAACTATGGCCTAACAGTGAGCTCCTTACCATGCTGATGGGAGAGGCAGGATCCAGCTTAGCTTTCTGCTGCCTTCTTTCTGCCATTTCATGGTTCAGTGAGGCTTCTACCTGAATCCTGAAGCTATGTCATCCTTCCCTTTTGATATTTGGCTACCAGATCTAAGTTAAACTTCAGCTGACAGCATGAGCTTGGGTTTTAATGTTGCTTACAGATATTACGTACCAGTGTGATGAATGGCTGAATTATAGACTCTGTTATCTGACATAATCAAGAAATAGGTGTTCTGGTTATCCAATATTTTGCTAACAGATTAGTGTTACATATGCCATCAATGGATCACCTCTATTCAAAGAATAGAAATAGAATTCACTTAATGATAATGATATATTATACTCTGAAATAATATTATTGACTTGCTAGTCTATTTTCTCTCTCCTCCAAGTAGAGCAGAAGCCCTGGCCCAGAGAGCAGGAGCCCTGTCAATCTTCTTCACTGCTATAGCCAGACCTGACACACAGGAGATTCTCACTAAGTATTTGCTGAATAAATGAATAGTGGAATAAACATAAGTCAATTTTCTTTGCTCGAGAGGTAATTTAGAATTCCACAATTTCTTCGGATCATCATGTACAGTATATGCACAAGTGTGCCCATTAATAAAGTTCTGGTTCACACAGGTTGCAAGGTAATGGAGTTCCTTGCATTCTCACTTTAGCCAGTTAAAACGTTGATGGAGCGTCTTATTTGTACTCTGTGCTTGGTTGCATGAACAGGTAAATAAAAATGAAATATCTTACTAATCTCTTGCTCACTATGAGCTTCCAAAACCCAACCGGTAAAATAAGAGGTCAGTCTAAAAACCCTCTCCATCCTTTTCAGCTCACTTAAGTCACTGACAGAGAAGACCAGAATCACGCTCTGAGGTTACAGATGAGGGGTTGGACCCACGGAGATACAAAATCACGTGGCAAGGTTTGGGATGCTAAGGACCACCTTCAACATCAAGAGCCCCATTTAATAATTTTCCTCTATGGGAAATCTCTGTGAAAACCAGCCCTAAAATATACTCAGATACAATCCAACCAAGGGATCAAACAAATCAAACCAATGCATCACTTACAGTGAGGCATCCAGACATTAAGAGCATCCTAACGTACTCAGTATCACCTTTGACTTCTTGCCGAAACTGTTTGGCTTGACCTAATCAAACATTTAGCTCTAACTTCCGTTCACAGGAAACCCTGGGGTAGGGGTACAAAAAAAGATACCATGAGAAAATGATCAGACAAACCTTGAATTTGGGAGAAACTGACCTGGCCTTTTTAACAAGTCAGTGTCATAAAGAAAGAGAGACAGAGAGA
>NW_020175831.1:719029-806522 GCF_003031525.2 Neophocaena asiaeorientalis asiaeorientalis | reverse complement strand
TGACTTAGACATAACAATCAAATGTTAACACATGGTTCTTTATTTGAGTCTGGTTTGAAATAAAACAGATATAAAAATACTTATGGAATAAATGTATTTATTTCTGGATATTTATGGGGAAATTTGAACTGTGGACTGGATATAGATGACATTAGTATATTATCTTTAGTTTTGTAGGTGAAATAATGGTATTATGGGTATGTAGCAGGATATTCTGATTTTTTGGAGAAATATGCTAATATATAGGATGAAATGTCGTGATGCCTGTCGTTTACATTAAAGCGGCTCAGCAAAATCAGATGAAGCAAATATGTTAACAACTGCTGAACTAGGTGGGAGTGTATAAGTCGTTTATTGTATTATCCTTTTTGATTTTCCGAACGTCTGAAAATTTCTTAAATAAATTGTTTTTTTGGCCATGCCACACAGCATGCGGGATCTTAGTTCCCTGACCAGGGATCGAACCCATGCCCCCTGCAGTGGAAGCACAGAGTCTTAACCACTGGACAGCCAGGGAAGTCCCGAAATTTTTAAAAATAAATTTTTAAAAATGTTCACAGGTAGCAACTTCTCAGGAACTTTCTTCGCAGCACTGAGGCCTCCTAATTAAAATAAATTTTTAAATATTGCCACAAACCATCCTCCACCAGCAACTTGAATAAGTCATCACAGACAAAAGCAGTTATAATGACATACATCACAATTGGAGTCATTTTTGTTCTTAAACCAGTCTTCCGAATTTTCTTTTTGGAAAAGACTTTTCAGCTCACCTTTTAAATGAAAAGATCCAAAAAGCGACTTATTTGCCTCAAGTTTGGTCCCTTTTAATTGACAGAAAACCTCTCCGCACACACCTCATGCAAACCTACTTTAGCTCTGCCTTCCTAAAACTCGCTTTTGTCTCTGAACTTTACAGAGCAGTTGGAGCTCTTTAATATTTTCTAAGAGGAACATTTCAAACAAGTAACCCTGCAATTTATTCACTACTGCCAAGAATAAAAGTAACAGGTTTCACCACCAAGACCTTCCAAGGCTTTGCAGGACTTTCAAGGCAAAGCATCACTCATTCACCTACAGGTTTGCTCCCTTAATGCATCTGTCATTTCTTTGGCTCTGGAGGAAACTATGTGATTACACAAAATTCTTTTTAGATCAGGTTTAAAATCTTAGCCACACTGGGACAAGTGGCGAAGCCTGCCAGCTCGATGGGTTAACGCTTGGACGTACTGAGCCAAGGACAAAGATAAGGAACAGCCACAGGTAAAAATCAGAAGCTTGAAGAACTGAAAAGGAATGAGCGTAAAGGACGCAAGGGCCTTTCTAAGCACTCCATTTACCGTGAATGCGTGTAAGATGATTTCTTCCCCGTCCTTCTTGTAAATGAGCGTGGTACCCTAAAGGGCGCCGGTAAGCAGCGGGAAATGCACAAGCCACCAGGACCAGCTGCCTCCATCCACTGCTGTGCTATCCGTGCATTTTGAAGTTGGCAAGTAACCAGCCATCTTTACGTCCCTCGTTTCCCATACCTTATTACAGGGCACATCATTTTTTAAAGCATTTAAATGAAGCAGATGTTAACCCCATTCATTCCACTTTCCCAGGGAACATGTCAATGATGATTTTGAAAATGCCAAAGAAAATGTCAAAGTATTTTGTTCCCCGGTTAAGAACACATCTGTGGAATAGGAGGGGGGAAATACATAAAAACACTCTATACATAAAACACTCTATGGTCATTCAAGAAATAATTATAATGTATGTCAAACCACAGAAAATTGAGCAAGCACTACATTAAAAAAAAAAAAAAAAGGAAAGACATCTTGTGTCAAAATGGCTTTTTCATTCACTCATTTCAAAAACAAGTTTTGAAAATTAAATTCCATCCACCGGCTCAGAACAGAGCACATTAAGGCTTGACTCTAATGCCATCATCCATGTGGCAGCTCTCTTTCTTTTCTGCAACCACGTTAACTGACAAAGCAGCCTTGGGGCTCACCTCCCATAGTGCCTTGAAGTCCTTCTGCTCGATGCGGAGAAGTTCACTGCTTTCCCTCGTAACAATTGTCGCATGGCGGGGAGTGTTGTCCAGAATGGACTCTCCAAAGGCTGTCCCAATCCCCAGAGTGCAGATGGTCACTGCATCCTGAGAATCCAAAAAACTGGTCATTAGAAAAGCAAACATTTTGCCAGTGGATGAGTTGTCTTTTCTTTGAAGTATATAGTTGACCCTTGAACCGCGGGGGAGTTAGGGGTGCCAACCCCCAGCCCTGCACACACACAGTAGAAAAGCTGAGTATATCGTGGTTCCTACACATCAGCAGATTCAACCAGCCACAGATCATGTCGTACTGTAGTATTTACTATTGAAAAAACTCCGCCATGAGTGAACCCGCACAGTCCAAACCCGTCCTGTTCAAGGGTCAACTAATTTCTATACAATATAACAGTCAATTCACTTGCCCAGTTCAACAAGTTTTGACAAATATATACACCGTGTAATCACCACCCAAGGCAAGACAACATTTCCATCACCCCTGAAAGTTCCCTCGTGCCCCTTTCCAGTCAGGACCCTCCTTTCAGAGGCAACTGATGCTCTGATTTCTATCACCGTAAAGGAATTTTGCCAGTTTTAGGACTTCACGTAAAAGGAATCAGACAATATGCCCTCTTTGGTGTCTGGCTTCTTTTGCTTAACGTAACGTCTGTAAGATTCAACCATGTTGTTGCGTGAATCAGTAGTTTCTTCCTTTCACTGACGAATAGTTTTCCATTGCAAGGGTATGCCCCAACGTGCTTATCCATTCTCCTATTCGTGGACATTTGGGTTGTTTCTGGTTCGGGGATATTATGGATAAGGCTGCTAGCAATCTTGTGCATGTCTTTCTGTGGACATGGTTATCTTTTTCTATGGCTACTCGCTCTTAGAAAACGGGGGAAATCGTTTGAAGATGAACTCAGCTTTTTTAGTGAGAGAGTACAGTTAACGATATTTAAATAAGAAACCGGAACGGGGATACTGTTATGTCAGTCTGTCTTAAAGAGATGAGGAAACTGAGGGTCAGAAGGGTGGATTCACGAGGCCCGAGTTCACACAGATAGTAAGTAACACAGCCGGGTTCCAATTGTGACTATCTGACTACAGATTCCCAGCTTCTTGTATCACGCTGCCCCCCTCAGCCACGATAGAGTAAAAGCAGCACCCAGTGAAGTGCTGTGTGGCCAGCTGATAAAATGTCCTGAATCAATGATTTAAAAGTGTAAGGTGTACTAAGAAAGTAATTTCCTTTCTGCATGCAACATGGGCGAATATTCTTGGATTTAATCCTAACTAGTTTCAAGTAATTCAGTCACTCAAGATCACCTGGACGTTAATTTTGCAAAAGGTACTATCCACTAAGGGAGATACACAAGGGTAATCCTGAGTTAGAAAGTACAGTTTTCCTTTCGTGCACCTAATACACGGTAACAGGCAAATGTTATTAAGATCAAGTTAGTGACTTTGTAATCGCATTACTAACACAAATGCCCATAAGAACCCAGTTCCCTGAACCATAGCAAGTTGCTTCTGCACAGATGTTACCATTTAAAATTGTGTTCAGGAAAATAAAATCAATAATATCTCAGAAGAGAATGAAAGATCAGGGGGAAACATAAAAATGGCCTGTTAATAAATTTTCCAGAAAGGCAGCTGTTAACAAACTCAGTCAGAAAAATACTCCCAGGGCTGAAATATCAATACCCAGCATGTCAGATACTTCTGAGTAATTTTCAGGTTCTAGTAAAGACACAAGATGGATTATGATAAATCACAGACTTTCACAAATTCTTTAGACTACGGGTTCGCTTAAAGATCCACTAGCCTACTTCATTTTTTTTTTTTTAATCATCTGGACCCTTCAGAAAGAATCCTCTTAGCCTAATTTATACTTTCCAGTGTAAATTTCTATTTTAAAACCTGACAGGGATGAACCATACGTATTACTACTGCCACTATCCATGTAGCTCAATTATCTACGATTAGCTACAAAGTATAATGCACAAGAACTATGCAGATCTGTTTTTCGTGAGCTTGCTGTAGACTTTTACGGAATAAGTTGTCTTCTCCATCTCTCATCTCCTATCCCCGACACCTGTCACCATGTGTCACCAAAAGGTATACAAAGACACAGCCTGTGAAGGTCAGTCGCGTGAGCCCATCTTCTTGCTAGTGAGCAGCTCTTGAAATGATGACAAAAGACAAATTATTCTTGGGTTTCCCCTAGAGAGTTTAACATGACACCTGCCTGCTCACACGTAACAACACGTAGTCATGCTAGTGCTGCCAAGTGCCCTCCTCAGTGTATGTAGCTCCATGCGTCAGGACCTCTGTGCAGAGGGGCACCAGCCCCCGTCATTCCGTCCAGCACCTGGGCTTACTCCCAGTATCCCGTGCTCTGCCACCAGAGCTGAGTGTGGGATCCGACCGGTCTTCTTCTCCTCCTTCAGACCCCATCCTCTCAAATGTAAGGACAGGGAATCACAAATACAAGATATGGTTTTGAAAGTAGGACTATAAAACCTCACCTGAAAGAAGCGTTACTTGCAACTTCAAACTTGACTTTCAGCAGACTCGGTATTTTTAGGACAAATTTACTTAGAAATCTGAATGGATCTGGGAAGCGTGGATTGGGCAACTGGGATAATTGGGCACAGGGAAGAAGAAAGTCCTAAGAAGAACATCTTCACCCTGAAGATGAATCACTCCCTTTATAGTCCCTAGGGGCGAGGCCTTGTTTGCATTTGAATTCCAGGCGGGGACTTGCAATGTGCAGTAGAAGATAATTACCAAATAAAGACATTGACATTCAAATGTTCTCTCAGGTGGCAGAACCAATATGGTTGCTCAGTATGTATCAATAAGTTGAAAGGCAGGATAAATGTGAGCCCCGGGAATGTGAGTCAGAGGAGCCGACACACTCTTATTTTAGTGCACGCTCCCAGCTCACCAGATCCCTGCGGGTCAGAGTTCCAAGCCTGAAACCCTGTGGAGATGCTTAAATGCATGCCTTTGCCTGCAGCTGCAAGCGCCCATCTCTGAAGGGAACACCACTATTCCTTTAAACTCACACGTCCTCTAGAGATCTGCTCATGCCTCGATACTTACTAGACAGGCACTATTCAGACATTTATTTTCTGCTCAATTGCTGACTAATGTTCAGAAAGGTTACCTGAAAGGAAATATTTACAGTGAGGAAGACTGAAGAAAGCAATCGGCAAGGACTGTGAAACATCAACAGTGAAGGAATGGCCCATTTTACACTAACATGGCAATTTATTTGGGGGGACTTTCAGATATGAAATGACGATCTAAAAATCTGAGTGTCGTGCTCGCTTCGGCAGCACATATACTAAAAATCTGAGTGTCTTCAAGTATGAAGGTGGGTTTAGCAGATGCTGCTGGAGCCCTGCCAGATTCCCCCACCCCCTTCTCCCACCCTCGGAGGCAATTGTAGGTTTCTGGGCAGTTCCCACATATATGCTCGGCTTCCCCTTTCATCTGCATTGCTCCACCTGAGGGCAGCGTGCTGGGCAATTAATGCCTGTAAGGTGTATCTTCCAAAGAGGCATGAGAGGAGCGAGATAAATACGCCAGCTTCCTACCCTACCCAGTTTCTTAGAGGGTCCCCCGGAAGGAGTGAGCCCAGGTGCCCGTAGCTGAACTCCTTACCTACACATTTTTATAGGCATTCCTCATTCCTCCTGTCAACTTCCCACTCCCTTACGACACTTCCTGGGGTTTCCTCCATAAAAACCACTGGCAGCCAAATCCTTGTCTCCAGGTTAGCTTCTGGGGAAACAGGAGACTGGGTTAACTAAATGTGGCCCTGAGTCCCAAGTTACACTGAGACCTCTGGGGAGGTATTGGGCTTAACCAGCATTCCCAGAGAGATCCTACAATAGCAACAGAGACCAGCTTATCACTGACTGCTTTGCATCAGACACATCCTAAGTGCAATATCCCTTGGGTGACACCTGGGAAGACTTCATTGTGTTAGTAAAGCATCCTGGGTCTCCAAGGCCAATTCTACTACATAACTAGCAGTGATGGGCTCTCAAAAAAAGAATTACCTATGACACATTACTGATGATACCTGGTTTCTTCCTGCAATCGGATCCAGCTCTCTCTCATCTGTGAGTCCACCTGATCACTCCTCCCACCTTCTAAAAACTGAATTACCCAGTCACCCTTAATAGTACTTATCCTCCTGTGCGTCAGTATTCACGTGGATCTCCACGTGTGTGCGTGGAGTACTATATACCATGCACTGGGCCAGGCGTCTTGACTATGATGTCTCATTAATTCTTCACAACAGTTAAAGGAGATAACGTATTTAAGTGCTTTGCACCATGCCTGACTCAAGAGAAATGCTTAATAAAGATATTCTTACCGGTGGTAGTATTGAAGCAATCCTGCAACACTGGGATTATTGTTATTTTATAGGTTGAGGAAAATCGGGCTCAAAGATATTCAGTAATTTGTGAAGTGTGGCTAACAGGTAGAAGAGTTGAGGCTAGAAACTAGTCAATCTAATTACTTCCCATATACTTCCTAACGTATTATATGAAATTTAAGAACCTCTAAGGTTCAGTAGGAAAACTGATTATTAATTTAATCCATACAGGTTCTTTTCTCAATCAGCCAATTCACAGATTGAATACCTAATAATTCCAAATCACCAGAAAAATACCACACATTTGGCACTGCTCCCCCTTCAACCCTCTAATCCCAACATTGGGGCCCACTTGACCCTCACCTAGAGGATCAAATCCATTCCAGGCTGGGGCTCTGACCCCCTTACTCAGGAGAAATGCAAGCAACCAAAGCCAGAAACTAAGAATCGCATCTGCATTTTTGCTTTGCCCACTCTGATCCTGTGCCCTGTTCTACTAACGGAGCTCCTACATCAGTTGGAGAAACTGGGTTTCTATCTTTCTGCGTCTCTGTCCCGATAACCTGCCGGTATCCTAATTCTTCTCAAAGTGGTAGACTGCCTCTTTGTGACAGCACTCCCCAGGCCCTGGCTCCTCTCTGGCACCCTTCTAATACCGGGCCTCGTCGTCAGCCTGGCCACCCAGCTCCATCACGGAGCCTGCTTCCTGCCCCCCTGCCCATCACCAGGCCCCACCCATCATGTTAGACCTGCCTCAGCCCTTCACCTGCTCACCTGGGGGCTGTGCTCTTCCACCTCCTGCGTCCTCCCCCACCTCCTGCCCAGGAGCACCTGCACATGCCCTCTAGAAGGTGCCCACCTCCACCGTGGGCAGCCCCCAGCTTACAGGTTCTCCTCCTGCCCAGGTGGGCACCAACTGAAGTCAGGAGCAATATCTTGGTATGGTATGTGTTTCAGCAGAATAGGTAGGGTCTGGTTACTTCTGCTCCTAAAAGTTGGTGTTAGGTAAGTTAACAAAGGTGTCAACAATCTGGCCCTGCTGGAAGGCAGGGAGCGTCAGGCAAAGCACACACACCTGGAGGCACCAGAGTCTCCACATTTCACACCGAGCGGGAAGTGCCCTGGAGGCAGCATAGGGAGAAGAGGACGCGCCTTGCAGACCTAGATTGAAAGCTCATTTCTGCCAATTACTAATCCTGGGCTTTGGGTAGAATGCTCCCAGGAGCCTCAGTATCCTCACTTACGAAATGGGTACAATCTTTCTCGTTCGATTATTAGCAGAATTCAGTATACGTGATAGATAGTCCAATACGGTTCCTGGCACACAGGTGCTCCATCAAAAATGGAAAATATTTCTGACTTAACCTATACACGTATATAAATATGGTTATCTACATGTCTAAAAAGCAAAGTGTATTTTTCTACTATTTAAGTAACAGAGAATCTCTTATTCATTTTGCGTTCATCTCCAATTAATGATGGCTTTTTCAACACTTAAATTCCAAGTTTCTCTGTCCCCCAGTCCGGATGTCAAGTGATTTGAATGATCTGCAAAACACTTCAGCTCTCTGGGGGAGCGTGTATTCAAAGGAACCCTTCTGAAGAGTCCTGCTGTAAATCAAAGAATCCTTCTGCACTGCAAGTAATCACCCCTTAATTTATCTGCTTTGAATGTCTGGATTACAGTATACTGGGTTTCCTTAAAGTAGGCATTCTCATAGGAGGCATTTTATTTGTTTGTTTCGTTATGAACATTACTACAGTATGGACATAGGAATGGTGTTAAGAAAGTCCACGGTTATGCGTCACTGATATCCAAGCTAATAAACACGGACCTTGCACATGAGGTCTATGAGCAGCAGCTGAAATCTAATTTACACAAGTTAGACATTCTGATGAAATTTAAAACAATACATTAGAAGAATTCTGTGTTAAGTACATCAATTTTTGGACTGCCCTGTAACTTTGAGGAGTATCCTATTTTTTTTTTTTTTTTTTCTGCAGTACGCGGGCCTCTCACTGCTGTGGCCTCTCCCGTTGTGGAGCACAGGCTCCGGACACGTAGGCTCAGCGGCCATGGCTCACGGGCCCAGCCGCTCCGCGGCATGTGGGATCTTCCCAGACCGGGACACGAACCCATGTCCCCTGCATCGGCAGGCGGACTCTCAACCACTGCGCCACCAGGGAAGCCCAGAGGGGTATCTTATTTTTAATCATGCATATTTAACTCACTTCCTTATTAGTAGCTCAAGAAGTTAATTGTCTCACCGCATATTTATTGTTTTGGATACATGTTGGGTTAACATCAAGGAACAAACTGGTCCTTTAAGTGTGTACACCCTGAAACAAATTTTTACAAAGCAAGTATTTTTACAATTTTTATTTTAGGCCTATGGGCAACACTTGCCATTAAGTTTATTTCATAAGCTGGAATTTAGTCCTGGAATTTACGAAGTGCTTCAAGTCCTTTTAGAAAACAGAAGTTTAATGGAACCTAATCTCTGAATTTGTCAAGACATTAGGGCGTATGTGCAGCCTTAAGGATTTACTACCAAGCAGGAAGGCAAAATACTAAGACAAATGTGTTTTTCTTCCTAACAAACAGCAAAGACAAGCTCTATTACTTTGAGAGCACTTCCCTGGAATCGGTGTTAGACACAGCACAACAAGATCAGGCAAGCTGGCTGCTGGAAGGTTCAGTGAGAATGGACTCGCATTAGCATCTGATAACTAAATCCGGGAGGCCAGCCCCGTTTCAGCAGAGAGCCAGTCTGTACTACACTGTGGCCCTGTCTTGCCTCCGCCCAAACCCAGAATTACATGCAACAAAACTAAATACAGTACTCGGATGCCCCAGGCAGGATGCTAAACAAACTCTGATCAGATCCTAACAAAGAGTGTGACCTAAGCACAGACAAGTAGTAAGAGATTACAAACAACCACTCTAGACTTGGCACCTTTCAGGTTTTATTGGCTTGATAAGTGGGTTCAGAAAATGTTTCCAAATGACAGCAAGGTCTGAAAATAATGGGGTGAAATGAGAATGAACCAAAGAATCAGACAGACAAAAACAAAGACGGGGAAAGATAAAGCAACATGACAGAGAAACATGCCTATCCTCCAAATTTTACAAACAAATATGCAACGCTTAAAAACATCTTTGTTGGGCTTCCCTGGTGGCGCAGTGGTTGAGAGTCCACCTGCCAATGCAGGGGACGCGGGTTCGTGCCCCAGTCCGGGAAGATCCCACATGCCGCGGAGTGGCCTGGGCCCTTGAGCCATGGCCGCTGAGCCTGCGCGTCCGGAGCCTGTGCTCCGCAACGGGAGAGGCCACAGCAGTGAGAGACCCGTGTACCGCAAAAAAAAAAAAACAAAAAAAAACAAAAAAAAACACATCTTTGTTGTATAGACAGAGGGTTTTTTTTAAAAAAAGCACATTTTACTTTGGGGAGAGAACCAGTAAGAGACCATTTTCCAAAAATTTGGCTAAAAATCGCCAGACAACTTTATAGAGACTGATGAAAAGATGAATAAAGTGATGACCAAGGCCAAGCTCAGCCCCATTCTCTGATCCCATGAAATGGCTGAACAGCATTGTTAAACTTGCCATTTCGAATACCAAGTGCATTTCCTGCTTTTTCTATTCTAGCACTGCCCTCTCGTGGTGAAATGACAACATTGCAACCAACGGCATTCCACTTTAGGCAACCAACTTTTCTTTCCAAGTAGTAATAAAAAAGCACGGAAGCCCTGCTCCTTGCCAAGCTTCGTACTAAATGCTTTATATACATTAACCAATGTAAGGCAGGAACTAGTATCTCTAACTTACACGTGCTCTAACTTGCTCACAGTCACTCAGCAATTAAGTGGCTCTGAGGATTTCGAAAGAGGTCTGATTTAAACCACTGTGCACTGCATTAAGTAAATAGTAACACTTTAAATAAGCGTCTGTTATAGAAATATAAAAGCTTTAATGAATTAATAAAGCATCCCATTCCCTATTTTGCAGTATGAACTTCTATTTGCTCTGCAACCATCAGAAATTCTTCTTTCATATGACTGGGGAACTGTTATACTTTTTTGGTGTAAAGATTAGTTTAAAACTTTATTTTTAGGATTTAAATAGTTACCATGCCAAAGAGGCTCCTCACTTATAAAATCTGCAAAGAAGGAGCCTGTCTCGCTGGCCCCTCCCCTCCCCCCCACACACAGCTGGGTATTTGCGGTTTTTTAAACTATTTATTGTTTTTAAGCTCCGTATTTGTTCTATAACTTGTTCCAATGCTCACTCCTAACCTGAAATCCACTTAAACATGAAAAAGTCCACCCATAGTATTGCTATTATTCATTCCAGTGGGAATGTAAAATCCCTGGCTTTTAGCCCGTTAAGTTAAATAGGCACCGGAGACAGGCAGCTTCCTGAGCACTCGAGTTCAGCTGTGGGCATCTGAAGGCCTGCGCGTCCTGCTTCGGCTTAGGTAAAAAACCGAGGGTGGGGACAGGTCTCGCTGGGAACTGGAGGATATATCCCCAGCAGAATCTGTGCTACACGAGCACGTGAGCCAGACTGGGACACTCGGGGATAGTGAGGCGGTCCGTGGGCAGGGCCCCTTGCTGGGCATTCTCAGTTTCAGGGGGTAAGACAACGCACGGCCAGGCAGGAAAACGGCTGGGCAGCTGGGAGAGGGGCCTCTGACAGCCGCACAGGGACACACAGGGGCAGGAGCTCTTCCCAAGTAGGTTTTGTTTTACGGAGTAGTGGGATCAATATAAATTACAGGAAGACATTTCCAAGGACGGTCTCTAATAAAAGTTCGCCGTAATAACAGGAATGGAACAATCCATGTACTTCCCAGAGTTCTTAGCACACCCATGGTTTCAAGGCTGTAACGCAAGAAACGAAAGCACCGTGGCACCAGCTCCTCGGGGAAGGTCTCGGGCAGGTACGGCCCACGTCCCTCTCCTCATCCGGAGGCTTTTGTCTCTCCCCAACCCCGGTCCGCGCTCGAGGCTTTGGACTGGGGAAACTCAGGTGAAGAGAAGGCGGGGAAGCAGAGCGTAGGCCTAACTGCGTGAGAGGCAGAGAAGCTGGTCCCAGCCAGCGCGCGGCAGGCTCCTGTACCCCAGGGTGCCGGTCCCGAGCCGGGAGCGGACACAGGGAGGGGCAGCATCAGTGCGCCAGGTCGTGCCCCCCCGGCTGGCACACATTGTGCTTCTACACTGACTGGTTGGGCTGACCCCAAACAAGACCAAGAGGCGAGCCATCTGGCTGCCCGCAGCCCCATGGCTTTTCCCCTCCGCCCTCCCCTGCCAGGAAAGGGCCTGAAGATTATATTACTACTTACCGGCGTGTTTCTGTTTTCCTCCTTCTCCCAAATGCGGAATCAAGGGCTTTCTTTGTTATAACGTTGGGCATCGGCGTGACCCCAGGGGATGAAGAAGGCGCTACACACCCCCGTGACCACCATGCGTGCGTACCGGCAGCGCCCGGGGGGGAGCGCCCTTTGTACCCGTAGCCTCCTCCCCAGGCAGATGGTCCCTCGTGTGGCTAACCTCAGCGTGGCTCGGGCAGAGCACTGGATTGGGTAAGGAAGTCAGGTGACTTCCAGCTCTATGGGCTACCACTGTGTCCTCCTGAGTGGGCAACTCATTCACCTGTGACCTAAGCAAGATGCAACACAGCTGGGTCGACCTAACAGAGCAGCTCAAACAAAAGAGTGCAAGTGAAATGCTTTGCACTTGATGAGAGTCAATACTACTCTGCTCGTAGTGTATGGCCAGTGAGAAATAAGGGTGACCCTCCACGGGAGGTCCAAAGAATTCAAGAAGAACCTGCCAAGCCAATCACACAGAGAGCAAGAAGTGAGTCTTCTTACTCTGGTGAGCAGAGAAGTATAGAGGAATGATGGGAAGGGAGAAAAAGTAATATATCGAAACAGGCAGGAAAGTAACATGAACTGATGAGGCAAATAAAATACTTCTGCTCTGTGTATTCTTGAAGTTATAGTTATATCTTCCTATCACACGTAAGAAATAGGGTGATTTTTTTTCAGAAGAAATTCCCCCCAAATCAATAGTACCTAATAAATGCCATAAAAATACTGTACCAGAATCTGTGAAGGGTTTTCTTCCTCATGTGTTTCTTATTTCAATCAGTGGCATCACCACCCACCTCATCATCCAAGTCAGGCTCCTCCTTTTCTCTCAACCCCCTACACATCCCATCAACACCTCTCCCACCCTCTAACCTAGAAACCCTTTGAAGGGATGGGCCACGCTCATTTCACTGTGCGCGTCCAGGCCTGAAAGGTGGTGCAGGAGGGCCCACATGCCAGGGGCAGCCCAGCAGAGGGTGAGAAGCGGGCCTTCCCCAGTGCTTGGAGGTGAGGCGTGGAGCCCTGAGTTCTGAGCTGGAATCGGAAATGAGGAGGGTGGCTGCAGGAGCTGCATGGGAAAAGCTGCTTCTCTGCACACTCGTCATTGCTGAACTGTGCAGCCCTCACTTTATCCCTTCCCCTTCCCACCCTCCGGATGGCACCTGTACAACCCTGAGGGTCAAGAACGTGAGCCCTCGAATCACAAAGAACTGGCTCTGACACCTAATGGCTGTGTAACCTGTAAAATGAGACTAATAATAGCACTGAATGGGGAAGGCGATGTAGGGAGTAGCCAGTGAAATAAAACTTGTAAAGTGCTTTGCACAAAGCTGCCTCTAGTGGGCGCCCTGTTACCATTAGCCATTCCTGCCCTTGTCTCACCATTCCGGCTCAGCTAAAACCCTCCTGAGGAGCCGCAACTCAGAGATGAGGTTGGCAGTTCATCACCACCATCTCCTCTGACTTCTGACTCTCAGATGAGAAGAGAGGCATGCAGGGCAAGGTGAGACTTGAGGAAAGGAAATGGAGGGGCAGGCTAGCAAGAAACTGCCCTAACCGCTTTTGAAGATTTGACTCTTTGCTGTTACCTCATTTCTTTCCTTAATTCTCTCTTAGTCTCTTTTAACTTTTCTCCTTTTTCTTTTACTGCCCCCTGCCCACCTTTTTTCGTGTGTGAACAGCAGGAAGAACATGAAATTTGGAGTGTGTCAGATGTGAATTCAATTCTTTTTTTTTTCTTGCCTGCATTTCATAAAACTAAAATGAGTTTATTTTGCTAAGTCAAGCAGTAAAAAGAAGGAAATACTTCTCTTTTATAGCCATGTACCTCTAAAGCCACTGTCCAGGAATTTTCCAGCACTGACATTTTTGGTCCGCAGAGACCAAAAATATGCAGATACAGTTAGTCCCAGCAAAGATTCCACAATATAACCAAACTTTCTTTACATACACAGGGGGAAAACAAACCCACAGATTTAATACAAATTTTAAAAAATGTGGCCTCATAAAACTGTCATTCAGAGATCAGTAAGGACTCTGCTTTATCTACTTAGTGGCGGACATTAACAACTCCTCTGGGCAGACAACGGTCAACGTAGTAATTAGCCAGAAAACTGTGACGACTTGCAGTGGGTTCTTTTTCCTACAAAAAATATTAATACTGCTGCATGAGGTTTCATATGATGCATGGCGACTTACTAAGTGAAAGAAATTGGAAAAAAAACTTGAAATCAGGAAGTAAACAAAATTAGAGAGTTGCTCACATTCCAATAGGTATTTGTTAAGCATCTAGGAGGTATCCAAAATTTTTCTATAAGCCACAGAAATTTATCTTCCTTTACCAAACACAGAATTATTGTAAAACCCAGTAAGCTTCATTTTGAAATGTCGAGTGAATTCAATTCTTAATTTAGCCACGTACATATGTGTGGCCCCAGGAAAGTTATACCTAAGGTCTCTGAGCCCTGTTTTCAAGCCCCTGTCAAATAGGACATGAATAACTAAAGATAAAGACAGTTAACATCCACGGAACCCCTAACACAGTGTGACACGTGAAGGCACTTAGCAATGCTGTTGCTGGTCTCTAGGAATTCCAGGTCTTTTCTTGCTTCTCCTCCCATGGCCCATTGCCCAATCTCATTTTGCTCCCCATGATAGGGGTATAGGATGGTTAATTTTGTGTGTCAACTTGGCTAAACTATGGTAATCAGTTGTTCAGTCAAACAGTCTATATTTTGCTATAAAAGTATTTTTTTAGATGTGATTAACATTTGCAATCAGTAGACTTTAAGTAAAGCAGATTACCTGCCATGATGTGGGTGGGCCTCATCTAATCAGTTGAAGGCCTTGAGAGCACATAGGTCTCCCTTGAGGTTTCCCAAAGAAGAAATTCTGCTTCCACAATGCAACATAGAACTTCTGCCTGAGTTTCCAGCTTTTAGACTCAAGACTGCAGCATCAACTTTCACCTGAAACTCCAGCCTGCCAGTTGCCCTGAAGATTTCAAACTTGGCAGTCCCCACAATCACATAAACCAATTCCTTAAAGGAAATATCTGTCTCTATCTATCTAGCTATTTATCTATCTATCCATCCATCTATCCATCTATCTATCTTCCTACCTATCTTTCTATCTATCTATCTATCTATCTATCTCCTGTTGGCATTGCTTGGCATCCTGTTGGCACCCTGTTGGCAAACCCTCACTTACATAGGATGCTACTCTGATTGGCTAACCCATAGACCTGATGTGGCCACATCTCTAGGGGGCAGAGACCAGAGTCCATTACAAGGCTAGAGCAGCTAGAAATGGGTTTTTTTTGTTTCTCCCTTTGAGCAACTTGCCACGAGAGAAGATTCAGCCATCTCACTCATCCTCCTTAGCTTCTTCCCTCCGTGTGGCTGGAACCCTGTCTTGCCCATCAGAGCTGGCTAGAAGGCTGTCTGTCTCAGGCTACTCTTGGGAGGGTTGCAGGATGTAGAGGTCAATGTGTTTTCCTTGTTTCTTAGTGACTCTCCAAATCAATTCAGAAAACTCTGGTTGGACATTATGGCTGGACTCTGTAAAGTACACAGAGGAGGCAATAAGCCAGCTTTGGTATAAAACTAATTCCTAACAAAGTAAGAGAAGAGCAAGCCCAGCTCAGGAAACTTCTCTGCATTGGTGCTGAGGTCAAAACCACAGCTAAAATCTGGGGGCTTCCCTGGTGGAGCAGTGGTTGAGAGTCCGCCTGCCGATGGACACGGGTTCGTGCCCCGGTCCGGGAAGATCCCACATGCCACGGAGCGGCTGGGCCCGTGAGCCATGGCCACTGAGCCTGCGCATCCGGAGCCTGTGCTCCGCAATGGGAGAGGCCACAGCAGTGAGAGGCCCGCGTACCACAAAAAAAAAAAAAAACCACAGCTAAAATCTAAAGTTAAAAACTTACTAAAATTTTAAAAGAACCCACAGCTAATAACAAAGTATTGCTCAGCTATTCTTGGCTGGCACCCCATGGTGAGAGATAATTGGTCCAGGGTGACACTCCAGCAGCCCCTGGCCAAATACTATTCTAATACCATCAAAATCTCATGCCAGCTTTTAACATCTGAGGTGTCAGCACGTCACTGCTGATGCTATTTATCATCCCTTAGGAACATCTGCTCTGCTTTTTAAAATTCTTTCCTCATCTCTCTTGCTTATATTTCTTGCCTTCTCACCTTTCTCCTCCTTAATTTGCATCTTCCTTCCCTTTCCTCTCTTTCCTCACCTTTCTCTTTTCAACTTTCCACCCACACCATCATTACTCATTCAGGACCATGCAGAGGAGGAAGGAAAATCATCCTCTTCTAGGTCCTGTCCCCTCTGCACATCCACGGAAGTGCGACCGGGTGAAGGGAAGCATCAGGGGCAGCTGTGAGCAACGAGGGCCGGAAGGGACCCACCAGGACAGCAGTCTGCAGGGAAAAGGTGTGCAGAGATGCAGGACATGGGGTGACCTGAAAGGATGAGAAGTAGCCGAGAGAGGGAAATCACACGCTTCATCGTGTTTCTTCGGAGTCAAATAGTACAGAGTGTTGGCTAAGAGCGTATGTTCAGGTGCCTAAGTCCTTGGGTTTTAACCTTGGTTCCCCTAATTTCTAGATACGTTACTTGGAGCAAGTTAGTTAGTCCCTTGAGGCCTTAGTTTCCTCATCTGTAAAATGAAGCAGTAATGTGACCTACCTCATAGGGTTATTGTGAGGATTAAAGGAGTAAACACCTATTAAGTGCTTAGAACACTGCCTAGCACGTAACAAATATCCAAGAATTGCTAGCTGTCCTCGGTCCCACTGGGAAATGGAGGCAGCTTACAAGAATCAAAACCCACCTCCCCCATTGGGCCGCTCTGAAATCCAAGAGGAAACTGGCCCTGTGAGAGAGGGGAGAGGGACAGTACCACTGAGGCTAGCGGGCACAGATTCCAGGAAGCTTCTCATGGAACTTTTGATACACTGGTGCATAGAAAAGGTACACTATTGGTTAAGTAGAACTTGGGCACTGGCCTGAGATCCTAAGCCTCCGTAACAATGGGTGGAACACAGGCACCTATACTCCAAACTTCAAATGTCCACTTACCAACCATCCGCTTGTTAGATGGTAACTGCCCACAACTCCAACACACACACAAGTTCCTACAAAATGTAAACCTCAAGTTGAGGACGTCATGAATGTTTCTCTCGTTCGAAGTGTGCCGCATCCGGAGAAGGCTCAGAAGCACCGTCTTAGACATGGTGCTTGGCTGGAGATTATCTGTCCCTTTAACTGATTCTTTGATGTTCCTTGATATTTCTTTCTGATTCTGTAGTTAGCCCATTCTCTTCCTTCAGTTTTTATCTGAATCCTGAATATGTGAATATAAACTTGGGACATTCTCATACTGAAGCTTGACGGTAGCCTCTAGAGGGCTGTTCTTTTCAGATGAGAGGCTCTTGGCTCTAAATAGGAAGGTTCTGCACATTTAGGCCGCATGGAATAATGACAGAGCAAAAGTCACTGCAGATATGAAAGGAGACTCTGGGTACAATTTTCTTTTTTTTTTTTTTTGCAGTACGCGGGCCTCTCACTGTTGTGGCCTCTCCCGTTGCGGAGCACAGGCTCCAGACGCGTGGGCTCAGCAGCCATGGCTCACGGGCCCAGCCGCTCCGCGGCATGTGGGATCTTCCCGAACTGGGGCACGAACCCGTGTCCCCTGCATCAGCAGGTGGACTCTCAACCACTGCGCCACCAGGGAAGCCCAGGGTCCAATTTAAAATTCACAAATATTATGGGATGGAGGGCAAGAAGAATATGAGTTTTATCTACTAGGATGCCAAGCTCCTCAGAGGTGACTGATTAGGATAAAGGAAGCCTGTGCTGAACTTTAGAAAAAAAAGTATTATTGGCTTCCCACATTTGACAAGTTGAGGTAGAGAAAAAGTGAGGGATATTTGGGGGACTGCACCGACCACATTTCCGCTGCATCGCTGGAGCTCTTAAAAGGCTGACAAGGGGATCACTTCTAGGACGGAGAAAAGTCAGGAAACCAGACGGAGGAGGATCTAAGGACAAACCTCGGAAGACTTGCTTCTCCTTCCCCTTTGCTCACATTTCACCTCATGTAACTGAAGTTTCTCACTGCAATGGCCTTGTTGCATTTTCCAAATAGAGAGCAAGCTCCTGGAGAACAGCCCATGTGCTCCTGCATTGCATGTTCCCACACCTGGCGCCATACTCAAATCATGGAAGACACTCACTATATATGTTTCTTGAGTAACTTAATAAAGGAACTCAACACATACTTGCTGAACTCCTTACTGTGGGAAAGAGGAAGTGGCTTGGAAAATGTAATTTTGATGGCATCCAAGACAGAGACATAATGTATCGTTTAAAAGTAATAACTCTTACTTTAAGACAAAAAAAGAATAAGGTATCTTACCTGGTGACTGCTGGTCTCAGAAACTTTAACATCCAAAGACCCTGCCAGGACAGCATACCAGTTGGTTCCAATATCACCCTGGCGAAATACTGGAAAAGAAACAGCCATGTAAGTAGACCAAATATAAGTTGGTTTTACCACGTAACCTGATAGTTTCTCACTGGTTATTGTGAGCCTAACTTGGACCTAGGTGAGCTTACCAACCTTCCTCTATCTGTTCCCACCAGAACATGCCAAATTTTTCTTTCCCTCTTCTATCAACAAAGCTATATCCTATTTATTCAACGTTCCATGAAGTAGAACTCTAGTAAACAGAACTCTTTCATATTTACAGAGCAGCAATAAGGGATGATAACCCTAAATGCTATAAGATCCTTTGAATGTAAGAAGAATTGACTGGTATTCTCTGTAATTTATCTTAAATATATTTCATTGTATTGTGATTCTTGGAAAATTATTACTCTAGATGGGGTACGTGTTAATAAGACTATGGGATTCAACAAAACTAGCTCACCACCCCAATTTCCCAAATCTATTTATATTAAAAGCAACATGCTTTCTAGAATAGAATTTCTCCTTTTAAGCTAACCAATGGCTGATTAAGAAAAATAAAATCTGTTTAAAAATTTTTAACTACTGTATTTTCATTGTCCATTTTCTTGTTTATTTTATAAATTCACTGCTTTTAGGCATTACGAGTTAACTACTCTCTGGAAATGATTCTCATCAGAAATTTCTGAACTTAATTTTGCTTTACTTTTGTAATCTCAGAGAGAAAACATTAAGTTATTTAAAGAGAACCTTAGTTCTCATAACCATGTTAAGACCAGTAGTTTGGAAAGTCATTCTGAAACACTGGTTCAAAAATCTCATACAGACCCAACTATCCTTTTAAATATCCTAGCTAAATAACTAGATGGAATGATCTGATATTTTAAAATTCTTCTCACAGAGTCAGAAGTCAAGTGGCTCAATGAAAAATCACGTGACAACTCAGTGGGACAGTTAAGTTCTGGCAAGGCTAGTGCTCAGTGCGTAAGAGGAAGCTTCTGGGAGCCATAATTAATGACGACAAGCTGTTCTAAGCTCTCTGACTGAGACATGCTGTGGAAAGGCAAGAACGACAATAGCATCCTACCAAGTGCAATGATAAGCTTAAGATGTGGGATGGCTGAGTTTATAGCTGGCCTCTTGAGTAGCTCTAGCCTTTGTAAGGGACTTATTTTAGAGTTAGGGCTTTGCCTTTCATGAACTTCTTGGCCCCCAAAGACATTATCATTTGCCAATCAAATTCACATTACACATCACAGAAGATTCATTTTGAAAGTGGCCTTAAGAAATAGAAAACAGAGTCTCAGCTCTAAAAGAATGAAGTTCCCGCTATCAGTAAGAATAAAAATATTGGTTTGAAAACCGCATGTGTGGATGATTTTTTTTAATAGAAGTATGACTGTTTCTGCACGTGTGCATATGGGAAAACATCTTGAAGAACACACACAAAATGTGAATATCGATCTCGGATTTGGGGATTGTAGGTGATTTTTATTTTGTCTTCTAAATTTTCTACAACGATGTTGTGACAGATCCTGATAGGTTCCCACTCAGAATCATGCCCTCCCTTCCTCCTATTTAACTGAACATGGATTTGATACAAGTTCCCACCCTACTCTAATGGGCCAAATTCTAAGAACGTATTTCTTCCCTAGCTCCACTGGGGTAACCATGATTGGTCTAAATCAGCCCTGGTGATTCCATGATCTCTGCTAGTGATTGGTTTAAAGATGGGCACATGATGCAATTCTGGCCAATGAAACAATACAGGAAGTCTGCTGGGGGATTCTGAAAAAGAGACAAGAGATAGTCCTTCAGCAGGAATGTTGTGTATCAGCACACAATGCCTCCAACTGCTGTAGTTAGTTGTATCAGAACCATTTGGGACAAATCTGAGTACAAATGCCAACACCTGAGGATGCAGAGCAAAAACAAATAAACCAACAAAAAAGATGGGAGGAACCTGGGACCTTAATAATGTCATTGAGCCACTAAATCAACCAACCCTGAAGCCATCCTTCCTCAGGACTGCTTATACATGAGTAATTGATTTTCCTCCCTTGTATGAGTTATTACTCAAGCCAGCTGAATGGGAGTTTTCTGTTACTGCAGTATAAAGCATCCCAACAGATAGAATAGCACTACTTTTTTAATGAGAAAATACTTGGTTTTTTTTTTTAATGCAGCTGTTACCCTATCATTTTACTCTCCCTACCCCTTTGGTCACATCTGGAATAGACATTATCACTGAGGTTAATCTGAAACATTGCTATTGTAAAATCAGCTATGCTTTAAGTTTTTCAATTACTATTATCATTAGTTAAGAGACCTTTTATCTTGTTTAATATCCTGCTGGCTCCCATATTTCTTGGGTTACAGAAAATAATTATATATTAGAATTTCTAAGGATACTGCTGAATGTATAAATCAGTACATCCTTCCAGCTCCATCTGGAAAGTAGGCTGCCCTGGAAGAACCATTTACATGCTGTGGATGAAGGAGTTACGGAAATGCCTACATGGAACTGAATAAATAAAGGAGAGGGAAATGTCAACCTCATATCTTTGACTGAAGCTCAAATATTTGGCACATAGATACCCCATTTGCTATCCATCCCCACAGGGTAACCACAAATGAGCACAAACTTATACATGAAAACACACCACTGGAGTTGCATTTCTTACATGTTATTCCTTTTTCCAGATTCTCATAATAACCACATAAACAAATCTGATGAAGGAGATTTGGGTGAAATTTCTCAAAAGCTTTAACTTCTTTCAGCCGTGTGAAGATTATATCCACATCTTCACTGGATCGTTCTAATGGTCTATAAAGGGGAGAAAAGGCACAAGGCTATATCAGAAAGAACTTACTTGAGTCAACATGCATTATTCTAACTATATTTAAAATTTTGCAAATACACCAACTGCAAATATTTTACTGCAAATATTTATCCCCCTATAACCATTATAAATATTTCCAGGCCTTTGTCAACTGTTCACCTTAAATCACTAATACTGCAGATGGTGTGATATTGTGATTTACAATAAAAAAATATAAAACAGTAAGAAATTGTTCACTGTTCCTTGCACAGAGCTCCTAAAACTCTTGTAATTTCTTATATGAGAGCCACATGGGGCCTCTTCAGTTATAATATTTGGCCTCTTGTCCTCAGTTCCTGAAATGCTTAAGAGCCATAAAAGTGAAATGGGTATCAAGCCCCTTTCCACCACAACCAAGTTTATGTTAATGAGGGGACTTTTGGAAAACTCCTAGGTAACCTAAGGATGGAGACTGGCTGCCTGGAGAACCACTCATGTGATTGGAGGGTTGGGACTTTCAGCCGCACCCCTTGACGTGGGGGTGAAGGGGCTGGAAATTGAGTTCAGTCACCAATGGCCAATCAATTTCATCAAGCATGCCTAAGTACTGAAGACTCCATAAAAATCCCTGAACAACAGGGTTCAGAGAGCTTCTGGGTTGGTGAACGCCTGGAAATGTGGGGAGAGTGGCACTGGGAGAGGGCGTGGAAGCTCCATGCCCCTTCCCATACTTCTCCTGTACACCTCTTCCATCTGGCTGTTCCCAAGCTACACCCTTTCATAGTAAATCTAGCAAGTAATTGTTTCGCTGAGTTCCGTGAACTGCTCTAGCAAATTCATGGAACTCCAAGAGGGGTTTGTGGAAACCTCCAATTTATAGCCAATCAGTCAGAAGCACAGATAACAACTTGGACTTGCAGCTGACATCTGAAGTTGCACGTGTGTGTGGGCAGGGAGCAGTTTTGTGGGACCGAGCCCTTAACCTGTGGGATCTGATGTTATCTCCAGGTAGACAGTGTCAGAATTGAGTTGAATTGTAGGACAGCCAGCTGGTGTCACAGAATTGCGTAACGTGTGGAAAACCCACACACCTGGTATCAGAAGTGTAGGGAGTATGGTAGTAGCATGAGGGTAACGGAAACACAGAAGGAGGAGCTCTCCTTTACAGATGGCTATACTTACTCAAAATTGAGGTCCTAAACACAAATGCCTGCCGGGGCCTATTAGGTAGAGTAAATGATTATACAAAGAGCCAAATATAAGGAAAAAAATCTCTACTATACAAAACCAGTGGTAAAAGCAAAGACAAATTGCAAACTGCAGAGGTGGGGCTGTCGACAGGGAGCAGGCCTTATTGGCTATTTTCCTTATCACTGGCTTTCTGTGGAAACATGGGGCCAGACGTCATGTATTTCAGCTGTTCAGGGAAAGATATCTAGATGTTTGTTCACATTTCTTTAACATTGTGTGGGCCACACACAAAACATCTATGGACTAGATCCAACTTGTTGACCACCGTTTTGTACTTTCTGGATTAAGACGAACTGGAGAAGTAAACAAAAATGGGATAGTTTTACAGATTATATAAACTATTTTCTTTCTTTTCTTGGAGCCGTTTTCCAGGTCTATTTGTTCTTTGATAGATATGTCACGTTCTACAGAAAATATTCACCTCCTAAGTGCCCCAGAACATTCTGGGATCAGAGGAAATGAGGGGGGCCAGGATGTGACTGAGATAGGTAATGCTCACCAAATTCCCACGTGTTCCCTGACATTTACCGGCTTCCTTTGGTAGTCATGTTGGAGCCATGTTCTGGCCAGTGGACTGTGAACAAATCGAGCACGCAACACTTCTGAGGTGAAACTGTCAAGGGCCAGCCTCAGCCACAACTCTGCAGTGTGTGATGGGTTATTGTGTCCCTCCCCCAAAATATGCTAAAGCCCTAATACCCGGTACCCATGAGTGTGACCTTATTTGGAAATAGGGTCTTTGCAGATGCAATCAAATTAGGATGAACTCACACTGGATTAGAGTGGGCTATAATCCAAGGACTGGTGTCCTTACAAAAAGAAGGAAATTTGGAAACAGACACAGGGAAGATGGCCAGGTGAAGGCGGAGGCAGAGGCAGGAGTGACGCATCTCTAAGCCAAGAAACACCAAGGATTGATGGCAGCCACGAGAAGCTGGAAGGAGACAAGGAAGGATATTCCTGAGAGCCTTCAGGGGGACTTGGCCCTGACGACACCTTGGTTTTGGACTTCTGGCCTCCGGAATCATAAGAGAACACATTTCTGTTGTTTTATCCCACCTAGTTTGTGGTCTCTTGTTTCAGTAGCCCTAGGAAACTGATGAGAAGGCAAGTGCTTCAGATGTTACAGCCGCAAGATGGAGACTCTGTCTAAGTGACAAATAAACCACCACTGTGTGAAGCCCCGAGATTTTGGTTGGGGGAGAGCAAGTGTTGTTAATACAGCATCACCTAGACTAACATAGAGGTCAGGACTACACGGGCCAGAGTCCAAGGAACTTGGGACATTATCAGAGGAAGACAGATCCCACCATGAGAGATGCACATTTTTGGAGGACATGAGCAGGTGACCTGTCACTAAGGGGAAGACCTAAGACACAGCTTTCATGAGGTTAATTGAGAGGCTCTTCCTCCACCCCTGTCACACTTTCAGGCCCAAGATAACTAGATTCGAAGAATCTGCTTACAACCTCGGCGGGCCTCCCAATTAACCTCTACTCAAAGGGCCTGAGCTCTGCTTCCCAGGGAAGAGGGAGGAAAATCCTGATGCATTAGTGCCAGTTTATGAGATGACCAAGCGTCCGGAAGAGCTGAGAGCTTTGCAGGCTTACCAGGGAAGGTACAGCACACTGGGCACAGGGCCTCTTTCCACCTCTTGTCCCTTTGGAAGGGCCTTATCAACTCCCTACCAGAAGCCATGTTCTCAAAAGTCAAGGGGCTCTGAAACAGGTGCTAGAATTTCAGCTGTTAATAAAGGGGTGCAGACAACTTTCAGTGAGAGCCTTTGAGTGTCCGTGGGGAAAGCATCTCCCAAGCAGTGAAGGCGCAGTGGCTGGCAGAGCTACCCTCGAAAGCTCTAGCCAGAGGAGCGCACTTCATGGGAAGCAGTGTTGGCACAAGCAGGCGTAACACCCAGCCACAGCAAGCAGCCGTGTGAACCCCACGGGGCTCCGCTACAGAAGCGCTGGCACTAGCCTGCAGGCCCAAAGCAATGGCAACATTTAAGTCAACCGGAGGGGGGAATCACAAGGACCAGATGAGCTGGAAATTGGCTGGACATTGATATGGTGGATTCTACTTAGTTACACAGGAAAAGAGAGAGAGATTAGAATCCATCTTCCATCAGGAGGGAAAGCAGCATCCCACCTTGTTTATTCTCCCCAGAGCATGTTCCATATTAGGAAGGCAGACCAGGGAGGCCTAAAAACATGTTTGGTCCAACACTCTCTGGAAGAAACTGAAAGCAGCAGAAAAAAAAAGCACTTACATACTTCCATACAGACCAAAACAAGCACAAAAGAACTTCAAGATTCATAACCAGATTGTGTGAGGCCCAGTAACAAAAGACACTTGGAAAGACAGAGCTAATTTGAGATACCCGGGACGAGCATGAAAGCTCTCTTCCTGAGATTTTCTGTGGGCACCCCAAAATTAGGTCCTAATAATGTCTCCCCCATTGTTTAAACATTTAAGCCACAGAAACTATGAAAAGCAATGTTTTCTCTGTCATTCATGGAGTGGGGAAAATTCCGTTCAGCTATTAATGGACGTCTTTACCAACCCACCTCTGTAACCTACCACAGGGGATAATCCTTCCGTTGCCCCACTTCTCTTGGGAACCTATGATTTCCTAATGCCACATACATTCTCCTCTCTGCAGAGGTCATGCCTGGTACTTCCTTCATAGATCCCACGGTACTCAGTAGAGGGCCAAGCACACAAGAAGTCCTTGGATGCGACGTTCCACAGCGACCTCAAACTGGACTCACCTTCTCTCCGACACCTGCCACTGCACCTGCACTCCTTATCGCCGTGCATGGAGCAGGCTCGTCCTCTCTCACCATGTCCAGCTAATTCTACCAACTCAGTGTCTCTCAAACCCATCTCCACTTCTTAACCCCTCCGGCCACGGCCTCATTTGAGTGTGAATGAAGGGCACGTGAAACACGTACTGGGCTAGCAAGCTGAACGGCATGGCAGTCCTTGCCTAGGCAGCTGGAGAACTTGGGTTCCGTCTAATAGTCAGCAGAAGTATTCAAAGCAGGAAGGTGGCATGATTGGATATACATTTTGGAAAGATCACCTTGACTGCAAGTAAAGGCAGGTGGGAGAGTGTAAAGACCAACAGCTAAGAGAGCAGTCAGGAAGCTCTTGCAGTATTTCAAAATGATGATGCAGGTTTCTCTAATTATAGCTCACTCTACGCTCCTTTCCTTAATAACTGCATACATCTGGTCCCCTAAGTAGAAGTTCCAAGTTCAGAGAAGTTATTTTCCTTATCCGACCCTCTGACACCCAGGACCGTGTTTTAAATCACTTTTTCTAAAAACTTCACATTTAAAACATGTTCAAACAGCAGTAGAAAGAATCATTTACAAAAGAAGACACTGTGGTAGGCAGGATCCTAGGGTGACCCCAATGACCCACATCCTTATATAATCCCCTTAAGGGTAGGCAGAAGCTCTAATTTACTTTTGGTCAATAGAATATGGCAAAAGTGTAGAGATATCACTCCCATGATACGTTACAATATAAAGCAAAGTTAAAGATATTTTGCAGATATAATTAAGGTCCCTAACCAATTGACTTTAAGTTAATCACAGGGAAGATTTTTCCCAAGTGGGCCTGACCTAATCAAGCAAGTCCTTTAAAAGAGGGTAGAAGAAGTAGGAGATTCTTTCTTTTTTTTTCAATTAAAAAAAATTACTTATTTTTGGTTGCATTGGGTCTTCACTGCTGCGTGCAGGCTTTCTCTAGTTACATTGAATAGGGGCTACTCTTCATTATGGTGTGCAGTCTTCTCATCGCAGTGGCTTCTCTTGTTGCGGAGCACAGGCTCTAGGCATGCGGGCTTCAGTAGTTGTGGCACGCAGGCTCAGTAGTTGTGGCACACGGGCTTAGTTGCTCCGTGGCATGTGGGATCTTCCCAGACCAGGGAATCGAACCCATGTCCCCTGCATTGGCAGGCGGATTCTTAACCACTGCGCCACCAAGGAAGTCTCGAAGTAGGAGATTCTTTTGCTGGCCTTGAAGAAGGAAGCTGCCGTGTAGCAAAAGGGCTACGTGGCAAGGAATATATGAGGTCCCTGGCTGACAGCCAGCAAGAAAACAGGGACCTCAGTCCTACAACTGCAAGGAACTGAATTCTACCAACAACCAAGTGAGCTCAAAAGAGGTCCCCAAGTCCAGATAGGGACACAGCCCAGTCAGCACCTTGATTTCAGCAGAAAATGCAGACAAGCATGCCTAGGCTCCTGCCCCACAGAACTGATTAGGTAATAAAGGTGTGATGCTCTGGGCCACTAGGTTGTGGTGATTTGTTACCCAGCAATAGAAAACGAATACAGACACAAAGTCTTTTCTCACCCTGACTCAGCTCCTTGTGACCAGCTTAGGGTTCACTTCCCTCACAGAGCTTTTCCTAACAACGTTCTCATCCTTCTCTGAAGTCCAATTGATATCATTTCTTTTTGGAATCTTATCACATTATTTTACTCTTTCACATGTCATGCATGCAACTTCTGTCTTCTTGGAGATACCATCATTCTTCTTTGCATTCATTTGGTGAATACTATTTGGATATTATTTTTTATTAACTACTGCATCACTGTTTTCCTGTTTTGCTTTGTTTTTTTTCTTCTCATGGTTCTTCAGCTCTTCAGGATGAATGTTACTGTCTGTCATTGAAAACTTTCTAAATCAGACAGCAAGGTCAGACAGAGGTTAACCCATCTAAGTTAAGAAGGCACAAACTAAAACCATTGTGGATAAAATAAAATCCTTTGAAGTATTATATAAATCGTAATGGTAAATAATGCCTATTAGCATTACAAAAAAGATAGTTTTATTAGAATGTGTTTATGATTTTGAAAGGCGTGGTTTTAACAACTTATTTATAACTTTTTATCACATCTACCTTTCAAATTAATGGCACTCAAATAAGACTTAACTTTGAAATATGAATTATCAAAATCTATGGAATTATAAATGACTCTCCTCCACCAAACACATCCTTTCATGAATACACATTCATTTTATTTATCCATTCGGTAAACTGTATTGCTTTCCTACCTTACGTTAGATACCTTTCCCTGGAAGAACAGAGGTGAGCAACACGCCAACCCTACCCACCGGGAGCTCACAATCCAGTGGGGAAGGGAGCCACAAAACCAAAATTAGAATACTGTATGGTAAGTACTGTAACATGGGTACCCGCAATGTTCTGGGCTGCACCTTGTTTTACTACAAAGAAGGCAAACATGGAAACTACCAAAGTGAGGTGTACGAGGGATAGCAAAGGTTCTGGATTCCAGGTGCTGCCCACGTGTTACAATGCAATGTGAAAATTTAATGTGCTCTTAAATCTTAATTCAGTCAGCTCGGGATTATCTAGGGACTAATTAACCAGTTTCTGGATTAGTCAGAGCACGAAATAATAACACACGGGCATCTGTGGGGAAAAGTGTACAATAACCACAAAATCAGCAAAACATCTCTTAGATGACTTCTGTTTGACTATATGATAATCAATATGCAAATCCTCTGCCGTGAGGTGGCCCCGCCCTCACCAATCTGCTGAGTAAGCCCCCCCTCCTCCCCTCGCCTCCCACAGAATCTCTGGGGGACCTTTCAGGAAGGACAGTGGATCCCAACCCAGCAGTCAGACCTGTGGGAGGCGTGCAGGAAGTAGATGAAGAGGGAAAGGAAAGGAGGGAAGGGAGGCAAAGTGCTCTCTGCCCAGCGGCCTTCCCATAGTCGTGAACAGAAGGCTCATCCAAGAAATAGACAATAACGGGTTGTAACAGTACCGTCATCTTGTGGGAATGTATATAATGCTTAATTTCCTCCACGACTTCACTTGTATTTTTTCTAAATTTCCAGATGTCTTCTGAAGATCAGTAAATGTATTTCAGAACATTGGGTGTAATGCTAAATAAATACATTTGCATTAAAATGACTTTGCGGTTCGTTTTGTCTCCTTGTGCTTTAACAGTAACTTAGGATTATAAAGAGCTAGCCCCCACTCCTAATGAACTGTTAAGTCCGAGAAAATACATGGGAGCTTTATAAATTATAAAGGGCTACAGAAGCTGTCCTTATTATGAGTACCATCAGCTTCATCAGCATCGTTAGCCACAAAGACCTTTTAATGATGAAAGCAACAAATAAAGTGCTTAAAAACATATATGAGAATTCTCTTGTAGTTTTGGAAGGGTTTATAGATAGGTGTGCATGTATATTTTTCTCTCTCTATTATAACAACAGTAAGATCTCAAACAATACGTACTTGATAATCTCGTCCTTTTCATAACACTATTAACTTTTTAAAAGGATTTGAAATGTTCATCAAAAACATTTTACACAGAGGCCAGGTAAGTATTAGTATGCTAAAATCATGTGTGTATAATGCCAGTGATGACATGGATATATCAAAAGTCTTTGAAACTCAAGATGTTTACCACTTATCATGTTATTTTAATTATATGGTTATTAACCACTTAGAATACTGAAATGTTGACTCTTTACTAATTACAAGTTTTCCCAACAACGTCAACAAAATTCAGAAAGATGGTGTTGAAAATGCATTCATTCAATCTGCGTGTCTGTATGAGAGAAGAAAGCACTCGGGTGATACAAAGAGCATGGTTCCTGCGCTGAGGAAGTTCAAACTGAGTTAGGGAGAATTGTACACATACAGCAATTATCAAGGTGAAATGTAGTAAGAAGTGCAATTAAAATAGGAAAGAAGGAAATATGAATTCAGAAGAAGAACAGATATCACTGATGGATGCAAGTTCTACAAAGACTTCATGAAGGCACTATTGTAAATTCTTCCTAAAATCAGTTCTTTCTTGTTTCTCTTTTTACGTCTATAGTACCACCACTGTTGTGTCATTTATTCCTAAAAAATGTGGTGTCAGTAGGGCTCCTCTCCCTAGAGACCTGTTCTATTGACTTTTCTCCCTATGAGTTTCTTACCCACCAACCTCCTAACACACACACACAGATATACACATGCATATCCATATGTACAGAGATGTATACACACAGATGCATACACACATATGTACAAACACATATACAAACACACACATACACACGGATAAAGATTCTTTGTTGACCAAAGTGTAGTCAGACTCCTGACCCTTTTCCTAGACCCATCTGTGTACTTCTTTGTAAAATGCAGTTTTAGCAAGAACCTTGCTAAAAAGTCAGTTTAACCAGAACCTCCCCACTCCTGATATCTGACCACCCTCCATATCCGATTGGGTTTCTCATCCTCCACCATCCCCCAGACGATATCGGATCACCCTTGTCTTCAGCAAGAATCCCGTCGGGTCAATTTAGCCAGAATCCTCCTTACCCTTGATGTTTCCTCTCAGTAATTTTCCAGCCACTGACTTCCTCCCACCCCCCACACCTTGCTCCTTGGCTGTAAATTGCCACTTGTCCATGCTGTGTTCGGAGTTGAACCCAATCTCTCTCTCCCGCCGCAAACTCCTATGGTGCTAGTCCCTATGCCTGACTCAATGGCCCTGAATAAAGTCTGCTTACTACCTTTAATAGTTTTTTTTTTTTTTCCTCCTTTGCGGCACGCGGGCCTCCCACTGCCGCGGCCTCTCCCGCTGCGGATCACAGGCCCCGGACAGCGCAGGCTCAGCGGCCGTGGCATCCTCCCAGACCGGGGCCTGAACCCGCATCCCCTGCATCGGCAGGCGGACTCCCAACCACTGCGCCACCAGGGAAGCCCTGCTTACTACCTTTAACAAGACTCAGTGTCTTTTTTTTTTTTTTTAATATAAATTTATTCATTTATTTTTGGCTGCGTTGAATCTTCGTTGCTGCTCACGGTCTTGCTCTAGTTGCGGCGAGCGGGGGGTTACTGTTCGTCTTGGTGTGCGGGCTTCTCATTGCGGTGGCTTCTCGTTGCAGAGCACGGGCTCTAGGCATGCAGGTTTCAGAGCTGCAGCACGCAGGCTCAGTAGTTGTGGCATGCGGGCTCCGTAGTTGTGGTTCGCGGGCTCTAGAGCGCAGGCTCAGTAGTTGTGGTGTACGGGCTTAGCTCCTCTGTGGCATGTGGGATCTTCCCGGACCAGGGCTCGAACCCGTGTCCCCTGCACTGGCAGGCGGATTCTCAACCACAACATCAGCATCTTTTCCTTTAACGTCACACACACACTCAGCCACTCCCACACGCACATGAGCACACCCCTCAACTCAACCAACTGCCAAAATTCTCCCTCGTCTATTGATTCTGCCCATGTTCAGGGTGACTCTCAGAAAAAAATCCCCTTGATGGACCCCAGGTGCAGCTGCAGCTTTTTTTTTTTTTTTTTTTTTTTTTTTTTGCGGTACGCAGGCATCTCACTGTTGTGGCCTCTCCCACTGCGGAGCACAGGCTCCGGACGCGCAGGCTCAGCGGCCATGGCTCACGGGCCCAGCCGCTCCATGGCATGTGGGATCCCTCCCGGACCGGGACACGAACCCGCGTCCCCTGCATCGGCAGGCGGACTCTCAACCACTGCGCCACCAGGGAAGCCCGCAACTGCAGCTTTTTATTCTCACAGCTGAGACTGTCACAAGGCACACCATGACCTCTGTGGCTCTTCCAAAATATGGCCTGCATGTCAGCCACCAGGGAGCAAAACGTGTTAAGTCTGCACATTCCTGGCCTGATGTCTCCCTATTTAGAAATCATGCCCACTTGCTTTTATGTCTCTATAAAAGAGTGAAGAGAAAACAGCCCCCCAGGGTCCCAAATGAGATAAGAGAGTTGTGACTGGAGGTCACTAGGGGCCACCATTTTGGCCCTGAGCAGAGCAACAGGAGGAGTCAGAATACTTCCACCTCTCTTCTGCAGGTGACCAGTGTGTCATCTGTCCTACCGAGAGAGCTACGCCAGCTCTGGGGCCCAGGGCTCTTTGGACTGTTGAAAAAGCCCGTCTTCAGGCCGAGACCAGGACCAGCCTTGCTAGTATCTAAATAAGGCTGATCCTGGGGCTTCCCTGATGGCGCAGTGGTTAAGAATCCACCTGCCAATGCAAGGGACACGGGTTCGAGCCCTGATCCGGGAAGATCCCATATGCCACGGAGCAACTAAGCCCGTGCGCCACAACTACTAAGCCTGCGCTCTAGAGCCTGCGCGCCACAACTACTGAAGTCTGCGTGCCTAGAGCCTGTGCTCCGCAACAAGAGACGCCACCGCAACGAGATGCCCACGCACCACAACAAAGAGTAGCCCCCACTCGCTGCAACTAGAGAAAGCACGCGTGCAGCAACAAAGACCCAGTGCAGCCAAAAATAAATAAATAAATGAAATTTATTTTAAAAAAAGGCTGATCCTGCATTTATTAGTGAAGAGAGAGCGGGAAACCTTTTGACCAGACTCAGGGTGCTGTGATTTGTCTTGTTACAAATCAAAGTATGGGCTTGCCCAGTTCTAGCAGACCCTTTTCAAAAATCACCTCTGACTGTACATGAGTGTCTAACTCAGCACAGTATCGTCAGGTTGGGTACACATCTCTCCACCACACACTGTAGTCAGAGGTCCCCAAAGCCCAGCCAAACTGGATGCTTACTGCACCCCAAGCAGCACATAAAGAAGACAGCTATCATAATTTTCCCCAGGTAATACACTTGCCCTATTAGCATTAAGTTAAAAATAATTTATTTTGGCTCCTTAAACTTTTAGAATGGTTTCTGGGATGACTCAGATAACTGATGCTTCTTTAAAAATGTTTTGCTGATAAGTTTGAAATGATGGCTTTTTTTCCCCATGTAATTTTCACCATAGCATGCAGACACTCTCAAAAATCATTCCACACTACTTAGTGCTACATTCAAATTTGAGATGACTGTTCAAAAAATTGCCATTGCTACAACTAAACATTTGAAAGGCCCTAAGACTCTTAGGTTGGGAGGATTAGAGAACAGGAAATGGGAACCTCTAGAGTCAGATCTTTCTGATAACCATTTCTTAGCCCTCTCTATTCCTGGGCAACAAGAAGGAAACCCTTGACGGTGAAACAAAGTGAGGAAAAGGAAGGCTGAGGATGGGGGAGAGGAGGGGAGGACATTAGTCTCAATCTTCTATCCATTCCAACCCATGAGCAGCAGCAGAGGGAAGCGCATTTTGAGCAGGGAGTTTGAAAATGCCTTTACCTCCCTGGATCAGCTGGTTGAAAATCTCTGGCTCTAAAAGGGAAGCAGGTATGCTATGATGATGGTGGATAATCTGGTCCCCATGCCTCACCCCCCTCACCTATTTCCTTTGGAACCTCCTCCTCTATTCTCCTCTTACTCGCTCTTACCCAGACACACAGGTGTCTCTGCTGTCCCTTGAAGGCCTCTGCCCCACCTGAGAGCTTTGCAATAGCTATTCCTCCTGCCAGGGATGCTCTTTCCCAGATATCTGCAAGACTCCCTCCCTCACCTACTGCAAGCTTGAGCACAAATTCTCTCCTCGGCGAAGCTGATCCTGACACCTATTTAAAATCCCAGGCCTCTCAGCAGCACCCAACCTATTTTTATCCAGAATTCTTTTTTTCCATAGCACTTTATATTTCCTGACATAATATTTATAATAACAAATAAGCTATTTATTTTGTTGATGGCCTCCACTAGAATGTAAGCTCTGTGAAGGCAGGGATTTTCTGTCTGTTTGGATTCTGCTATACTTCCAGTACCCTGAACAGTGCCTGGCATATAGCAGATGCCCAATGAACACTGTTGAAAGAATAAATATACTTTTGTGCCTTTTGTATTTGTACACGTGAATGTATTATTATTATTAAAAGTGAATAACATTTCAAGGAAAATTATATTACTTTTTGCTTAAGAAGCTATCTGTCTATAAACTTTTGTGTGTGTGTGTGTGTGTGTGGTACGCAGGCCTCTCACTGTTGTGGCCTCTCCCGTTGTGAAGCAGAGGCTCCGGACACGCAGGCTCAGCGGCCATGGCTCACGCGCCCAGCCGCTCCGCAGCATGTGGGACCTTCCCGGACCAGGGCACAAACCCGTGTCCCCTGCATTGGGAGGCGGCCTCTCAACCACTGCGCCACCAGGGAAGCCCCGTCTATAAACTTTTTGCTCTTCGTGACCACACTTACCAAATTAGAGTAATAATAAATCCTCAGACTTCCAGTGCTCTCAGTGAAAGAATGAACTAAGAATCATTTCATTTTTAACAGCAGCTTAATTATTCACCAAGATTTCTTGTAGGATCCATTTACATTTTTTTCATGTGAGCCCATGATAATTTTCATGACTAATTTAGTAAACCTAAATATGCAAAAATGTGATAGTACTCAGCCTTTTCTGAAGGTAAAAACCATATGGGAAATGGAAATAATGTAGTTCTAAAGCTGTATCCCAGAAACAAAGACGACCAGTAACATTTTTGAAGATATGCACTCCAATAAATCCATTAAACTAGGCACAAATTGAAAATGGTTCTAAACTAGAATATATAATATAGGACCAACAACTACAAGGGCGTTTATCATTCCTGTGTGGAGATAATTAGGCTGTTCTTGTGGTAACTGATCTGTCCTGCCCCACAATACTTGTAATGGATATAAATATATTTAAATTGGAGGAGGTAGGCCTAAATTTTACCTTATTTGATAAATAACAGGAGTAGAAAATTTGGTATGTAGACACACTGGGTGAAGACACATCTCTAGATTAATGATGAGTTATGGAAGCTTGAGTGTTCAAGCCTCATAAAGAACTAGAGCTCAGGCAGTAGGACTAAATTACAAGGATTCCAGCACTTCCAGCAAGGAACCCAAGAGAAGCCAGAAAAAAGAACTTAATGTGTCAAGGGGGGCATCATTTTGACTTAGAACCAAAGGTTTTCAACCAGCATTAATTTCATCAACTCATCAACCTGTTATTGAAGTACACATATTAGCCAACAGTCAAAGAAAGCCTTATAGGTGTCTTCAGTTCACTAACGAAACCATCTCTATAACTGATGCTGCAGATAAACCACTTAGGCCATATGTAGAATGGCAATTAATTTTTTTAAATATAAGGAATTTTCTATTTATTAAAAAAATCTATTGTTTCAATACAAAAAGAAGAGAACTTCTACGCCTGCTCTGATGGAATAACTGGTACCACAGTAAACAATTTAAAAGTTGAACAAAACACAGGAAGCAACTGCTCTCAGACATTAGATGACAGGCAATGCAGGACTATGATTCTAGGAAGAACAGAAACACAAGAGGTGATCCACACAATAACGTTGATGCCTTGCCTGGAGATACTTTCTGGAACACAGGCAGAGAGGGAGAGCCCAAGTAGAGCATGGCAGTCTCATGGGGCTAGTGGGGCCGAAATTAGAATTCAGGAATGCTGAAGTAGATGAAATCTGCAGTGAAGCGAACCAGAGAGAGGGAAGCTGTTCATAGAAAGGGCTCCAAAATTTAGCAGAGGGGTCTTCTTGACTCATTAGCTGCAAATATGCAGACCAATGCTCATGGAGAAGCCTGGGAGGCAATGGCTCCTGGGGAGTAGAAGCTGAATGGAGATTCTGGAAGTCATACAGTGCTGAGAGATATAGCAGCCCTGACCAGCCAGAGTAGACAGACCCCACCCATCACCCTGGACATTCAACTGAGACTCAAAGAGGATCATTCTAGCCTCAAACCTAGAACTACCCTAGCAAGGCTTAAAAATAAATCTCAATAGAAACAAGACTCAATAGAAACTTACTGATTGGTCAATAAGTTACCTGCCTATGAAAACAGAAGATGACATGCTTTAAAGAAAGTAACAAACTCCAGACTCTCAATATGAGAGGATCATAATGTCTAGCATACAATCAGAAATTACCATGTATGTGAGCGAACAGGGAAATGTGACTCATAATCAGGAAAAAGTCAATAGAAACAGACCTGTTTCTATTGAGATGATAGGGATGGTGAAAATACCAAACAAAGACTTTAAAACAGCTATTGTAAATATGTTTAAGGACTTAGAAGAAAAGATTAGCATTAGGAGGGAAGAGACAGGGAATATCAGTAGAGAAACAGATACTCTCAAAAAAGAAGCAAATGAAGATTCTAAAGCTGAAAAATACAAACTATGAAAAGAAAAAATATTCATTGGATGGGATTAAGAGTAGATTGGGAGGGCGGAGTCATGATGGCGTACTAGGAGGACGTGGAATTTGCGTCTCCTCACAACTAGGGCACATACCAGGCACCGGTGGGGGACCAACAGACACCTAAGGGGACAGGAGGAAACTCCAGCAACCGGGTAGGACGTGGGGTGTGGGGGAGTGAAGGGGGAGGAGAAGTGGAGGCAGGGTGGGACTGGCGCCCCCGAGGGGTGGCTGGGGGAGGGGAAGGGATCCCATGCCCGAAGGGGGAAATTGGGGAACCACAGGGAGGGCAGAGGATCAAAAGGGAGCGTGGCCAGGTTTTCCCTGCCCACTTGGGCTCCCAGGAAACTGCTGAGATCCCGGGCCTGATCCTCTGCCCAACTAGGCCACCTCCAGCTGTGCAGGTCCTGAGGGAGTAGGAGGGAGGGAAGGGGGAGCAAAAGTAAAGCACAGACTGCTGGGACAGCACCCCTGAGGGGGGGCTGGGGGAGGGGAGGAGTTCCTACACCCAGTGGGACCCACCAACAGTTAGGGGTCCAGTAGTGACAGGGGAGATCCTGGGAAAGATGGTGGGGGAGGGGTGCGGAGGAACGGAAGGGAAGGGCCAGTGCCTTCCCTCTCCACTTAGGCCGGGAGAGATTGTTGGGCTCCTGGGCCTAATCCTGCCCTTGGAGCCTCCCTCCTGCCGAACAGAGCCCAAGCCCCGCCCCTACACCCCCACCCAGGGCCCAACCTCTACACTTGGAGACCCCCACTGAGACCCCCTCCAACAAGCTGGGCCTAAACGCCACCCATACACCCTCACTCAGGGCCCTACACCCAAACTCCAGAACTCCACACTCCAGAGGCCCTCATTTCCACATGCTGCCTCTCCCCTTCTGTGCAGGTCCTAAGCAGAGGCCCCGCCCCACGCTCAAACATCACCACCCCACCCGCCTAGGTCCTGCCCCACTCTAAACCCCACCCCTGCCTAAACACCGCCCCCAAAGCCAAGGCTTTATTTATTTATTTTTTTCCTCTTTTAGATTGGGTTCTGTTTTACCTTGTAGATTCATTGTTGTTGATGCTTTTATATTTTTATTTGTCCAAATAAATCTTTTATTTTTCTAATTTTACTTTATTCTTTGTTATTGTTCCCTCCTTTTGGCTTGTTCCCCCCCTCTTTTTTTTCTTTCCTTTCTCTGTTGTTCTTTTATTTTACCTTGTTGCAGTTGTTTCAATTATAGTTTTATTTTTCCTAATAGGCTTTTTAATCCTTCTAATTTAATTTTGATTTTTATTCTTTGATACTGCACTGCTCCTTTTAATCTTTCTTTCTTTCTTTCTTTTTTATTTTTTATTTTCTTAACTGGGCCACAAAGCTTGTGGGATCTTGCTTCCCAGGCTGGAGGTCGGGTCCCAGCTCCTGTGGTGGGAAATCCAGGTCCAAACCTCTGGACTAACAGAGAACCTCAGACCCAAGGGAATATCAATTGGAGTGAGGCCTCCCAGAGGTCCTCATCTCAGCACCAAGATCCAGATCTATCCAACTGCCTGCAAACTCCAGTGCTGGACGTTATCAGGGCAAACAACCAGTAAGACAGGAATACAGCACCACCCATCAAAAAAAAATATGTTATAGACGAAGGAGCAAGGTAAAAACCTACAAGACCAAATAAATGAAGATGAAATAGGCAACCTACTTGAAAAAGAATTAAGAGTAACGATAGTAAAGATGATCCAAAATCTCACAAACAGAATGGAGAAAATACAAGGATCCATTTAACAAGGATCTAGGAGAACTAAAGAGCAAACAAACAGTGATGAACAACACACTTACTGAAATTAAAAATACTCTAGAAGGAATCAATAGCAGAATAACTGAGGCAGAAGATCAGGTAAGTGAGCTGGAAGATAAAATGGTGGAAATCACTGCCAGGGAGCAGAATAAAGGAAAAAGAATGACAAGAATTGAGGACAGTCTCAGAGACCTCTGGGACAACATTAAATGCACCAACATTCAAATTATAGGGGTCCCAGAAGAAGAAGAGAAAAAGAAAGGGTCTGAGAAAATATTTGTAGAGATTATAGTTGAAAACTTCCCTAACATGGAAAAGGAAACAGTCAATCAAGTCTAGGAAGCACAGAGAGTCCCATACAGGATAAATCCAATGAAAAACATGCCGAGACACATATTAATCAAACTATAAAAAATTAATTACAAAGAAAAAATGTTAAAAGCAGCAAGGGAAAAGCAACAAATAACATACAAGGGAATTCCCATAAGGTTAACAGCTGATCTTTCAGCAGAAACTCTGCAGGCCAGAAGGGAGTGGCAGGACATATTTAAAGTGATGAAAGGGAAAACCTACAACCACGATTACTCTACCCAGCAAGGATCTCATTCAGATTCGATGGAAAAAGTAAAACCTTTACAGATAAGCAAAGGTTAAGAGAATTTAGCACCACCAAACCAGCCTTACAACAAATGTGAAAGGAACTCCTCTAGGCAGGAAACACAAGAGAAGGAAAACTTCTCAATAGATGCAAAAACAGCTTTTGACAAAATTCAACACCAATTTATAATAAAAACTCTCCAGACAGTAGGCACAGAGGGAACCTACTTCAACACAATAAAGGCCATATATGACAAACCCATGGCCATCATCATCCTCAATGGTGAAAACCTGAAACTATTTCCTCTAAGATCAGGAACTAGACAAGGTTGGCCACTCTCACCACTTATTCAATATAGTTTTAGAAGTTTTAGCCACAGAAATCAGAGAAGAAAAAGAAATAAAAGGAATCCAAATTGGAAAAGGAGAAGTAAAACTGTCACTGTTCACAGATAACATGATATTATACATAGAGAATCCTAAAGATGCTACCAGAAAACTACTAGAGCTAATCAATCAATTTGGTAGAGTAGCAGGATACAGAATTAATGCACAGAAATCTCTTGAATTCCTATACACTAATGATGAAAAATCTGAACGAGAATTTAAGGAAACACTGCCATTTACCACTGCAACAAAAAGAATAAAATACCTAGGGATAAACCTCCCTAAGGAGACAAAAGACCTGTATGCAGAAAACTATAAGACACTGATGAAAGAAATTAAAGATGACACAAACAGATGGAGAGATATACCACATTCTTGGATTGGAAGAATCAACATTGTGAAAATGACTCTACTACCCAAAGCAATCTACAGATTCAATGCAATTCCTATCAAACTACCAATGGCATGTTTCACAGAACTAGTACAAAAACTTTCACAATTTTTATGGAAACAGAGAAAACCCCAAATAGCCAAAGCAATCTTGAGAAAGAAAACGAGCTGGAGGAATCAGGCTCCCAGACTTCAGACTATACTACAAAGCTACTGTAATCAAGACAGTATGGTACTGGCATAAAAACAGAAATACAGATCAATGGAACAGGATAGAAAGCCCAGAGATAAACCCATGCACATATGGTCACGTTATCTTTGATAAAGGAGGCAAGGATATGCAATGGAGAAAAGACAGCCTCTTCAGTAAGTGGTGCTGGGAAAATTGGACAGCTACATGTAAAAGAATGAAATTAGAACACTCCCTAACACCATACACAAAAATAAACTCAAAATGGATTAAAGACCTAAATGTAAGGCCAGACACTGTAATCCTCGTAGAGAAAAACATAGGCAGAACACTGTATGACATACATCACAGCAAGATCCTTTTTGACCCACCTCCTAGAGAAGTGGAAATAAAAATAAACAAATGGGACCTAATGAAACTTCAAAGCTTTTGCACAGCAAAGGAAACCATAAACAAGACAATAAGACAACCCTCAGAATGAGAGAAAATATTTTCAAACGAAGCAACTGACAAAGGATTAATCTCCAAAATATACAAGCAGCTCATGCAGCTCAGTATCAAAAAAACAAACAACCGAAACCAAAAATGGGCAGATGACCTAAATAGACATTTCTCCGAAGAAGATATACGGATTGCCAACAGACACATGTAAAGATGACAACATCACTAATCATTAGAGAAATGCAAATCAAAACTACAATGAGGTATCACCTCACACCAGTCAGAATGGCCATCATCAAAAAATCTACAAACAATAAATGCTGGAGAGGGTGTGGAGAAAAGGGATCTCTCTTGCCCTGTTGGTCGGAATGTAAATTGATACAACCACTATGGAGAACAGTATGGAGTTTCCTTAAAAAACTAAAAATAGAACTACCATATGACCCAGTAATCCCACTATTGGGCATATACCCTGAGAAAACCATAATTTAAAAAGAGTCATGTCCCACAATGTTCATCGCAGCACTATTTACAATAGCCAGGACATGGAAGCAACCTGTGTCCCTCGACAAATGAATGAATAAAGAAGATGTGGCACATATATACAATGGAATATTACTCAGCCATAAAAGAAACGAAATTGAGTTATTTGTAGTGAGGTGGATGGACCTAGAGTCTGTCATACAGAGTGAAGTAAGTCGGAAAGAGAAAAACAAATACCGTATGCTAACACATATATATGGAATCTAAATATAAAAATGGTTCTAATGAACCTAGGCACAGGACAGAAATAAAGACGCAGACGTAGAGAATGGACTTGAGGACATGGAGAGGGGGAAGGGTAAGCCAGGATGAAGTAAGAGAGTAACATTAACATGTATACACTACCAAATGTAAAATAGATAGCTAATTGGAAGCAGCTACATAGCACAGGGAGATCAGCTCAGTGCTCTGCGGCCACATAGAGGGGTGGGATAAGGAGGGCGGGAGGGAGATGCAAGAGGGAGGGGATATGGGGATATACATATGCATATAGCTGATTCACTTTGTTATACAGCAGAAACTAACACAGCATTGTAAAGCAATTATACTCCAATAAAGATGTTAAAAAAAAAAAGAGGAGATTGGGCCCTGTGGAAAAACAAATCAGTGAACCTTAAGGCAAAGAGTAGAAATTATCCAAAACTGAAACATGGAGAGAAAAAAAGGATTAAAAAAAGATGAACAGAGACTTGATGACCTGTTGTATAATAACAAGAGTTTAATATATATGTAATTGAAGTCTCAGAAGAAAAAAAGAGAAAAAATAGGGAAAAAAATATTTGAGGAAAGAATGGCTGAAATTTTTCCAATTAAAATGGCAGTACATACCTCCAGAGAGTCTAAAATGTTATGCAACAAAAGTTCTACTTTATGAGTATGGTGTATTAAAGATAGCCACAAATGCTTTGTCATTATCTCCATCAAGAAGTGGGACTTGGGCTTCTCTGGTGGCGCAGTGGTTGAGAGTCCGCCTGCCGATGCAGTCCCAAAAAAAAAAAAAAAAAAAAAAAAAAAAAAACAGAAGTGGGACTTATTTCCCCTCCTAATGAATCTAGGCTGACCCTGTGACCAACAGAATGTGGTAGAAGTGATACTATGTCACTTAACATGATCACTACCACTAACAAGCTGTACTACCTTGAGCCAATTGCTTAACCTCCCTGGGCCTTGGCTTCCTCACATCCAAAAGGGAGCTGTGGACCTAAATTATCTCTGAGATTCTGTTCATCTTTAGAAAAGTCTAGGTTCTAAGAGGAGTTATTTACTGAGCTAATAAATAAATAATAAGTAAAAATAAATCAGGGTACTATGTCAAGTGCTGCTGTATCATTACTTTGCAGCTCAGAATCTAACTGTCTTAACCAAAATGAGACTGGGCCTTCCAGATCTGTTGCTAAGGCAAAATGGCACTCAGGAATTTGGTTGGAATGATGTTCTTTGTATGGTTTAGCTGGCCATGGCCTATAAACTAAAGATTATATAGTATAGGGTCCCATCAGCTAAAGTTATTAGTAAACCAAACAACTTCTTAATGCATGGTAGGATGCGGTTCTTACAGATATAGTCAAACTTTCCTATCACAGTGCTCAGGCTTTAATAGTGAGTAGACTGTTAAATAAGTCTAGAGTTGGAGAGCAGAGAAACTATTAATATAATTTCTTGACAAATTTTTGTTAGACTAAAACCTTTTGTCATACCCACCAAGTCTAAGACACCTCATTTCCATCGTTTCAACACTACAAATGCCACGGAAAACAGATGCCTTGAATTTCATTCGTCTGCGAAACTGCTTCTGGTATCCCTTCAGAGTGTAAAATGGCAAGAGCAGTCCTCACCAACACAAATTCCCAGCATGCCTCACTGCAGAGAATGAAACGCCCCAGGCAGCAACATGATTTGTGCCAAGGACATATGGCAGGGATTATGATCAGTTCGGGATGAAGATTCAATCTGACATTCTTTCCTTTTGCTGTTGGTCATTTTGGTTTTCAAAGTGATCAGAATTAATAATCCAGGCCAGGTAGCCTGGTATCTAGAATGCTGATTTAATAAAAAGAAAGCCAGCCTTGCATATTATTTCTGGCAAGATTTGAATTACTGCATCCAGCAGTTATGACTACTCAGGCAATAAGATGCCTAGAGAATGAGTTCCCAAAGGACAAGTAGCTGGCCAACACCATCAGAAAGGGGTCTTCTTATAGTGATGTATGGTCCATTTAGTAATAGGATATTGTGACTCCCCGTCTACACCAAAGACACAAGCTCTAGCTTGAGAGGTCATAACAGACTTCCCCAATGCCAGATGCTGGTCCACCTCCTACAGTCCTCCTGTGAGGAATAGGGAGCCAGTCCTCAGGGCCAGCAAGAATCAGATGTTCACACCCATCCCAGCCCCAAGTGTCTGAGCAAGCAAAACAGGAAGTACCTTTGTCCTACAGTTTTTCTTTACCCAAGCAGAGATAAAGGGCATCAGAATTCTGAATTTCAGGCTCTAAATCTCTTTCATTCAACAAGTCTGCTGCATGTCAACCAAGTGCAAAGTACAATGTAAAGTTTTCTGAGAATTACAGGAAGAATAAGACTTTGATTCTACCCTAAAACAACTTCTGATCTCTAAGAGGATCTAAGACCTCTATCTAAGTGATGAAAATACAAGGATGAATGCAGTCATATGGGTCCACATAGAGGTACACAGAGGTCTATATAGAGACTCCTAGGGGTTCAGAGCTAGATGAGAAAGAGTGAGTAGATAAGGCTTCACAGAGAACTTTTTTCTTCCAGTTGTCAGCTTCCCACAGCATTTTAGCTGAAATTTGAGCTGGGTCATGGAGAATGGGCAGAAATTGTATAAGCACAAACAGAGGGTAGAAGGTTTCCAAGCAATAGGATGCTAAAGCACGAGCAAAGGCACGGAGGTAAGAAATTATAGGCCAAGAGTGGCCAGTAGATCCAATGGTTTGAAGCTTCTCAAAGAGTAAAACGAAGAAATAAGATTTGGACCCCTATTAAGGGCAGGGCTGGAATGCCAGCCAGTGTGAGTACAGACTTTATTCTGCTAACCATGTGGGACCAGCAGAGATTTTAAGGAGACTGAAAATATCAGAGCCATCATTTTGGAAAATTAGTCTGCTAGCAGGGAATGAACTGGAGGAGAAAGGAATAAAAGGTAGGGAGACTAATTAAATAGAGCTTTAGGGCTCCACTTGTCATGTCCATTCAGGTGTGACAACAGCCATAACTCTCTTCCCCTTCTCCCTGCAATGCCCACTTCGAAGTAAGGTGACGCTAAGTCCAGTTTTTCCTGGGACTTATAAGTCATGGCTTATACGTATAGTCCCCGTGAAACTGTTAATAGTGTCCCTATTCACTCTCAAAAGTATCCTGGTTTGGACAATACATTATACACGTCCCTTACTTGGATAGCCTTCCTCATTCTACCTTTCTGCAGGTGCCCTCCTAGACATCAGGGATGCAAAGCCGATTCCTATAGTCACTGAACAGTGATTATGTGATCAGTTTGTCTCCCTCCCGATGTCACTAGGTAATCCCCATTCTTCTGGCTTTAGAGCTTCTGCAGCCTTGTTCCCCAGCTCCAGGACAGCAGGACCAGAGCAGGACACAGCTCTGATTGAAAAGGTGTTGGTGTTGGAGTGTGGGCGTTGGGATGGCAGGGGAGGCACAGGAAGAGGATACAGGGACCCTCAAGGCTGGAGCAGGGAGAGATGGAGAACAAAGGCCCTCCAGCTGTTGATGAGTAAGGTTCCGGACTGTCTTTTCTCATCTGCAAGCGTCAGTGGGTGTGCGAAGATGATGAAAGGGTACATTGAATAAGGAAAACTAAAAATGTGGCTTGACTGCATGAAAGTAATCCTAATTATAGTCATGTATTTGAACATCATATGAACCATTTGTCCCTAATTACAATGCTGTCCAAGAACAAATATGTAAATCATGAAAGGCGCCAGATCATTTTTATTGCAGCTTCATTTAATTAATATAGTAAGTTCTCTATATGTGTTTATAATTATGGTTTGTTATCATGTGGCATGATCACTTGCTTACAATATTGGGTCCTTCTAATACTAATACACCATCTTATACAGAAAAAGATCTGGAGTTTTCAGATACCTGTGAACTTTTATGGGAAAGAAAGCCAACAGAAATGATCTTTAAAACCAATGTCCCATTTCCCACAGCCATTTCAGAGCGTGCTTTCCTGGGTCCACAGTGCGCCTGAACCATCACAGCTCAGATGACAGAAACACAGAAAAGGGAGGCTCCAAACCATACATCTGTCCTGTTTGTTGTAAGGGTTTCTGCAAACCAAACCTTCTATCCAAATATAAAGTGATCTATCCACAGGACAAGCCATACAAGTGCCAAGAATATGGTATGGCCTTTGTCCAGCTGGTCTGGTTCAAAAGACACCGACAAACACACTGTGGAGGGCGCCTCTTCTACTGTGTTGAACATGGAGGGACCTTCACCCGGCTGGAATCCCTGCAAGGCCATCAGGGCAGCCACACTGGAGAGAAACCACACTCTGTGCTTCCTGTGGTCGTTCTTTCACTGAGTCAGGTGCTCTGAGGAGGCACGATGGACCCATAGAGCAGAGAAACCCTAGTGGCTGGGACTCTTAAGTTTATTATCACCTTTTGGTTTTGTCTCCATTAAGATCTAATATTGCAGGCTTTCTGATATAGCCATTAACTTGTTCAGATTTTTTTGCCCCCAGATCCTACCTCCTCATGGATGGCTTAAAATAAATCTAAGAATGTGTTTTTTCCCCCCTTAGAAATGTTATGGTTATTTCTAGCAGGAGTAAAGGAAGTATTTACAGGTGCAGATAACACTGTTATTAATGACAGAATTAAATGAATTTTTTAGTTGGCAGACTTCTTATCAGGAAGCCTCTGGCTCTTTTCATAATTTGGTGCCCTGCTTGGTCCTTTAAGGACTAGTCTTGATTGGAGTGTTCCACAGTTGTAACCCTTGTGCAGGTTCGCATGCAGTTCAGGATGCAAATGTAGCCTCTTTACTAGAGTATGTTAGTCATTTGACTTATCCTTGTCATTAATTGTTGCATTTTTTCAAAAGAAATATTTGTTTTTCTTAAAAGTTGTGACAATACTTTACTTAGATGAATTGCACCTTTTTAAAACTATATATACTATTTTATATATTACAAGAATAATTGTTACCTTTATAAGAGAGAACATGGCTAATTATTGAAACTGTGTATAAGCCCCTGTGCCCTTGTCTTTTGAAGCAAAAGGCTGACTCAACAAGAGAAGCCACTGCAGTGAGAAGCCCATGCACCACAATGAAGAGTAGCCCCCGCTCACCACAACTAGAGAAAGCCTGCACTCAGCAATGAAGGCGCAACGTGGCCAAAGATAAAATGAATAAAATAAATAATTTTTTTAAAGAAAGAGTTAATGATTAGGGAATATGAAGATGTAGAAACAAAGAACAGCTGTTGGGCCGGGAAATTGATAACAATTTAGACTGTAAATCCGCCACATAGCAGAATCACCAAACTCCCATTTCCCTGAAAGGTATGGACAAAGGCCTGACACACATTCCTAAGCTGTTTTTACAGGAAGTAGAGCCCCACCAGATGAAAACTGCTGACCACAAGAACATAGACCCTGGACCGGTTGAAACCAGAAGGCTGGTGATGCTTGAAACTTCACCTTGATGCCAACCAATCCAAGAACTGTGTACGAGCTGAGCACGCACCCTGCAGCTCCCTCCCTCACACTGCCTTTAAAACCCCTTCCCTGAAAGCCATCAGGGATTTGGGGTCTTTTGAGCATGAACTGCCCATTCTCCTTGCTTGGTGCCCTGCAATAAATGCTGTACTTTCCTTCACCACAACCAGTGTCAGTAGATTGGCTTTAGAGCACGGGCAAGTGGACCCAAGTTTGGTTCGGTAACATTATCGTATCAGTAATAAATTCATTTCAGCACTTGAAAAAAACCAATGTAAATGTGCAAAAAGTGGCACTGCATTTCTGGGTGGGCCAAGATTACTAAATGAAAGGGGGAACAATCCAGCCATTCCGATGGAAGTCAACCTAATGAGTTTAATCCAAGAAAGAGATCAAAGAGTGGTTACTGACATTTCCTGGAAGACGTGGGTGCTGAGCAGATTTAGAAGGAAGGTCCTTGCAATTCACTACAAGTAATCCTGGGTTTAGAACACAACCAGTACAAGTGAATAAAGAATACAAAATGTTAAGGAAACAAAGCTGACTCTTCCCCCAGACCCTGGGCAACTTTAGCATAGGACCACATATGACTACTGCAGTGCCTGACACATAGTAGGTGCTTGGTTATTCACTTATTCATTCAACAAACATATTAAGTATTTAATGAATTATTGATTCATTAAAGTCACTTTGTAATTAATTTTAAAATAAACTTTTATTCTATTTTAAACATTTATTTTTATTCTCTGAACTCAAAAAAATCTCTTTGCATTAGTGTCTGAGTTTCAACAATTATTACTTTCCACTGGATGAACAGCTTTTTATTTTTCCTTAAGAAAGAGACATTTTTCTTCATGAATTAAATGTGTAAAATTACTTAACCCCCACCGAAGGCTGCTCTGTTGTTTACAATATAACAACTGTATCTACCTTACATCCATTTACTTACCTGTAGGTGCATGTAAATGAATATTTTTTTAAATGTTTTCAAAATAACATTTATGAGGGTTTATCCTCTCTTAATTACTGAAATGCATTTGGAGGAAACATTAGGGGAAAAAATCACCCACAGTTATAACCTCCCCAAACAACCTCAATCCACTGTATATCTTTCCAATCTTTATCTAGCATGCTTTATCTAGCACACTAGCTAGCTAAAATATAAACTGTTTTATTTTTAAAAAATTGGACCAAACTACATGTATTATTTCATAACAACTGAATGTTCTACAGCCTAGAACAGTGCCTCCCAACCTTTTTTAAATTCATGGCCCTCACGGAAAATTACTGGGATAAACTGATACATGGCTCCAAGCCATCTGCTGAAGTTCAGGCCACCCCAAAGGCTGAGGGAATCAGTCTCTGAGACATAAAAGAACTGTAACTTCTTAGGAAGTTCTGACCTAGAGAACTGGTTCTGTAAGTATGACTGCTAAGGAACCAATGGGAGGGGAGGGATGTTATTTCCTAAATCCACGGGGACAATAAATGTCAACTTTCTTCAACTTAACATTCACCCAGTGCCCACTGCATGTCCCCATGTCATTATGCTGTGGGTACACATGAACAGAACATATTCCCTCTCCTCAAACTGTGAACATTCAAATAAGACCCTTTGGTAAACAACTATAATATAACCTTGCATATACACTGTGTTTTGGGAAATAGCAGTAAAATTAGCAACTGACATTTATTTGTTCTTATTAGGGTCCAATCAATGTACTTGCTTTATATATATTAACTCATGTAATCCTCCCATTAGCCTTATAAGGTAGGTATTATTATCTTGCAGGTGGGGAAAACTGAGCTTGGAAGTACTCAGTAACTTCCCCCAAATCTCAGCTGGTGGGGGTAGCCCAGAACTGGAACCCGGTCTATTGACTGCACTCTTCACCACCATGTTTTCAATCAGGCCCATCCAGAGATGTGTGACTGCCCCAGGCTGGCTGATAATTGGGAGACACTACACACTTTCTCCGACTATTGGTTCACTGTTTACTTAGCGGAGAGGCTGAGCACAGCTTCAAGGAAGGCAGAGGAAGAGGACAAGCCAGTGGCAGCCCTAAAGCAGCTCAGCCATGGCCTCTGTTCCCTCAAGCAGCTCAGCCGTGGCCCAGATTTGTTGAGATATCCTGCTCCACAAACAAAAGTGGCACACACCACCAAGAACAGTGCCAATAAAAACTAAACTTACATTCAACTGGTGCCACTCTCTTTAGAAGGAAGTTAAACTACCTGTGGTCAGTCATGAGCAGCTTATTAATCCACTCTCCGAGAACCTTGCTGAAATGGATCTCCCACCCCTAAACAGCATCCTTTGTGTGAAGAGTGTGGTAAGCCTAGAGTTACCAGATTCTGCAAATACAAATACAGGACACCCACTTAGAGTTGAATTTCAAATAAACAATGAATACGTTTTTAGTAATATATACTGATATGTCCTATTGCAATAATCAAGACATACTTAATATTTTAAAATTGCTGTCCTTTATCTGAATTTCAAATTTAACTGGGTGTCTTGTATTTTATCAGGAAAACCTTGTGACTTGTGATTGCCAAGGGGAGGGAAGGATTCGGAGTTTGGGAATAGCAGATGCAAACTATTATATATGAGATGGATAAACAATGAGGTCCTGCTTTATAGGACATGGAACTATATTCAATATCCTGTGATAAACCACAATGGAAAAGAATATGAAAAAGAATATAGATATATGTATGTCTGTATAACTGAATCACTTTGCTGAATAGCAGAAATTAACACAACACTGTAAATCAACTATACTTCAATAAAATTTTTTTCAAAAGATTTGTTCTACATTTACATACAGGAAATGGAAATGGTGATCCCAAGCCTGTGTCCCTTACTGCTATGTCTGTGCTTCTCCGGGCAGCGTTCATCGTCCCGGGTGGCATTCAGTGCTGTGTGAGGATGCACAGAGAGCTGCAGGATAAAGAGGATGCTTCTACCCTAAGCAACAATTTTACCAAAAGATTTCTGAGAAGAAAAGTTTCGCATTTTTGAATTTTTAAAAGGATTTATCACATGAATATGTAGTAGATTTCTGGCTTTCCATATCGGCCAATGTCACATTTTCTCATGAAAACCAGGAGGCCATAAATATTTTTATGTGCAGCAAAAATACTGCACATTTGGTACTTTAGAGTTAGACGGGAATCCCCAGCGGCAGCCCTGCGATGCAGGAACAGTGAGCAACGTCTTTGGCGAGAACTGATTATGCTAACGTCACCAGCTCGTACAGCTGGCGCTCTTCCGCCTGAGTGTTCATGCCGGCAAGGGTGATTTCTTGATGAATCCATAGAAGCTTTTTTTCCCCCTTTTGGCTGCAAAAAAAACCTACTGGCTCCCACAAATTAGTGCAACTTCCTACCGGAATTGCTCAAAAATGTGGTAAGTCAAATATTTTGTTTATAAACACAAAACTAAAAGTACCTCCGTTTTCTGTTTAGAGAGTATCCCAATAACATAACTCCAATCAAAACTAAGAGTTTTTTAAATGATAGATGTATTTTTTCTTTACATTTTAAAATGGATTCAATGTGTTTTTTGGTAGGAATGACTGCCTGCTGATGCATTCATTCTTTCAATGACCCTGAGCTCCCTGACTTTAATAGCTCCCAAGATTTCACGGGGTAGAGAACTGGACCTGTCTGTGCACACACAATGCGTACATTTTGTCCTAGCCCATAAAAAAAACACATGCCTCAAAACATCATGAATCACTGAAGACCGTGGCACCTCATGTCACCCTGTAAGCTTTCCACGATGCACTCAGCAGTGAAGATGCTGGCAGATCCAGACCAGTCATTTCGTGCTACACACAAAAGTAGATCCAAAAAACATAGGATGTATTTATATGTTTATTTCCGAGAGAGGTTTTATCTTTGTGAAAATACAAATGAGTCCAAACCTTTTTATATCTTGGGTGGGAAAATTGTGAGCTATAACTACACAAAACTACGACTTACAACAACATCCAAAAGCCAATTATGCACACTTTGAAGGAAAGTTGCCAGAATTTTTGCAGCTCAAGACAGCAGACTTGGCTAAAAGCAGGACAATCAAAACCTAAACCAAACAAGAAAATGCAGAAATTTGCTTGTAGCTTTCCTTGTGGATGGTTTCAGAATTATCCTGGAAGATGAAACTCACAGGATAGAAGAAAATGTGGTAAAAAAAAAAAAAACACTGCCCAAACAGCTATGTTCAAATCTCTTTTTGGCCAAAAAAGAGGCAGACAAGCTGAAAAGATGTTCCTATCAAACAATTCCATCAAAAAACAGATAATACTGTGCTCAAAAAGCATGGCTGAACTGGCTGAAAGACAGAGGTTAACGCAATTAAGCAGCTCTATAAAAGTAGGAAAGTAAGTGATTTCCCACAAATCCTTATAATGGTATAGACTAAACAAATATTCACACGGACGCTGACTGAGGGTTAAAAACAAACACATGAACACATAAAACTTGGTTATGAATTTTCAACAGCAAGAGACAACAGAACTATCAGGAAGCCTGAGGTCAGCAGAGCTGGGCTAGAGATTCAGCCTTGGGAGTCATCAGCAGACACGTGTCAGTCAAATCCACGAGGGAAACAAGATTGTTCAGAGAGAGAAAACGGCCTAATAAGAAAAACAAGCTGAAAATGGAACCCCATGGAACACTTTTTTTATTTTTTTGCTTTCTCAGAAAACAAAGACAAGTGATCATGTTGCCAGCTTCCTTTTTAAAGAATTTTCAACACCTTAGAAGTAAGTGTCCATAGACATGAAAGGTGCAAGAATTTTAAAAATTTTATCTCTAAGTCAGCTATCAATGAATTTCAAACACAAACTGGGAAAAGGAGAAAGAGAGAACCATAATCAGTAACAAGAAGTTTGAAACACTAAGGAAGAAAATGACAAAAAAAAAAAAAAAAAGGAACACACACATGTAGGCACTATAACAAAGACAGGGAATGACTTAGTGTTGACTAGGGAAGAGTTAGAAGAAACAAAGTGATGGAAGCTAAGGGTGGAGGAGTTGGCAGGAGGCGATGGTCAAGAACTCTTATGCTACAGAAGTAATATAATATAAGGACCTAAAAATGTTACCTGGTTTTAGCAATAACTAGCTCACAGGGAACCTTTGCAGAACAGCTTCTCTGGAGAAATGGGAATAGTACGGGTTCTTTGGTGTACATATATTATTTTTACACTTCTCTATGGTAAGTTGTCTGCTATATTTTTTACATGAATGTTCATAGTAGTTTCACTTGTATTAGCCCCCAAACTGGAAATAATCCAAATGTCCATCAACAGATGTTTGGAGAACCAATTCTGTATATCCATGCAATGGAGTACTTCTCAGAAATGAAAAGATATGAGCTGTTGATACATACAGCAACATTGGTAAATCTCAAAACAGTTATGCTGAGTGAAAAGAGCCACCCACAAAAGACTACTTATTGAATGATTCCACTTATATAAATCTCTAGAAAATGCAAACTAATCTCTAGTGACAAAAGAAAATCAGTTGTTGCTTGGGGATGAGAAGGGGTGGGGAGGGGCTGAAGGCGGAGAATATTAGGGGCGTGGGAGAACTTAGGGTGGTGAGTTTGTTCACTATCTTGATTGTGGTGATGGTTTCATAAATGTATACATAAGCCACAACATACCAAATTGTATATAATTTAGATATGTGTACTTTATTGTATGACCTTCTATCTCAATAAAGCTGTTTTTGATCAACATATAAATAAAAGTGAAAATGCAGTTCCTCAACTGAACTAAAAATATTCTAGCATATAACAAACTTGCAAAATATCTTGTTTAATTAGAAATGACAAGCCCACTGCAATGGGACAAGAACTCTAATTCACATGGGGCACTAAAAAACAAAATAGCTTTCAGATCACAGTCCAGGAAAATACCCACCTTCTGCAAGTCTGGCTACACCCAGGGTTCAGAACCGACAGCTACTTCATGTCCTCCCCTTCAGCTCACAACCCAGAACCCAAGGTCTGAAGATACAGGGAAAGTTCCTTAACAATATGTAGATTCCCTGCAGACACCCACAACCCACTCAGCTGTCTCTCCCACCTCTACCTCCTAACAGTGGCAGCCAGAAGAGAAGGGAACCCGGTCCACAAGCGGTAGAGATGAATATCTCCAGGTTCTCTGGTCACCTCTGCTGGACATACCCACATCTGATGCCCCTCATATCATCAGAAGATATGAGGAAGTCACTGGCCATGGCTGGACCCAGAGTCATATACATATAGCACTTCAGCACTGCATACTCAACATGGGCTAAACATTTTCATCTCACTACCAGCCTCCCTGGGGCCATGCTGATCTGTTGATCTGGATCCTCTGTATCTGAGAGATGGCAAGGCACTGGGCACAAAAAGATCACCTTGGTTCTCTCTCTCCTTATACAAGTGAAACAGAAGTTAGGTTTATAGGATATTAAACAGAGGTCTTCAAAATAGTTCAGGCAAATGGAACAGGTCACTTCTTTCCTGAGTTTTTCTATCACTGTCTATACCAGGTTGAAGAGCGTATCGCAAAAATTCACATCCACCAGAACTCAGACTGTGACTTTTTTGGAAATAGTATCTTTGGAGATGGAATTAGTTAAGATGAGGTCATACTGAACTAGGGTGGGCCCTAAATCCAATGTTATTGGTGTCCTTGTAAGAAGAAGAAAGGATGCACAGAGACAGACACAGAGGAAAGACCATGATCTGTTGGAGGCAGAGGACTGCTGGCAACCATTAGAAAGAAGCAAGGAAGGAACATCCCCCAGAGCCTTTAGAGGGAGCGTGGCCATGCTGACACCTGATTTTGTACTACTAACCTCCAGAATTGTAAGACGATAAATGTCTACTGTTTTAAGCCACCCAGTTTGTTTTAATTTGCTACAGCAGCTGGAGGAAATGAATACATGGTCACATAGAAATTCCCCATTAGGGCAAATTCACAGGCCATCATCCAGTGCCAGCTCCAACTCTTTGCCTGGTGCCAATTTGCTTCTTCCACCAAACTAAAAACACTCTAGACAGATAATAAGCCTTTTGTCGGGCTCCATGACCAAGGAAGAGGCACCTTAGACAGATCCCGTGTCCACGCATCACAGAGCATGACTCTCCAAAAGAGTCCCCACAAAAAGGGCAGGTCAATACTTTCCTACACTCAGCCAGGGATGTTCTTAAATTAAGGTCCTTTCCCCAGGCATCCAAAGTGAAGACTTCCAGCTGTATCTCACAGGATCTGTACTCACTCTTGCCCTTTTATTGGACAGATAAGATCACATCTACTATTTGACTGAATTTCCACTGAAATACTAAACAAAATAAAAGCAGGGAATTCACCAACCTATGTAGGAATGTAGGATTTTTGGAATGTACTTCTGCAGGTTCCATGTTTATTCAACCACCAAATAAAATTTTACTTGGCACAAGTAAAATTTTGTGGAGTAAGTATGTAAGGAGAGAAAGTGTGCTTAAGGGTGAATAAGAAAAGACTTGAACCATGTAATGGTAGTTACTATTGCTTTTTACAAGTTGAGTGGTATTTCCACTAATTTGTGTACAGAATTTCTTTCTTAGCATGATCCAAAAACACCAAAAAACAAAGGACATGAATGCATACACTTAAAATTTTGTAACATATACCAACAAAAAAAAAGGTTTAAAAAAAAGGACAAACTAGATAATATTTTCATTACATAAAACTGGGATAGTCAACGTTAATTATTTATCACAAATTCCTTCAAAAGATCTGCCTGTATTATCTAGCCATAGAAATTTATGGGTCATTTTTTCCTAATCTATATGTCACTGAGTCAAAATAATCACTTCACAATTTATGTATTCCTGGATAAATGGGGGCTTCTCAAGAGCAGGGAATGCATCACCTGGATGAGATGATACTCAAATGTATTGAATACATATGACCCTCTGCTGTCCTCTCATCTACTCCTGCTTCTCTTTACTACTTTCATGCCACCTACTCTGGGGAAATCTGATCTGATTTCCCAGACTCAGGACCCCTGTTTATGTTCTCAGAGCCTGATGTAGCCCTTCATACCACGTATGACAATATGCTAAACACTTCTCTGACTACTCGTTCCGTGTCTGGGTCCCAAGCATGTTCTCTGTTCCCTTTGCAAGAATGAAGCCCAGGCATTAGGGTCACACATAGTGCATTACTCGACATAAGGTTAATGGATTCGTATGCATAGCACAAAGGTTTTATAAAGAACCCTTTCAAAAATTATTTTCTTTCTCTCCTCTGGGAGATCTTGGTTTCAAAAAAATAAGTTAAAGCATTTCCTTCTTTATTCACTAGAAGGAAACACTGACATTCAGCACACTGGCCTCCATGGTCTCACAGGCACACTGTTATCTCGCTGTGTATCCCTCAGTCACGCAGAGCAGAGGCCTCCCAGGTGCAGAGCCAAGGTTTTGCCACTGGTCCACTTGTCCTTTCTCTATCTGCACATCAACTAAGACAGTGGACCAATGCACAGGCAAAGATGTCCACTGCCCAATTTACATCAAGAGATTCCCATCTCTGATCTTGTGTTAGATGGTGATATGGTCCAAATACAAGGTAGGGATGTTGGAAGCCTGAAGCCAGGGGGAGACGGAGTTGTCGCCCACCAGCTGGGAGTGTCCGTTATTGGCCACCTCTTCTTCTGTCCACTGTTTCTAACGGGGAACAAGTGGAGCCCCCGTCCCAGGGAGAAGGTCTCTTTCTACAGACAAATTCAGCCTCTGGAATTCCAAAACTCCCAGTTCGTTAATAATTATCAGCTGAAGTGACAGAGTGAGAATGAGGGCTAAGTGGAAGGGAGGTCCCTTGACCAAAGCACATTTTTTAACCACTTTCGGGACTCCGTAAAGAGTGTAGTCGTCAGTGATTAAGGTACCACCTACCCCAGAGTCTGAAAGAAGAAACAGGGGAAGCCAAGGTGAGGGTAGTCTATACCTCAGTAGGTGAGTCTGCATGTGGGGCGGATGAAAAAGGAGGAGTCCTACTGCTCCCTTATATTCCTGCTGGATATAAGACAAGAAACAGAAGAGACCGTACACACTCATCATTTAATCTCACTCATATACCCTAAGTGGGTAGTGAAAGAGTATCTTTGGATGGCTTCTGTAAAAGATGAGATTCCGGTACATAGGAAAAAGCAGCATGTTTCGTATAGACAGTGGAAACAGCAGGGCACTTGCATCGAGAGTTATCATCCTAGTATCCACTGATCTCCTTGTGCATTTCTGTTTTCAGGTTATGCAGCTTTAACTCAATCACTTTTCTCCTGGGCCTAATATTTTTACTCTTTCCATTGTTCCTTCTTCCCTCCTGAGATTCCTTTTTTTCTCATCTTCCTTTAGCCACTTTTTCAGAGTAGGTCTGCTGTTGACAATCCTCCTGGTTTTCCCTTTTCTGAGAATGTCTTGATTTCCCCTTCATTCCTGAAGGTTATTTTCACTGAGTATAGAATCTGGGTTGACAGTTCTTTTCTTTCAGCACTCGAAAAATGTTGTTCCACTTCATTCTGGGCTCCATGAGAAATCCATTGTCATTCTGTTTTCCCCCTATAGGTAAGGTATCCTTTCCCTCTTGCTGCATCTAAGTAATTTTTTTTTTCTTTGTCTTTAGTTTTCAGAAGTTTGATTAACTTGGCATGGATTTCTTTGGGTTTACCCTAGTTGCGGTTCACTCAGCTTCTTGAATTGGTAGGTTTATTTCTTTTGCCAAATTTGGTAAATATTCAGCCATTATTTCCTCTAGCAATTTTTCAGCACCATTCTCTTTCTACTCTCCTTCCAATAGTCTAAGGGACACGAACGTTAGATCTTCTGTTATACTGGCACAGACCCCTGAGTCTCTGGGTTTTTTTCAGTCTATTTTCTCTCTGTTGCTCAAATTGGGTAATTTATATTGTTCTATCTCTGAGTTCACTAATTCTTTCCTCTATCTTACCCACTCTGGTGTCAAGCCATCCACTGAGTTTTTAATTTCAGTTAGTATATTTTTCAGTTCTCAGATTTCCATTTGGGTCTTCTTTATTTCTTATATTTCTCTGCTAAGGCTTTCTATTTCTTTGCTTAGATATTCTGTTTTTACCAGTATGTTCATAATTGCTCACTGAAGCATTTTTAGGATAACTACTTCAAAATCTAGGTGGGAAGAGCTGCTTCCTCACAGTCAGGCACGAGTGAAAGTGTAGACTCCACACTTGATCTTTGCTGATAGGAGTGGGACTAAGCCCGCAGTTTTTTCTGTGGTGTTTGTTTAAAGTAGAGCAGTTATTATCTAAAAGTTTTCTGTCTTACTGAGCTACCCCCTTTCTTACCCTGGAGACAGCAGGCTTTTCTTGTGGCATAATTTTTGTCTGTGCAGACTGGCATTTCTGGAACACTGTCTCCTCCAGCACCCAGTCTGGGATACATGAGGCAAAAAGAAAACTCAAGGAACACACCACTATGTGATTCTTCAGATAGAGAGATCCCAAGCCAGTCTGCCTTCTCTCCACCATGCAGAGTCTTTTCCTGTTGTTGTTTTTTTATATAATGTCCAGGGTTTATAGTTGCACTTAGTGGGAGAAATAAGGAGAATTGAGTCCATTTGTCCAGAACCAGAACTTTATAGTTGTCTTTTTAGCAGCTTTGTAACGAGGTAGTTACAATTTCACAACTGCCGTATGTATCAAAAGCAAATGTGCACCAACCAGAAACTCATTTACAGAGGCACACTATCTCCAGAGAGGAGATGTTTCCAGGGACATGGCAACCAACGTGCCGTACGTTGTTTATTTGTTAATCACTTCCCAACTCTGGCTTTATTGATAACATCACTTCTGAGTGTCACAGCAGCCCGCATGCCTCAGCTGTGATAGTTTGCTCCCTTGCTGTTCAGTATTTATCATGGTGATGTTGACTCCCTGCCCTTTTCTCCAACTGTTTCTGAAAAATAACACTCTATGTTTTCATAATTGCATTCATGTTATCCTACCACTTGTCCTCCACACCTCTATACCATGATTTTTCATCTTTCCTTACCTGGACTTTGCCATTCGCCTACATTTTAGGTGGATGATCTCCTTCTAGTTTAAGCCACAGGCTATGCATTTGCCCTGCACCTTGTGTGTGAGATATTTTAGTTTTCAGTCCCGCTGTCTTCCTCAAAACAACCTTCCAAGAACTGGCACAGAGTGTGCAACTCACTCAACCTCTAACCAGGCTGGAAAAGTAGACCTGTTAGCCGTGACATCCATAAAATATAAAACTTCAAATGCAAACCCAGATTGTGGTCTTTCTTTTTCCCAATATTTTTTTCATGATCTACAGGAATATTTGGAAACGTCTCCACTTGCCTTTCAAGACACATTCCACATTCTCTTGTTTTCCTCCTACCTCATTAGTCACTCCTACACAGCTTCTTTTGACGGCCCCTCCCCTTGAACTCTTGTTGGAAGATGGCAGGACTTAATTGTTGGTCCTCTTCTCTTTAACAGTCACTTCCTTGATGTTCTCCAATCTCACGGCTTTAAGTACCATCTATGTACTAATAATTCCCAAATTTCTATCTCCAGCTCAGACCTCTCCTCCAAACTCCAGAACCACATATCCAATTTCCTACTCAGCATCTCCAAATGAATGTCTAATAGACTTCTCAAACTCCAATTGCCCAAAATTGCACTCCTCTTTCCCTTCAAACTTGCCCTACCTATAGCCTTCCCCATCACAACAGATGGCCCCACCATCCTTCCAATTGCCCAAACCTTAGATTTATCCCTGACTCCTCTTTCTCGCACATTCCCACATTCAATTCATGAGCAAGTTCTACTGGTTCTACCTCCAAAATGTATCCTGCCTCTCCTCGTCATTTCCACTGCTGTCACTCTAATCCAAACCACCATCATCTTTCACCTGGATTACTGCAAGAGCTTCCTAGTAAAAGTCTCCCTTCTTCTATCATTGCCCCATCCCCCAGAGCATCTTCTTAACATTGCTATCACAGTGATCTTGTGAAAATGCAAATAGAGTTATGTCATTCCTCTGCTCTAAACCCTTCAGTGGCTCCCTATTTGATTCAGAGTAAAAGCCAAGCCCTTTATAATAGCTGCCAAGTCCCTACATAATCTACCCTCATTCTCTGACTTCCCTACTCTTTCCCTGGCTCACTTCATTTTACCCACAATAGCCTCCTTACTGTTCTTGGAGCAATCCACACATGCACCCCACCAAGACCTTTGCGCTGGCTGCTCCCATTGCTGGGATGTTCTTACCCTAAACATATGCTTGGTTAACTCCCTTACCTCTTTGCTAAAATCACACTTTTCCAGTAAACCATATTCTAACCAACCTATGTACTACTACAATCTACACCACCCCCACTAGCACACTTGATCTCTCACTGGGCTCTATTTGTTTTTTGCTGTTATTGTTTTTTTCCATAACATATTACCTCCAAACATAACATATAATTTATTTCATGTTTACAGTTTTGTTTTGTTTTTTTACCTATTTCCACTCTTAGAATATAAGCTATATGAGAGCGGGGCTCTTCTGTTTTGCTCATTGAAGAATCCCAGGCACCTAGAAAGTGTTTCCTAAGGATTCAATAAATATGTGTTGATTAAAGGAATTACTTCATTACCTTAATTCCTCAACTATTCAGAGGATATTTATCTGGAAATCTCAGTTTAAAACAAAATCATAGAAGTGAGATCATGTAGCACCTAAGTTTAAAAGGCTTTGTATAACCAAAATTGGGGCCTAAAAATACTAAAACCCTGAAATTCGTAACTTTACTCAGAAGAGAAATCCTTGGGAGCAAAATGTATGCACTCATATTATACATACAGCTCCAATAAACTTGGTTAACCTGTATTTTAAGTCTAAAGGATCAGAAGCAGGATACTATGTTTGTGCAAGGGAAGGAGACGGGACAGACACCTAGAGGGCAGCAAGCAAGGAGTGACAGCTTCTGGGCGGTAGGGAAGAGTCAGGCAAGTAAAACATAAAAAGGCAGAACTTCAAAAAAAAAAAACAAAGCGACACTGGGGCATTTGGTATTGAAGCATAATCCACGTACTTCAAAATCGCCATATTATAATACGGATGCTAACGTGTTCAATACATTGAGCCTCAATCATTAAGTAAAAGGAAAATGATACTCAGCGTACTTTAGAAAAGGAGTTATACGAAATACCACTTATAAATACCATTAAATACCATTTCCACCAGAATTACTAAATTACGCCAAGTTTGGAGGATTAATTGGGATAAACTTGAGATTTATTCCAATTAAATTTGAAATTAACTTCTCTATGATGCTGAATAACTGAAGACTGACTATAAATAACTATCCTGTTTGGCTTTCAGCCATTTGTTTATTGTTGTATATCCAGAAATTAATCTTGTGTTCTAAAACAGAGCAGTCTGATCAACTTTGTTTCAGCAGGTTTTCAGAACTCTGGGTAATTTGAGGCTATTATAATTTAGGAAACATGTAATTGGCCAAAATATTTGGGAAATGGTATGCCCTGAGGAGGTGTGCTGGGATTAGGGCTCAGTTAGAAGACACAAATACACAGGGAGATCAGTTTGGTGCTTTGTGACCACTTAGAGGGGTGGGAGAGGGAGGGTGGGAGGGAGATGCAAGAGGGAGGGGATATGGGGATATATGTATACATATGATTGATTCACTTTGTTGTACAGCAGAAACTAACACAACATTGTAAAGCAATTATACTCCAATAAAGATGGTAAAAAAAAAAAAGACAGAAATAACATTTCCCACATTTTCTATCATGAGCCTTTTTTTTCCTTGCACTGTCTATGAACATTACAAGGAACATACTTGAAACACCATTATAGTGGAAAGGCAATGGGGTTTCATCCCAACTTGGTCCCTGGCATTTACCAGCCTTGTGACCCTGGACGGATAATTTAACTTTTCTAAACCTCCGTTTCCTTATTTGTAAAATACAGATAATAGCAGCTATCTTACCGTCTTCATGAAAAGTAATTTGAAGATATGTATCAAAGCTCTTAAACCTCTTCACACACATTAACTAATTTTAGTTCTATGGATATCTCTATCCTAAGGAAGTAATCTAAAACAAAGGAAAAACTGAATATAAAAGGTGACGGCATCACTGATAACAGCAACAATCATTTTTATATGTCTTAATAGTCCAACAATAAGAAAACACGTATGCTATATGATCCATATGATTTCAGCCAATAAAAATCATATTTACAAAGAATTTTTAATAATCTAGGAAAATGATCATCCTATAAGGTTAATTTTAAGAGGAATGAAATCTTAAAGTATGAGCTCAAACAGGTTAAAAAAATACTCATACCAAAAATACTGTAGGGAAAACACGCTAAAATTTTATGACCATTTATTCCTGGTGATAGGGTTTGCAGAAATAAATTAATAATTATAAGCCAGAAATGCTTTGATTTGCCCCCAATTAAAATGTACTTCAAATCACAGTTCATTACCTTTCATAAGCTCCTGTCATTCCCTCTGGGAAGGAGAAAGACGTGTCAATACGTGTCAACTTGTAACACTCTCAAAAAGAAGCACAGTGTGTGTGCCTACTGTCAGCTCTCAGCTGCAAGTCAGCAACTGCTCTCACAAACCAAAGGAGAGAAAAGGACGTGGTGAGAGCAACTGCTCTCATGTCACGCCAAGGAGTCGTGCTGCTGTCTCCGATGTCTGCTTTAGCATCTAAACAACAGTGGGACTTTTTCATGTTTTACTTTTCTCCTATAATTTCCCTTATTACTCACCCTTCACTTTTTAAAATCTCTTTTAATTCACTCAATAGAAGTCCTACAAGATAAAACTCCTGTTGATGAAGTTTCTGCTATATAATTGTAAGTAGAGGTCAGCGCATAAAATCAATTTTATGCCTGTGCTGCTTGTCCCGATTCAAAAGAAAGAAATTCAAGTGCTATTCTATTTGTAGAGGCATTCTTCGGTGGCAGAATTTGGCTGCAAAATTCTTTACAGGAAGGTAAAAATCAATAGTAAGTAAATAAATAAAAGAAAACCAAGGTTAGCCAAACTAAAATGGAAAGAAGAGACGCTCCCTTTAGATAATTTCCCAGCATTTAAAAACTCATTCCATCCTATTGTTTTACTTTATTACTGTTCACTCTCACGTCTCCCTAATACCTATACTCTTTCCCTAAAAGTGATGAATAAGATATACAAATTTTTAAATTATTTCCATTTTGCAATTTGACTACTTTATGATTCTCTTTCAGGTAATCCCAAACAACATCAGGCTTAAGTAATGTCCACTTTTGATTTCTGTAAGCTTCTCTGAGGGGCAGTGTCATTGTTTGTTTCTCCTGTGGCTATTTTACCTACTTCTAATGATAGAGGCCAAAAACATACTAACCACCTAAATACAACAGGTGTTTTTTTTTTGTTTTTTTTTTTTGCGGTACACGGGCCTCTCACCGTTGTGGCCTCTCCCGTTGCGGAGCACAGGCTCCGGACGCGCAGGCTCAGCGGCCATGGCTCACAGGCCCAGCCGCTCCGTGGCACGTGGGATCCTCCCGGACCGGGACACGAACCCATGTCCCCTGCATCGGCAGGCGGACTCTCAACCACTGCGCCACCAGGGAAGCCCCAACAGGTGTTTTTCAAATGAACTTTAATATTCATAATCTGTTGAATGTTGAATTCTAAAATGAGCCTCTAAAGTTGTTAAGATAAATATCCCATGAAGTGCTGAAAAGGTATGAAGCAAAACACTAAAGATAATGGAAAATTCAACTGAGGAAAAGATAAGGTGCATTCACAAGCTGATAACGTACAGAAGATGAAAGAGCACAATAAAACTGTCTTCTATTCCCAGTCAACCAGCTGGCCTCTAAGTCTGGCCATGCTTCGGAGATCTGCCCTATAGATGAAGCCGCCTTATTATATGGTCCCGTCAGTATTCTCTGTAATTGCACATTTTTGTATCAATAGGGGGCTTCCCATTTATGCTCTGATGACCTGGGTAATTAAATAGGGATTCCTGGTCTAAGTATTTCAATTATTTTCCATAAATAAAATGTAAAACTTGGTTACTGATTAGAAAGCTCTAACTCTCACAAATCAGATCTTCAAGTACCACCAAGGAAGATTTTACAATGAGTCTGCTGCATGCAACTACCTTAACATCAACACAGACACTTAACTACTCTCAAGCTGTCTTCAGTTTTTGACATGAAAAAATTTATATTGCCATATCATCTAATTAGTTGATGAGAAAAATATAAGAATTCAATACAAAACATTATCAAAAGGCAGATGGTAGTATAATGATAGAAAAGTTGTTTAAGAGAGTGAACAAATCCTCAGCATGAAAAATTGCTAGAGTTTATAGGTTTTCAGGACCATTTTCTTGCTCTGGTGTATTTGTCTGAGAGGCTTGTCTTAAGAGAACACTGACCCCACAGAGGTACCAGACAAATTCATCACTGATAAAACTAAACTGGCTAACTATGAAACCAAAAAGTGCATCAGTAGGATGGGGATGTTGATACCACTATCAGTCAGCCATCAGCATCCATGGTCAAAACCATATACACAGTATCTTTCGAAACTCATTTAAATGATAGTACATTTCCTGATCTGTATGGTGCTCATCAATTCTCTAGAGATAACTTTCTTTTTTCTCAAAAATTAGTATAATGAGGGCTTCCCTGGTGGTGCAGTGGTTGAGAGTCCGCCTGCCGATGCAGGGGACACGGGTTCGTGCCCCGGTCTGGGAAGATCCCACGTGCCGTGGAGCGGCTGGGCCCGTGAGCCATGGCCGCTGAGCCTGCGCGTCCGGAGCCTGTGCTCCGCAACGGGAGAGGCCACAGCAGTGAGGGGCCCACGTACCGCAAAAAAAAAGAAAAAAGAAAAAATTAGTATAATGAAGACCTAAATGAACAGCATTTTAAATATCTTTAGGTAACAATATTTGAAGGATAAACCAAAATTTCAGAATTTATCCTTTTCACCATTTTCTGAAATTACCTTTGTCTATTACATCCACAAAAGCAATAATATGCTCTAGGTACTATAAATGAAAAACTCAGCTTTCTTCCTTCTTCCCTACCGTGTTTCTCTCCTCTGAGTCTCCTTTACCACTCACACAGAATACTTCACTTTTGACAGTTCTGCTCACCAAACGTGGTAGGGGAGTTCACCAAAACAGCAAGCAAGTCTCTGATACCAGCTGGGTGTCCTACAATTTAACTCCGCTCCGACACTATCTACCCAGAGATAGCATCAGATCTCACAGGTAAAGGGCTCAGTCCCCCAAGGCTGCATCCCTCACCCCTATTCCAGATTCCAGTGGCAAACTCAGGTTATCACTTGTGTTCTTAACCAATCAAGCTATAGATCAGAGGTTCCAACTACCCTCTCCTCAGGTTCGATTAGTTAGCTAGAGGAACTCACAGAACTCAGGGAAACACTTACTTATATTTATCAGTTTATTAAAGAATATGATAAAGGATATAGATGAACAGACAGATGAAGAGATACAGAGGGTGAGGTCTGGAAGGTCCCGAGTACAGAAGCTTCTGTCCCTGTGGAGTTGGGGTGTGTCATGCTCCCGGCTGTGGATGTGTTCACCAACTTGGAAGCTCTTTGAATCCCCTACTATTGGGATTTTGTGGAGGCTTCCTAACATAGCCATGATCAATTATTAAATCCATTTCCAGCCCCTCTCCCCTCCCTGGAGGATGGGGGTGGGTAGGGCTGAAAATTCTAAGCTTCTAATCATGGCTTGGTCTTTCTGGTGACCAGACCCCATCCAGGAGCCATCTAGAAGCCCACCCAGAGTTGCGTCAGTAGAACAAAAGACGTTCTTAGTACTTTGATCACTTAGAAATTTACAAGGGTTTCAGGAGCCCTGCATCAGGAACAGGGTCAGAGACAAACATTAGGACAATAGATGCTCCTGGTGTTTTTATCATTTAGGAAATGACAAGAGTTTTAGGAGCTCAGTGCCAGGAACAGGGGACAGAAATCAATATACATATATATTTTTTCTATTATCTTACAGGTATTTTCTCAAAATAAGGCCTTGTAACCAAACAAAAGGGCACTACCACACGTATTCAGCCTCTGTCCTCATCACAGGCACTACCTGACCCATGTTCTCTAAAATACCTCAACCACCTAGTTAGTAAAGCATGGATTACACTGACGTAAATGCATACTAGATGGTCTCTCAGTTCATTCAAGGTCTTTGATCATATTTGACTTCTGCGGAAACCTGCCTACCCTCCCTAAAACGCCACCACCCCTCAATTTCTTCCCCTGTTCTCTACTTTGTTGTCCTTCATTAGTCTTATCACTATCTGACACTGTAGTATAGATGTGTCTGTTCCCTGACTCCATCACTCCATATCCTCTTACCTTTGGCCTCATAGCCTTTTTTACCACCTAACTTCTCCTGTTTCGTTCACCACTGTATTCCTTATCACCTGGAACAGTATCCAGCACACAGTAGGTACTCAACAAATAGTTTTTTGAAGGACTGACTGAACTAATTAATGTCTTCCCAACTAATATGTAAATTCATGAGGTCAGGATCCATGTCAGTTTTTCTTAATAACCTATCCCCAGCAAGAATGTCTGGCACATGGAAAGTGGAGAGTAAAATCTCTGAACGAATGAATGAACAGTAGGAAAGGAGAGGGCTCAGATCATATCCTTTTCTTACAGCACATTTGGGTTGAGGAAGGAGGAAAGGAGCGTGACACAGGGAGAAAGAGAAAGGTAGAGGAGTGACAAAAGTAGCCTCGGCAAGGGACCTGAGAGACAGAACTTTCTTATATCTCAGGTTTGTTTAAAGAGTTTATAAAGAAAACACATAAGGTTTAAGAACTCAACTTTTTCTGTAACATGTTCAATAAGTAGCCAATCAATAAGTAAAAGAATAAGGCTGTCAGAGCCTGAACACGAGGCAAGACATTAATGCCTTCATCTGAGGTTTAAACAGAATTGAAATGTCATATACAGTATCAAGAATCAAATTATCAAGTTCCAAGCAACGTCTACTTCCCATCAAAGGTCTCTTCTATTTGTCTTCAACATCTCTAACAATTAAGCCTTTTCTAAGGGCCTTTAAAAAGTACTTCCCCATTTAATTAAAAGAGAGGTTCTTGAACTTTCAACCAATTTATAGGTCATAATCCTATTGAGCAAGTCATTCTATTTAATATGCCTACATCTTACAGTTTTATTCCATAAAAGGGTTTTCGGAAAATTATACTACTCATTTTAAGAATGCTTCAGTGCAATTAACACATGTTCCTTAGTTTCTATGGCAACAATTACAGGGGCCAGGCTCTTGACCACCATTTGTGTGTAGAGAGGCACCAACATTCCTCCTTGAGAATACACCCTTGCCCCCACAATTTCACAGGCAAGGGCTGGACCACCATTAAGACACACAGTCTTGTTTGGCTATCAAATGAGGATGTAATTTTCCTCCATGTTCGGCTAAGTCCAGAGTCATATAACTCTTCGTCTACCCAACAATACAAAACAGTAGCACTCCAGGTAGCTATCGAAAAATATGACTTCAAGTCATTGCTACCCAATTTTATCAATTATCAGCAGCTTAGATGTGAAAAAACAGTATTTATGGAAGAGTTTCTGAAAGAGAAGTAATCCATCTGTTTCTAAAACAGCCTAAAATCTATCTCAGGATTAAATTAAACAATGAAAAAATCTGTATATTAGATTGGCCCCCAGGAGAAATACTCTCTTTCAGTGTCCCTTTGGCATTATGCTGTCAAGATATACTGAGAGCCCTATGAAACCCATTGCCGAATTCACTGTTGGGATATTGGGGAGGGTATTGTTCATCATGCTGCACAGTATCTTCTCCATGAGGTTGAAGAAGTCAACAGGTCCCAGTATCATCCTATTTAATATGCTTACTTAGCATACTAATAGCTTGATTAATTGTTCTTCTCTGGCAGAAATAATTTTTTTTTTTGTAAATACTGAATAATGAAATAACTGTGCTTCCTTTTTGGAGCTGACCATGAAAAAATCATAGCTTTAATGCTCATGTTAGAAAAGAAGAAAAGTTTAAAGTTAATTATCTAAGTTTCCTTTTTAAGAAGCCAGAAAAAGAGAGCAAGTTAAACCCAAAGCTAGTAGGATAAATGGGGTAAAAAAGCACAAATCATTGAATTTCTCAAACAATAGAGAAAATCAACTAAAAATTGGTTCTTTTAAAAGATTAACAAATTGAGAAGCTCCTAGCAAGCCCAGCCAAGAAAAAAGAGAGCAGACAAAAATTACTAATATAAGATATGAAGGAGGAAACATCACTATATATCCTAAGGACATTAAAAGGATAATAAGAGAATACTAGGGACAATTCTATGCCAATAAATTTGATAACTTAGATGAATGGACAAATTCCTTGAAACAACTTATTAGAACTGACATAGAAGAAACAGAAAACCTGAGTGCTCTTCTATGTATTAAAGAGATTGAATTTGTCACCAAAAAACTTCCCACAAAGACTACTCCTGGTCAGAAGATATCTATAATACATTATAAGAGGAAATAACACCAATATTACACCACTCTTTTAAAAATAGGGGAAACAGAGAAAAAAGAAATGTTTCCTGGTTCAAGGAAGTCCATTCTCACCCCTTGTGTTCAACTTTGTCCTGGCAATCCTAGCCAAGGCAGTAAAGCAAGAAAAATACATAATACAAGACATAAAGATCAGAAAGAATAAGTAAAACTGCCAGTATTCACAGACAATAAGATTGTCTAGATAAAAAATCCTCAGGAATCTACAAAACAACTACTAAAACTGAATAACTTTCCCAAAGTTACACCATTAATAAAATCAAAACTGGAATTTGGAGCTTCCCTGGTGGCGCAGTGGTTGAGAGTCCGCCTGCCGATGCAGGGGACACCGGTTCGTGCCCCGGTCCAGGAAGATCCCACATGCCGTGGAGCGGCTGGGGCCGTGAGGCAAGGGCACTGAGCCTGCGCGTCCGGAGCCTGTGCTCCACAACGGGAGAGGCCACAACAGTGAGAGGCCCGCGTACAGCAAAAAAAAAAACACTGGAATTTGAAACAAAACGGTCTGGCTCCCAAACTCTTAACGCCTACACTATGCTTTCTACTTAGAGAAGAGCATTTAGCTACACTTGTATTAGCCCACAAATCTCAACACAGCCCCTACAGTATGTATTTGTAGTCTCATTTGATGCTTTGGAAACAGAGGTTCAGAAAGATTAATAACTTCACCAAGATCACATGGCTAAAGGGTTGGAAGTGGCAGAATTTGAATCCAGGTCTGGCAGATGTTACAACAAAGTTGATTTGAAAATATCAAGCTTTCCAGGTTGGATAAGGTAACAATGAAAAGATCCAGATCCAGATGATAAGGCCCTAAAACAAAGCAGTAGAATACAAAGGCCAAGAGAAGAACTGGTGACTGGTTAGGTACAACAAGGGACATAGGAAAGGGAAGACAAAGGTGATGCATAGTTTTGAGAATGAGAGTGGTAGTGTCATTAATAAAACAGGAAAGTAAGGAGGAGGAACTAATGGAAAAGGAAGTTAAGGAAGATGAAGTCAGTTTTAGACAAGCTGAGTATCAACTTGTTAGGTTAAGGATAGCTTTGACAGCAAATGATAGAAAACCTAACAAAGAGTGGTTTCTAGAAATAGGGTGTGTTTTTCTTGACAACAAAAAAGCTGAAGGTAGGCAACTATTGATCTATTCAGAAGCTGAACAAAGTCAGAATTGGGGTCTGTATTTCTCCTGGCCCTTCCTTCTGGGATTACAATATGGTTGCCATAGGCCCAGGCTTTAGGTAGTAATTCCACGCAGAAGGAAGAGAGCAAAGGAGTGTCAAATACATCTGTATCTTTCATCAGTAAGGCAAAAACTATCCTAGAAGCCTCTAGCAGACTTTTGCTGTGTCTTATTGGCCAGAAGTGTATCACGTGGGTACCTAACCTCTAGGGAGGCTGGGAAGATAAGTATTTTGTTTTCTTACCTCTCTAGCAAAGGCAGATGAAGGAAAACCATGTCTGCCCCCAATATTAATGGAATATTTGATGTGGGAATATCCAACAGAGAGACAGAAATGCATCTGGTCTAGAAGATAAACCAAGGATACTGAGTGTAAGTAATCTGCTCAGCTAAAGCACAGGAAATGGATTGGTGCTCCAAGGAAGAGTGTGCCCAAAGAGAAAAGAGGGTAGTAATAGAGCTTGGTTTTTCTGTTCACGCAGGGGAAGCAAGCAATGCACATGGATGCAGCTGAGTAAACACGGTACCCCGGCGCCGCCACTCCAGCCAGATTGTTTGCTTTCGTATGTTTGGCTGGGTCTTTCCCTGTCACCCTCCCTACCCAATTCGTTCCATCCTCTTTCTCTTCCCTCAGTCTCTCCGTATTCCCAAGACGGTCTCTCCTCTCCCATTCCCTCAACTGTGAATTGAAGGTACTAGAGGGAAAATTCACTCTTTGTTGCCACTGTTTAAGTGCATAACAATGGATCTAAATCTGACTAAAGAAAAACTAGCTACGTTGGGGTTGGGGAGCTGGAACAAGATAAGAAGCAGCTACTCTGGAAGGGCTATGGAATCTTATAAACTCATAGGAAATTCAAACTAAAAGGGATCTTCCAATCCTGCCCTCACTGGAGGAGACTGAAGTCCATTTTGGGGAACCCAAACTAAGACAGTGAGGCAGAATTTGCTTTGCTGAGCACCACTCTTCCTCTGATGACTCTTTTGGGCTCCCAGGCTGTGTCCAGGAGACTAGGCTGCAGGATCAAGAGTGGGACGGACCAAGTACCTTTCTCTCAGGCCCATTGCTCTGCGAGCACACCATTCCCCATGCGCCTCTCATCTGAGGGAGTCCAGCTCTGGCTGAACCTTTCCTTTCCTAAAATCCTGAAAGGACAGGTAGAACCCGCACCACAGAATTTAACCCTGGTTACATATTAGGGTGTGTTGTCCTCTAATTGCTCCACACATATGTCGCGCTCCCATGTTTTGGAGCTACAATGAGATGTCCCTCGAGAAGTTGTAGATAAGATAGCGGCAAGTATCTTTACTTTTAAACTTGAAAGTATTAAAGTTTAAAAACAGTATATTGCTAACATCACAAAAAGAGAGCACTTGACATTCTGTAACTCATAATGCAAGTAACACTTCTGAGAAGGATTGTTGCCAAAAAATCATATCTAAATCCAATCAAGCTCTAGATCTAAATACCAATTTACAGGAAATACAGGGGACAGGGACTTCCCTGGCGGCACAGTGGTTAAGAATCTGCCTGCCAATGCAGGGGACATGGGTTCGAACCCTGGTCCTGGAAGATCCCACATGCTGCGGAGCAACTAAGCCCATGTGCTGCAACTACTGAGCCTGTGTTCTAGAGCCTGTGAGCCACAACTACTGAGCCCACATGCCACAACTACTGAAACCCATGCACCTAGAGCCCGTGCTCCACAAGCCCATGCTCCACAACAAGAGAAGCCACCGCAATAAGAAGCTCGAGCACTGCAACAAGGAGTAGCCCCCGCTCACCACAACTAGAGAAAGCCCGCACCCAGCAATGAAGACCCAACACAGCCAAAAATAAAAATAAATTAAGAAATTAATTTTAAAAAAAGGAGGACTTCCCTGGTGGCGCAGTGGTTAAGAGTCCGCCTGCCAATGCAGGGGACACGGGTTCGTGCCCCGGTCCGGGAAGATCCCACATGCTGTGGAGCGGCTGGGCCCGTGAGGCATGGCCGCTGAGCCTGCGCGTCCGGAGCCTGTGCTCCGCAACGGGAGAGGCCACAACAGTGAGAGGCCCGCGTACTGCAAAAAAAAAAAAAAAAAAAAAAAAGGAAATACAGGGGACAAAGGGACATATTAAAAGACACTAAAATTCAGACAGTAGAAGTATACCTGTTTTGGGACTTCCCTGGTAGCGCAGTGTTTAATAGTCCACCTGCCAATGCAGGGGACACGGGTTCGATCCCTGGTCAGGGAAGATCCCACATGTCACGGAGCAACTGAGCCCGTGTGCCACAAGTATTGAGCCTGAGCTCTAGAGCCTGCGAGCCACAACTACTGAGCCCGCGTGCCACAGCTACTGAAGCCTGTGCACCTAGACCCCGTGCTCCGCAACAAGAGAAGCCACGGCAATGAGAAGCCCACGCACCACAACTAGGAGTAGCCCCCGCTCGCCGCAATTAGAGAAAAGCCTGCGCAGCAACAAAGACCCAACGCAACCAAAAAAAAAGACAAAACCTGTCTCTTCAACAAATTTATCACAAGGAAGAAAAAGAGAGAGCTAGAGGGAGAATCCAGAGATTAAAAAAAGACCTAGAGATATATCAACTAAATACAACTTATTTGGATCCTAATACAAACAGACTTCAAAAAAAAAAAGAAGAAAAGTTATGAGATAAATGGGGAAATTTGAACTCTAGATATTTGATCATATTAGGGAATTAATGTCATATTTTTAAATATATGACAATGGTATTTTTTATTGAGTCCTAGCTTTTAGAGATATATTTCAAAATATTTACAGAGGAAATAATACTAAAAGGGACTTGCAACAAAATAGTCCTGGGAGTGGTGGGGGACAAGTGGGGGTATGAATAAAACAAGATTGGATATGAGGTGATGACTCTTGGAGGGGGAGGGGGTAGGACAAGAGAATTATTATACTCTTCTCTCTTCTCTTTGTGTATTTTGAAATTTTCCATAATAAACTTTTAGAAATAAAAATTAGAATAGAGCTATGCCATGTCATTTCTTAAAAAGTATTCACATCAGCCAAGAAAACGAAGAAGGAACAGCAGAGGCAGACGCTGGTGCCCACTCAAGCCCTTTCCAAGGCAAAGGGGGCCAGTGCGAGGCCTTGCCCTCATGGTGGCAGACGCTACTCCATCCTTGGGGAGGAGGATGCCTCTGGCCATCTCACCCTGATCCCATAAGCACTTTCTACAATCAGGGAGCTGCACTGAAGCTGGAGATAAAATGATGACTACAATACAATACAGCAATACATCAAGTGACACACAAAACGGAGTCAATAGGCAATTGCGATGAAGTCTGACTTGTGCTGTTACATTGTTGGACAAAGCGTGCTATGAGAGCACATAGAATGGTCCTCTAACTGGAAGAGGTGACGGCCAAACTGTCCTGAAGGATTCCCTGAATTATCTTCTGATTACAATTCAGTTCCCAGGCTCTGTCGCTCTAAGAGAATGAGCTGGCCATAAGTTATAAGTGTCCTGATCTCCTGGCAGCTTTGCTTCTCATTGTAAATGCACAACATGGCCTTCTAATAACAATTGGATTTCCATACAGCTTGCCCAGAGAAGGAATACATTAGCCAAAAGATGTCAGTATCCACTTCTCTGATGTTATTTTCAAACTAATGAACTGTCTTTCTGGTTTTTACAGGCTCTGAGAGTTTGGTGCCTATGTATCTGTCCCTGAAAAAAATGTATTAATTCTTGATGTGCTGACAAGTCAGCATTCCAAGATTGTAAGACCAGTCCTGAACCCTGGGTAATGTCATCCCTTGGGACCTGCCTGGGTAGATAGACATCAGCCCTCCCCAGCGATAGCCTTCTGCTCTGCGTGCTTCTTTGATCTTCTATATTCCTCAAGGCTGGGACCACGTCTGATGCTTCTTTGATATCTGAGTCATCCTCTTTCACCATGTCTGCTATGAAGCATTCTGGTTTTTAACAAATTTGTTCCTTGATTTCTTTCACTCTCATTCAACCCAGTCAAAAATAGCTAACTCAATATCTATTTGGGGATCAAATCACATGCAAAGGCACTATGTAAGGGGCATTTTTAGAAACATTAATAATTTTTAAATTCCTCGGCTGTTTTTAAAGATGACAACTTTTCTACACATCCATATCATGTTAGCTTCATTTTCTGCTTGGGTCTGTCATCACCAGTGGTCCCCAAACAACCCAATCAGCCAAGGACCTCCCTTGACACTATACTTCTAACTGAAGAACAAGAAACCAAACATTGTGAACTCCTTCCCAGACAAAGACAACTTTCATCTCCAGTGGTTTCTCTGTCAATGGCTTACGTAGATTCTTTCACCTGTAAAAGGGGATGGCAAACTTCTTCTTCAAAGATCCACATAGTAAATACTTTAAACTCTGTGGGCCACACAGTCTCCTGCCATTGTAGCGTGAAAGCAGCCGTAGACAATACTTAAGCGGATGAGCATGGCTGTGTTCCAATAAAACTGTGCTTATGGACATTGACATTTGAATTTCATATCAATTTCATGGGTCACAAAAGATTAGTCTTCTTGTGGTTTATTTCCAACCATTCAGAAATGTAAAAAACATTCTTAGCTCAGGAGACACAGGGGTAGCGGCTTGATCTGGCCCATTGGCCACAGTTTGCCAACTCCTGCCCCATAGTGATGAATATTGGCAACAATTCACTATATGTATTGTGAATATGAGTGGTCCCTTCATAACACTCCCTTACCAACCATGAGAATTATGACCTATAATGGTTCTTAAATTCACAAGTGGCAAAACTTAAAATCTTATGGAAAAAATATTTTCACTAATGTTAAAAAACAATGGTCAACACATTTTTTAAAAAGGCATTTTACATCCCAAATAGTGGGGTACTATGTAATACATTTCTAGTTACCATCCCTGCTCAGAAAAAAATTGTAAGATCAATGAGGTAGTACTAAGCTTGGTTTTTTTGGGGGGTTTTTTTTGCGATACGCAGGCCTCTCACTGTTGTGGCCTCTCCCGTTGCGGAGCACAGGCTCCAGACGCGCAGGCTCAGCGGCCATGGCTCACGGGCCCAGCCGCTCCGCGGCATGTGGGATCTTCCCGGACTGGGGCACGAACCCGTGTCCCCTGCATCAGCAGGCGGACTCTCAACCACTGCGCCACCAGGGAAGCCCGGCTTGCTTTACTTTAACAATATTGTCTGTTGAGACTTTTTTTCAATGTATTTTTATCCATCCGAATGTTCAATGTCTTTCTGATTTTATAATTAGTATTTGTACATGCTCACCTTCTGGGTCCCACCATAGTCCAAGAACTTGGATGCTTGATACATAAAAAGCTTTGGGTTTTCTTTCTTCACCCTAATCCACGTATCTGCATACTTTTAACCCACCTCCCCACAGGCAAGCTTATATAGCATTGCCTGTCTATGACAACTTCCTAGGCACACTTAACGAACATTTCTATGGGATTATTTTCCTTGTTTTTTAAAATTTGTTTCAACGTTCATTACATACATCTTTACTCCTGCAGACTTTCTACTTTAACTCCCCTTTTTATTTTCAACCCCTCAGTTGCTCTTTTTCTAGTTGTCCATGACACTTGCATGATGCAAATATCTAAACTACATTTCCCAGCTGTGGAAAAGGTCCCAGCATCATTTCTCCAAATAGGACATCAAGGATCACTGTACCATTTCCTCTTTGTTTATGTGTGTGCTTGAAAATGTCCATAATCAGGAGTTTTAGAAAAATAGAGTATATGTTCCTATGTTCTTGATTTGATTACAAGAGGAATTTGTGGTTGAGAAGAAATGAGCATATTTATATGCCACACCTGTGTGTCTTTGTTCACATTGCTCCCAGAATTCTCTGCTTGATAAAGTTCCCCTCGACCTCCATGGACCAGGCAGGAACCTGTGGGAAGCATACCTGGCAGAGCTGAAGACTCTCTCCTCTGCATTCCCAAAGCATCTCATACATCTCCATTAAAGCACTTATCGTTGCATTGTGGTTAGTTGTTTATGTAGCTGTCCCACCCCTACCCGCCCACCCCCTCCTTCAATAAGCAACGCTCATCTTTCTTTTCCTGCTTCCCCAGTGCCCAACACGGTGCCTGGGAACAGAGCATCAAGACTGCATTTCTCAGAAATATCGAGGGCAGTGTCCCAAAAGGAATGACTTCAGCGGCCTTCCCCAGACAACTTCCACCAGCACCCTTAATCTTCTTCCTCCCCTAAAAAGTTAACAATCTAAGTAAAAATGCAACTTCAAAACAAGTACCTCAAGGCCCTCTTACAATGAGACTGCCACTCCTAAACTCTCCTTCAAAGGAATTCTAGCACCGACACTGTGGAAAATGCAAGGTTCTTTTAAAACCACAAAATAATATGCTCACATGGCACTTCACAGTTTTCAAATTACTTTCATGATAATTTTTTCTTTCATTTGGCCCACTAATCCTTGGTAAGACAGTGTTATCCTCATTTTTCAGACACTCAAGGAAATAAAAGTGACATGTCCAAGATCAGAACTTGTGACTGGTGACAGCTCTGGGCTTAAAACCCTAAATTTATTGATCTGTCTGCTCTCCTGAGCTCCAGGAATGCTAGGTTCAGTATCTATGGAGGATTCCACCCCCAGCTCCACCCCCAGAGGTTTCTCCCCATTATGAATTATAGTATTAGATTAGATTGTGGCACTATGTTCTAAAAATCCATTCCAAACAAAAACGTTTGGGCAAATACACATTATGAAAAGAAATGTGTTAGTCACCTTGTGTTAGCTTGTGTTAGTGTTAGTACTGCTCTAAGATTTTTGCTTAAGTATTTATTGACTAAAGGGCTGCCTGTGAATTACTAACTGTTCAAAAAATGGCATGCCAAGAATTTCTGCAAATAGAAATATGCAGTCTATTATCTGAAAAATTCACTCATGAGGATGGCATTACTATTTATAAGTACAAGAACTTGATTTTCTCTTCTTTGATAATTCATCTTTCCTAAACTTTTTTTTTGTTTTTTGCGGTACGCGGGCCTCTCACCGTTGTGGCCTCTCCCATTGCGGAGCACAGGCTCCGGACGCGCAGGCTCAGCAGCCATGGCTCACGGGCCCAGCCGCTCCGCGGCATGTGGGGTCCTCCTGGACCGGGGCACGAACCCGTGTCCCCTGCATCGGCAGGCGGACTCTCAACCACTGCGCCACCAGGGAAGCCCTTTCCTAAACTATTAAATTTAATTTACTTATCACATTAGCAGGCTCTTCACTTATTCATGCTCTTAGTTCCTCTACATAATTCTGTGTGAGGAATAACATCCTCAGAATAACCATCACTTCAATTCTCTTACTGTGTATTGCATGCGACTCTTCTAGTATTAGCACTATCATCTTAGACGTAAACAGGGCACTGCCTGCCAAAAATCTTGCTACTGTGTGGTAATTGAAAGTAAAAATTATTTCTCAGATATATTAAGCTATTCAAATGAGCCACGTTTAGCTTTTCTCAAATTACTTATTTTTTTTCAACAAAGGCCTATAATAGTAAATTATGTAGAGCAGGTCACGCTTAAGATTTTCAAGTTTGATCTGGTTACGAATCTGCTAAGTGTAAAAATTTCAATATGGCAGAGCGTAAAATATTTCACACAAATGCAAATAGAGATGTCATGCAGATAGCTGCAGGACATGAATCACTGCCCTGCTGCATCAAACTCGAAAACCAGAGGCAGTTCTCTCTGCAAGATTTCTTACCCAGTTCTTAAAAGTTCAGATGCATCACCTTTTAATCAGGGTAATAAACTATAATTGCTAACATACTGTGTAATGTTTACTGCTAAACCCACAATCTGGACAAACAGAAAATTATGCTGTCAGAGCCTGCAAACAACTGCAGTCCGCTGTTACACACAGCACCCTCCTTAACACAGGGCTGTCGTCGGGAGTTACAACGCTTTATGGTTTTAATTTTTTAGAGTAAGGGTCTCTTCCCGAGAGGCAGAGTATTAAGACGAAAGCAGTCTCCCGCGTGACCTTCCTAACACAGACCTCGGGCAAGCGACTGCGGGGGCAGAAGCTGAAAATTTCAGAAGGCACTTGACATCTCCACTGGGTCCTTCACCCTTGGCTTTCAGGAACAAAAAAAAAGCACGTTACTCTGCACCTGCCTTTCCCCCCCACCCTCCTTAAAACTTATTTACCCCTGAGGATCTGAACAGCCAGATGAAGGTAGGAATCTATTCTTCTGCCCTGTGATGCCAAGGAAAATTGACGGGTGTGTGTGTCTATGTATTTTTCATACAGCAAATGCCACTAAAATGGCTGCTGCCTCTCTGTTTCCTTAGAAACCCATTAGTTTCCCTCTGCAGTTGTCAAAACCTGCTGGCGGTTTCTTGCTCACCTTTGCTGTTTCCCCTTTCCAAAGGGATGGAGAGGAGGGCTATCTTGGCTTGGGCTGGGGATGCCCACAGTGGTCTCTGAGTTGTGGAATTAGTTTCCCCCTGAAGGGTGAGGGAGGGCTGGGATGGAACGGAGAGGCAGTGCAGGCATGGTTGGAAGCCCAAAGGGGAGGCCAGTGAGCCAGAATGGTGACCAGTGGTGACTGAGGGTTTGACAGACCGAAGTCGCTGACCTTGAACCTTGAACTTGCTTGGGCTCCCATCACCTGCTTGATCAAACACACACACACACACACACACACACACACACACACACACACACACACACACTTAAGAATGGGGAGTAGTGGGGCCACAGCAGAACTGAGGTTTGGATTGGGGGCCAAGATCCCACCGCTTGGTGTGACCTGAATGGCTGGCTGCACATGCCCTTCTTTCCGTGGCTGGAGTGTGGAATGGGTGGCTGGTCACTCCACCTGCCCCTGGGAGATGTACAAAACAAATGATATGCCTAGAAGTTCAGTTACGTGCTGCCAAAAATCAAATTACACACCGATGGTTGCTTAGGAATTTGGGGACAAGTCAAATCTTTTAGACTACTACCGAGCAGTGTTTTGATGTTCATGTTCACTTGGGAACAGACAATGGGGAAAGAGACATAGCATTGCTAACCTCGCTTTGTTTTTTTTTCTCTCCTACCCTCCCCTCACTCCCCTGCTCAGAGGGTGTTCAAGGAGACTGGAGAGAATCAAACAGCAGGTGCATTCTGGCATCTTTTCATCCTAATAAAACTCCTCCAAAGAATCTGCCGTTTCCCCTCTGCTCCATAGCCAGGATCTGGTTTCAGACCTGCCGCAGTTCCCTGAGCAACACCTCCCTGCTCAGTGTTTGTCCCCCAGGTGACCTCCATCCTGTTGATTTCTACCGTGTTTAAGGGAAATAACATTTAAAATGCTATACTATACAAAGATTGCCAAAGGTATTTATGTTGCTTTTTTATGCTAGAGGTATGAAGAAGGAAATGAGTCTCCTATATTTATTAAGATTCATTTATAAAGGTATCAGAGAACTCTTGAGAACATTTCAAGGTCACCAAATGCTTTCCCCAAGATGCCTTTAATCAGAGGATGTTTATAGGTAAGGAGCTAGAGGCCAGAGGAGAAAAGGACTGCGCATGACCTGGCATTACCGGAGGCTTGGAGTTGCCATAGTTTTTAGCTATGACACTAATAATAGTCGTCATTTATTGAACTTCTGCTGAGTGTCAGATGCTGTGCAGAGTTCTCTACATGTGTTATTTAATCTTCAGAACATTTTATGAAGCAGAGCCAGAAGGACAGATGTCCAGGGTTACTCCACAAGAAGGGACAAATATTTTTGAAAATGTAATGAACTAGAGAAAATAATATTTATCAGTACTTCCGGGGAGAGTGTTGATTGGGTTGGAAGGAAGATACCGATGACCTGCTTGGAGTGGGAGTGAGAGCCCGAGGCCTCTATCATCCATTTTAAGGACTGTAGGTCTAATGAACTGCAAGGCTTTTGTTTTGCCCTATGGGGACCCTGCCTTTCCTCCAAATAGAAATTAAAGTATTATTTAAAGAATATCCTTTCGAAGAAGCACCAAGAATCATTGTCTTTCCCAGAGCACACACATGTCCCTATCCAGCCCTGGATGTAGGTTCCAGTAACTCCAATATACTCACTGGGACACTGAACCTCCAGAGAGGTCCATACCCTCAGCTACTGGAGCGGGGGACCCTGAACCGGGTTCGGGTCTGTCTGATTCCAAAGCCCTTGCATTGAGTGATGGTGTCACTGGTTGTCTATAATATGAGGGTAAAAGGCATGTCAGAAATGACTGCCCACATGATAAGAATAAAATGGTTATAAATTGGTTTTTTATAATAATTTTTAAAATAATAAACCTGTCTAGTAGGGGAAAGCAAAAGAGAACATGTATTGATCTTTAGGGGGAAAATAAATAAACGTGTAGAATAAGAAGTAAATATTACCGATAATTCCACCACCTAGAGATAACATTGCTAATATTTTAGCACATTTCATTCTATATTTTCTATTTTTAAAAGATACAATCACAAATACACCCATAAACACATGCATATAACTGCTGCTTACATTCAATTATGTATATATGTGTATAGATACATGTATTCATACAGACTTGAAAGCATTAATATTTTATAGGCTACTTTTTCTACTTGGAATGGAAAAATGCTTTGTGTGTTTAAATGAAATCCTCATTAAAAATTTTTACTGGCTACGAAATATTCCAACATATGGATATAATTTACCTAAACTTTTTTTAAAATTGACATATAATATTATGTTAGTTTCAGGTATACAACATAATGACTCAATATTTGTATTCATTGCAAAATGATCACCATAATGTCTAGTTAACATCCATCACCATACATAGCTAGTTTTTTTTCTTGTGATGAGAACTTTTAAGATCTACTCTCTTAGTAACTTTCAAATATACAATATAGTGTAATTAACTATAGTAAACTTTCTTTTGAGGCCTATTATTTTGATTGGCAAAAATGTTTCTGCTTAATCTCCTTCCTATAGCTTTGCTCTGTGAGACAGCTAAACATCTCCACTGATGATCTCCAACGAGATGAGGACCAAAAATCACAAGACCCAAGCGTGTTAATGCTAATTACTGCTAGTTGTAGAACCTTGAATGGGTTTCTTAATGTTAAGAGTTCCATTTTGTTCATCTGAGCAGAGGTTCAAAGTTAGGAATTTGAGGACAGACAGCTGAGTTCAAATTCCAGCTTCATCTTCTACTAAGTGTTTGACCTTAAATGAATTGCTTAGCCTAAGACCCTGTTTCATCACCTGTAAAGTGGATAAATTAATGGTATTATACATGAATATGATGCTTATAGGACACTTAGCATAAGTGCCAACCACATGACATGCGCTCAGTAACTCTTAGCTGTTATTAGTCTCTGTACAATGAAGATAGACAGTATCTGCCCTCTGCATTTCAGAGGGACCTGGTTTCAATCATTTGAGATCACTTATACTAAAGGGCCGTGACATTTGTAAATTGCAAAGCTTTTTTAGACTGGGTCTCAAAACCTTCTCCTCATTCAGTCTATGCCTAGCTCTGTCATTCTTCATAGGACAGCTACAGGGACATACCACTGGAGAGTTATTGCAATATGTAAGTCAACAGCGTCGTCACAGAAGTAGGATAGGGCCCTACGTTTTTCCATTCTGAGAATTCTACTGAAGATTAGGGATTCACTCATATCCAGTGGAAGGGGAGGATCTGATTCACCATGTTTCAGGTACCTCATGGAAGGTGGGTTATAAAAACACATCCATCGCTCCTGCTGGTGCTATAACCTATTCGTTGAAGAAGCAGTACTTCCTGAGTGAAGTTATAACAGCAATTTTAATGTTTTCTCTCACTGTCCCTTTAAACTTGCTCAGTGAGGGTAATTCTACCCCTGACACTGGATATAGCTTTTTCGGTCACTTATAGGTAATAGAAAGCATTAGTCTTTCTGTTAGAATGTCCAAACCAATATATTACTAAATACTTCAATCTTTATTCAAAGATAATAATTCTCTCTTCCTCCACCATCTAGAGCTGGTCACAGGCAGGTGTCCAGCTTTTAGGAAAGAGGAGGTGGTCAGCTTCTCCTTTCCTTGCTTATCTCTGCCCCTACTTAATACCTGCTGGTTTTTACCCTTCCAGAAACAGAGGAGTAAGGAAGAGAGGAGGAAAAAGGAGGGTGGGAACAGTTACTTGGCTGGAACAGTTGTAAGATGGCATCATATTTTCTGGGCCTGGCAAAGGTGTCTTTTGGGTGCTTTCATGTATTCTTGGGCGGCCTCCCTGCTGGCCCTTTCAACATGAGCAGGTGTTGTTTGTTTAGTACCAGCTCCCTATTCAGACCTGGCTTTCCTGAGGGCCTCTCCGAACCACCTCCCTCTGTAGGAGAGTCCCAAGTTATCCTCCACTCACATCCCAGGGGTCTTCTTGAGCAGGGCTCAAAGGGGCTGCAGAATGGTTCTCTCCTGTTTGGCCCACAGCTGGTCCGTAGAAACACTCGTGCCTACTTTGCTCCAATAAACTGAGTACAGACCAGTCCTAGTGATAGCACTTCTCACCCTTGCCAAAGAAGCTCACCAGTCCCTCTCTTCTGATCTTTAGATTTCCAGGGCTGGAGTCAAGTCGGACGTCAGTCCCCTGTCCCCACCAACTGTAGGGAACTGTTCTCTGGGTGGTCCATTGAAGCCCTCCCTTCCCTACCCTTGGTGGTGGGAATCACAGCACAGCTTTCACCAAGAAAATACTCCTCATGGAATCCTCCCTCTGTTCCTTCTTCCTAGACACTTTTATTTACTGCTTTGGATGAGGTGTTTTAGACTCATGAAACTGGTCTTCAGTATTTTGATTGAAAGTCTGCATCTTGCCACCTTACTTTGGAATTTCATATCTGTTCCATTTTGGTGCCTCAGGTGAAATTTGAATTTAGCATCTGTGACAAGCCAGTGAAAACTGAATCAAGTCAACTTGCTTTTCCATACCTTTGACATTAATGCCTGCTCAACCAAGACAACTGCCTTTTCCAGGCAGGGCTATCCACCTGGGAGTTGTAAGGAATACCACATTCATTGGGAAAGTACTGCTCACTGGTCCCCTGAGCTTTCCAAAGAAGAAATGCGTAATTTAAGATATCTGATCAGGAAAGCCCCAGTTTGTGGGTTATAATAAAAAACTTTGTGGTTTTGATTTAAAACTTTGAAGATTTGTCAATTTGGGGGGAGTATATTTGGATTAAAATCTTAAAACAATAATAAGCGGGGATATGAAAGTGACAAAAATTTTGTTTACAGTAACATAAATATTATTTTTAAAAAATTTTATCCATAAGGCAAAGTCATATGACCCATAATATTTACATTAGTAAGTTATGTATTACTACATTTCTTTGTGAGTTTTGGGGGCACTGGAATTAGAGCAAACAATAAAATATTATGAAATCAAGAAAAAAATAGGTTTGGGAGTATCTAGTGACTGCCTTCCAGTTTCCAGATTCATAAAGGATTAATGTAAAAGTTTAAGTCAGCAGTGTTTATACTCCCTGTAAAGAGTCTATATGTGGTTATAGGCCCTTGTTTCGCAGAAAGATAAAGTGTAAGTCAAGAGGCATAGTTAAAAAGAACCGTCTGTCCCCAAAGTTATTCAGTTAGAAGCAAGTCCTAAAAGAAGAAAACTCTTTTGCTCCAGAAGTAAAATTGTATTCTAGAGAAACATGCTGGCTTCTATCTAGAAAACTGATATTATTGTGTTAGTTCATTTAACATAAGAACTCCCTGCGTAGAGGGAGTGAGCTGGGAAAGAGCATGAATGCTCCAGCTGGCCACCTTTCCAGAAGAGCCTATTCCTCCGGAACCAAGACTGGTGAAAATCATTGACATGCAGATCACTCAGATCCGAACTAGGCATAAAGACTAACCAGGTGCAATACTCCACCTGTGCCAAAGGAAGGCCTCTCTACGTGTGAAAGTGTTCTGTAGGCCACTTCCTCAAGGTGAGTGGTAAAGAGGCAGTAATGGACTTGGGTAAATAATTTGGGGTGAGGAAAATGTCACCATATCACCACATTCATCTTAGGCCTCTTTTCTAGTGGCATATATTTATTTGGGTGAATTAACAAGCTTTGATATTGTGTGAGAGAAGCGTAGTACATTATTCAACTGAGAAAATCTCTACCTGTGTTATTATACACATTTTTCATATTAATAGAGAAAATTACCATTAAAACCAACTTCGAATGAATTGCAGTCACCTAGCTTTTGTTACAATTTCTTTTTCATCTGCAATCCAGTATGGGCTCCTACATATTTCAAAACCAGATTACTGTATATAGGGGATTCCACGGAGAAAATAAGAACAGAAAAGAGAGAATGTGACTAAAAATCTTATTGGTTATATGAAACCAAGAGCATGCAGGACTTGACGGAAATAAAACAGAATTGTCATTTAAAGCAAGATATATGTCATGTGTTGACTGGGCAATAACCTGGTGATGAGTTGAGCTCTTGCTTAGGTGGCACCAATATTCATGTAAAAGACATGGTAGTGTTGCACAACTAAAGATATTTACCAGCTTCTCTGGATTAAAAGCGTAGTTGGTTCCAGAAGCAGAAAATAACTCAGAAGACTTAGCAAGACGACAAGAAGCAAAGACAGGGTTCTTTACCCACTGTGACCTGCAGGGTAAGGGCACCACACACCTCCTGCCCTCCACATTCACTTGAGGGACATCCCAATTCTGTCAGCTCTCCCTGCCTGATGACCTGGAGGCCCTGATTCCCACAGCTCTTCACCTTGTCCAGGAGCTGCACAGCTTAAACCCTGGAAATGGAGCCTTCCCTTCAGGTGAACCTAGGCCTACTCATGACAGGCCTGTCTGTGTCTAAGATAACCCCACTGGCACCCTCTCAGCTACCCCCCAACCGACTGGAGAGACAGGGCCTTTTTCATTTTTTACACCCATCAATTCACCTAGTCATTCAATTCAATAAATATGTATTGAGTTCCTGCCATGTGCCAGGCACTGTGTTTGGCACCAAGGGGAGAGCAGAGAACAGACAAATGTCCTGCTTTCACGATCCCTGTTGCAGTGGGTAAAATGAGAGAGAATCAAATAAGCACATGAATATATCATAGGACCAGTGGGGATAAATGCTGTGAAGAGCAATTAAGTAAAATGAAGGAATGCAGAGATGGAGAGTGGACTTCTATCTGCTATAAGGTAGTCAGAGAGGACCTCCCTGGTAAGGTGACTTTTTTTTGGCTTTTTTTTTTTAATTAATTTTATTGGAGTATAGTTGCTTTACAATGTTTTGTTAGTTTCTACTGTACGGCAAAATGAATCAGCCATACATATACATATATCTCCTCCCTCCCTTTTGTTTTTTTTGTGATACGTGGACCTCTCACTGCTGTGGCCTCTCCCGTTGCGGAGCACAGGCTCCGGACGCGCAGGCTCAGCGGCCATGGCTCACGGGCCCTGCGGCTCCACGACATGTGGGATCCTCCCGGATCAGGGCACGAACCCGCGTCCCCTGCATCGGCAGGCGGACTCTCAACCACTGTGCCACCAGGGAAGCCCTCCTCCCTCCCTTTTGGACTTCCTTCCCTTTCAGGTCACCACAGTGCATCAAGTAGAGTTCCCTGTGCTATACAGTATGTTCTCATTAGTTATCTATTTTATACATAGTATCAATAGTGTATATGTGTCAATCCCAGTCTCCCAATAAGGTGACTTTTGAGCAGACCAGGGGACCCGTCTACACACCACCTGTCTCATCTTCAGCCACTTGCTTCTCCTCAGCAGCTAACCGACCCCATGGCTCCCCACACCCCATGGTTTCCCTGCCTGAGGCTCCCCAGCCACAGGCCTAGAATATCTGGCTTCTCTCGCCAAACTCAGCTGAAAAGCCGAAAGGCAGAGCCTTGTTTCCTGAGCAACTGCCAATGGGGCTGATTGATGCGATCCGGAAATGCAGAGGCTTAATTCTCCCTGAATGAACTTTGACCAGTGGGAGACAGGAGATTGGAGGATACCAGGCAGATAAAACCTCTCCCTGGCTCCCTCCGATGGACTGTTTGGGTGCACGGTTTCTCCATACAGCCTGACTGTGACCAAGCCTGTGTGCTTATTGAGAGTGCTATGGGTTGGGATCGTGTTCCCCAGAAAGATATGGTGAAGTCTTAACCCCTGGGAATGTGACCTTATTTGGAAATAGGGTTTTGCAGATGTAATCAAGTTAAGATGAGGTTATGAGGGTGGTTCCCACTCCAACGCAACTGATGTCTTTGTAAGAAAAAGAAAAGACAGAGATACCCAGAGAGAATACGGCCATGTGACAATGGAGGTAGACACTGGAATGATGCGTGTACAAGCGAGGGACACCAAGGATTACCAGCAAACCCCAGAAGCTAGAAGAGGCAAGCAAAGGTCTCCCTTACAGGTTTCAGATGGCACGTGGCCCTGCCAACATTCTTGATTTTGGACTACTAGCCTCCAGAACAGCGAGACAATAAATTTCTGCTGTTTTAAGGAATCCAGTTTGTGGCACTTTGTTACAGCAGCTGTAGGAAGCTAATATACTGAGTGACCAGCTGTGTTGGATTGTACCTCCTAAATACAGCCCTAACAGTCCTTGCCTGAGACTCTGTTTTCCAGAGGAACGTGACTATGATGACCAGGGACCTGAATAAATGAAGGATGATATTTGAGGGGTTATTTGAGGACAGAGATTACAGACAGAGGGAAGACTTGATGCAAAGGCCCTGGGGTGCCAACATGCTTGATTAGAGGAAGAGGAAGGAAGCCAGCAGATTTGGGGAGTGAATAAGGGGAAGAGTGTCAAGAGATGAACTCAAAGAGGGAGCCGAAGACACCATCCCTAGGGCCTTAGAGGCCACAGAAAGGACTTTAGGTTTTGTTTTGTTTTGTTTGCGGTACGCGGGCCTCTCACTGTTGTGGCCTCTCCCGTTGCAGAGCACAGGCTCCAGACATGCAGGCTCAGCGGCCACGGCTCACGGGCCCAGCCGCTCTGCGGCATGTGGGATCTTCCCGGACCGGGGCACAAACCCGTGTCCCCTGAATCGGCAGGCGGACTCTCAACCACTGCGCCACCAGGGAAGCCCCTAGGTTTTTTTTTTTTTAACAATATGTAACTGAGCTGTAATTTACATCGAGTAGTAAAATGAACTAATCCTAAGGGTATGATTTTATGAAATTTTTTAACATATTGCTATGGTCTGTATGTGTCTCCCCCCAAAATTCATGGGTTAAAACATAATCCCCAAGGTGATGGTATTAGGAGGTATTGCCTTTGGGGGGTGACTAAGTCATGAGGGCAGATATTTCATGATTTGGGCCTTTCTAAAAGAGATCCAAAACAGCTCCCCCTTGCCACCTTCTGCCATGTGAGGATAACACCAAGAAGTCTGTGATGCAGAAGAGGACCCTCACCATGCTGGTACTCTCATCTCAGACTTCTAGCCTCCAGAACTGTGAGAAATAAATTCCAGGTATTTATAAGCTACCCAGTCTCTGGTGCTTTGATATAGTAGCCCAGATGGGCTAAGACACATATGTATAGCTTAGTGTGACCCTTCAGATCAAAATGTGGAATATTTCTATCACCCCAGAAAATTCCCTCCTATCTTCCAGTCAGTACAACTTACCAGTTCTGAGGTAATGACTGCTCTCATTTTTATCGCTATAGACTTGTTTTATCTGCCTTTGAATATTATATAAATGGAACCATATAGTATGTACTATTTTTGCTTGAAATAATGCTTTTGAGATTCACCCAAGTTGCTGTGTATACTATACTTCACCTATTGTTATTGCTGTATATCATTGCCCGAGTATAACACAATTTGTTATACATTCTCCTGCTGAAGAATATTTGGGTTATTTGCAGTTTAGGTCTATAATGGATGAAGCTGCTAAGGACATTTATGTACTCTTTTTTGGATGTATCCAGTAATTTCTCTTGGTATATATCTCGGTGTATACTTTCTGGGTCAATAGGGGTAGGTTTATGTTAACTTTACTAGTTTTACAAAGTGATTGCACCATTTCATATCCCTGCCAGCAATGTGTGAGAGTCCCAGTTCCTCTGCATCCTCACCAACACTCAGATTGTCAATCTTTTCCATTTTAGCCTTTCTGGTGTGTGTTTAATGGTATTTCATACTGGTTTTAGTATGCTTTTTCCTGACAACTAATGATGAGCTCCTTTACATCTACTCATTGATCACTTAGATATCTTCTTTCATGAAGTACTTATTCATGTCTTTTGTCCACATTTTATGTCTCTGGTAAGGCTACATCCCATTTCCGAAATCTGTATCAGTTATCTGTTGCCGCATAACAAATTACTCTAACGCTTGACAGCTGAAACAACAAACATTTATTATCTCCTGACAATCTCTGAGGGTCAGGAACCTGACAGCAGCTCAGTTGGGTTCTGGCTCACGGTCTCAGGTGGCCGATGGACTGTTGGCTGGGTTGTAGTCATCAGGCCACGCTTGACTGGGGCCAGAGACTGCACTCCTAAGCTCACTGAGTTTTCATTGTGAGTATATGTATGATTTTTGTTAGGCTGGTGAAATATTGAAAAGCTTAAAGACACCCTGTCACTCCCACTGACTTCTGGGTGTCCAGGATCTTAGGTTGAAAAAACTCATCTAAAGGAGTAGATAGTAGGAAAGAGAGACTCATGGTCCCACAATTAGTTGTGGGAGAGGGGGGCAAGGGAGGGGTGTTAACAATCTGAAAATACTCCAGCTCAAGGAAATGTAACTGTTTGAAATGGCTCACTTTTATTAAGCTCCTACTATCTCACTGGCAGTTTAAAAGAATAAGGGCAAAGTGTTTCTAGTCTTCCATAAATGGTCATTTGATCCATCAATTTCCCCTGTGGAAATTTATACCAAAACTAGAATCCACAATATAGAAAACGCTACATACAAAGATGCCCATTGAAACACTATTTGTTAGAAATCTAAATTGTGGAACTGTTTTAAAGAAAATACATATTCCCTCAAATGAATCATTAAAAGTAGTCATTATAAGTGTTTAAGTTATAATATTATAGGAAATGCTGAAGATATAATATTAAATGGAAAACTAGATGAAAATTATTATAATGTGATGTCACTTATGCACAGAGGAACAGATTGGAAAGGAAAAGTATAATCCCTGTGTTAGAAATGATAGGGTAATTCCCCCCACTTCCCAACTTTCCTGCTTATTTTTATAATTTAAAACATCTAAAATTACCAATTGCCATCCCTACCTTAGACATTGAACTTGATGAAATAAAAACAAAACATAAATTACCTTATTTTTCTCAATTTATTTATTTTCCTCAACTTTTTAATTTGAAAATTTTCAAACCTACAGAAAAGTTGGGATACTAGAACCATAAATTCCTGTATATTCCTCGCCTGGATTTACCAACTGTTGCCACATTTGTTTGCTCTCTCCTTGTATAATACATACACATTTCTTTTAACCATTTGAGAGTAAGTGGCAGATATTTTAACGCTATGGTCTTAAATACTACCACAAGCATCTTCTAAGAGCAAGGGCATTCTTCTACCTTCTACAGTTATCACACTCAAGAAATTTGACATTGATATATCCTATTATCTAATATAAAGTTTATATTCAAATTTCCCCAATAGACCAAAATATCATTTTTGTCTTTTGCTTGTTTGCATATGTTTTAGGCAAGATTCAAACAAGGATCATACATTGCATTTAGTTGTTATGCATTTATCTGTAGTCTCTGGATCTAAAACCACCACTCAACGGTGTTCTTTTTTTTTTTTTTTAATTCTTTCGTGACATTGGCTTTTTAAAAGACTCTGAGCCAGTTATTTTGCAGAATATCCTTCAATTTAGATGTGTCTGACTCTTCCCCCATGATTAGAAATGACCTGAATTTCTTGGCTAATTCATCGATCTTATTTTGTGTGGAAAGATTTTACTCTTTCTTATGTCCTGTGAAAATCAAAAATCTTTAATGTGTTTGTTAGAAAGATTAAGCTGAGATTTTGTTTGGGTGAAGTATTAGTTGGACTTGGGTATATGTCTCTGAACTTCATCATTTTGTCATCTAGAAAATAGTAACTGAAAAAAAAAAAAAAAAAAAAAAAAAAAAAAAAAAACTGGG